>NW_024070212.1:34176648-34460705 GCF_014754425.2 Oryx dammah
CTGGCTGTATCACTAATCCTATAGTAATAGCTGGCTGTATCACTAATATATTACTACCTCTGCTTCATTGACTACACCAAAGCCTTTGGCTGTGTGGACCACAACAAACTGTGGAAAATTCTTCAAGAGATGGAAATACCAGACCACCCTACTTGTCTCCTGAGAAATCTGTATGCAGGTCAAGAAGCAACCATTAGAACTGGACATGGAACAACAGACTGGTTTCTAATTGGGAAAGGAGTACATCAAGGCTGTATATTGTCACCCTGCTTATTTAACTTCTATGCAGAGTACATCATACAAAATGCCTGGTTGGATGAAGCACAAGCTGGAATCAAGATTGCCAGGAGAAATATCAGTAACCTCAGATATGCAGATGACACCACCCTAGTGGCAGAAAGTGAAGAGGAACTAAAGAGCCTCTTGATGAAAGTGAAAAAAGAGAGTGAAAAAGCTGCTTAACACTCACCATTCAAAAAATTAAGATCATGGCATCTGGTCCCATCACTTCATGGCAAATAGATGGGGAAACAATGGAAACAGTGACAGACTTATTTTTGGAGGCTCCAAAATCACTGCAGATGGTGACTGCAGCCGTGAAATTAAGACACTTCCTCCTTGGAAGGAAAGTTATGACCAATGTAGACAGCCTATCAAAAAGCAGAGACATTCCTTTGCCAACAAAGGTCTGTCTAGTCAAAGCTGTGGTTTTTCCAGTAGTCATGTATGGATGTGGAAGTTGGACCATAAAGAGAGCTGAGTGCTGAAGAATTGATGCTTTTGAACTGTGGTGTTGGAGAAGACTCTTGAGAGTCCCTTGGTCTGCAAGGAGATCCAACCAGTCAATCCAAAGGAAATCAGCCCTGAATATTCTTTGGAAGTACTGACGCTGAAGTTGAAGCCCCAGTACTTTGGCCCCTGATGGAAAGAACTGACTCATTGGAAAAGACCCTGACGCTGGGAAAGATTGACGGTGGGAGGAGAAGGGGACGACAGAGGATGAAATGGTTGGATGGCATCACCGACTCAATGGACATGAGTTTGAGCGAGCTCTGGGAGTTGGTGATGGATAGGAAGCCTGGCGTGATGTAGTCCATGGGGTCACGAAGTATTGGACATGACCGAGTGACTGAACTGAACTGATATTAGTAATTCCACTGTCATACTTTTCTACTGAAATATATTTGTATCTGTGAATTGAATTGTAGTTGTTATAAAAAGATTAAATGTTGTTTTCTCAGAAAGGAGAGGTTGTAGGTGAATAAACATAAATTATAGCATTTAAGTGAAATTCAGTTAAGCATTATGTTTTTCTTCAGCTTTATTTTATATGGGAGATAAAATTTTTTTGCATAGTAAAAATGTCTTTATATCTACTGTATTCTGTCCAAATTTCCATCTGACAATGCAGCAAAGGCAGCCTTCTGAAAAGTAAAGTAAATGCTATAGGAAAGCATATTTTTCTTATTTCCATCAACCATAAATGCCTGGCAGTTCATTTTCCTAGTCGAATGTTTGGTAACTGTAAAGGTGAGACAAGTTAAAAAGGAGAAGTCAAGCCCCCTGCTTTCAAGCACCACATAGGCCAGCAGGAAGAGGGACCTGCAGACAAGCAATTTTTATGCTGTGTGGTGATTTCTCTTAGGGGTTGCACAAAATTAGTGAAAGCCTCGGTGGTTCATATTAAGTCGGCTTAGGGGTGTCAAGGAAAATATTGTGGAGGCTGACAGACTTGAACTTTAGTATTGTTTCTATCCCCTCCTTTCGTAATTGGCCCCAGTAATCCTATCTACCACCTCAGATGTGCAGATGATACCACTTTAATGTCAGAAAATGAAGAGGAACTAAAGAGCCTCCTGATGCGGGTGAAAGAAGAGAGTGAAAAAGCTGGTTTGAAACTCACTATTTTAAAAACTAAAACCATGACACCCATTCCCATCACTTCATGGGAAATAGATGGGGAGATAGTGGAAACAGTGACAGACTTTATTTTTTTGGGCTCCAAAATCACTGCAGATGGTGACTTCAGCCATGAAATTAAAAGACGCTTGTTCCTTGGAAGGAAAGCCATGACAATCCTAGATAGTGTATTAAAGCAGAGACATCAGTTTGTGACAAAGCTATGGTTTTTCCAGTAGTCATGTACAGATGTGAGAGTTGGACCCAAAAAATACTGAGCACTGAAGAATCGATGCTTTTAAATTCTGGTGCTGGAAAAGGCTCTTGAGAATCTCTTGGACTGCAAGTCCATGTCTCTTGGACTTAGAAACCTGTCAACTCTAGAGGAAATTAACCCTGAATATTCACTGGAAGGACCGATGCTGAAGCTGAAGTTCCAATACTTTGGCCACCTAATAAGACCCTGATGCTTGGAAAGATTGAAGGCAAAAGGAGAATGGGGCAGCAGAGGATGAGATGCTTGGATAGCATCACTGACTCAATGGGCATAAATTTGAGTAAACTCTGGGAGATAGTGAGGACAGAGGAGCCTGATGTGCTGCAATCCATGGAGTCACACAGAGTTGGACATAATTTAGCGACTGAACAACAAGAACAGCAGTCCTATCTAATGTTACTTTCTAGTGTCTCTGTATTAGATTTCTTCATAGAAACAAAACAAATGGGGGTGTGTGTGTGTGTGTGTATGTGTATGTGTGTGCATGTATTATATGTCATAAGGAATTGGCTCATGCATTTGGGGAGGTTGGCAAGCCCCAAGATTTCTAGGGTGAGTCAGCAAGCTGGAGACTCAGGAGAGCCAAAGATGTATTGTTCAGTATGACTTAAAAAGCCACCAGCAGAACTGATGGCATGGGTCTTTCCTATGACCTGAAGACTTGAGACCCAGACGAAGCCATTGTTTAAGTTTGAGTCTGAAGGCAAAAGTGTCTATGTCCCATTTCAAAGGTAGTCAGGCAGAAATAATTCTCACTTGCGGGAGGGTCAGCCTTTCCATTTTATTCGGGCCTTTAACTGATTGGATGAGGCCCACTTTCACTAGGGAGGGCAATTGCTTTACACAGTCTCAGACTTAAGTGTTAATTTTGTCCAAAAATATCTTCATCCAGGATGATGTTTGACCAAAAATGTGGGCAACCCATGGACCAGTCAGCTTGAGACATAATATTAACTATTACAATGTCAAAAATGGTGTATCTGCCCATTGTTCTATGAACACTTGATATTCATTTTTGAGTTTTCAACCTTGTTTTCTCTCTCCAGATTATGCCATTTTCTCCCTTTCCTTTATCCATGAAACACCACTGACTTTCTCTTATTGTTTAGCCACTAACTGATTTCCCCTTTTTGTTTCTTTGATCCTTAATTATAAGTTTCGTTATTTCATGGATATGAGTTTTTGCTTCTCTAACTCAGTGGACATCTTTCTGAAGGTATGACAACAACGCGTTTTCTTTTTTTAGTTCTTTTACCTTTAAGTAGCAGAATACTACTACTAGAGGTAAAAATATTTGTTAATTTATTCAGTGCTGCTGCTGCTGCTAAGTCGCTTCAGTCATGTCCGACTCCGTGCGACCCCATAGACGGCAGCCCACCAGGCTCCCCCATCCCTGGGATTCTCCAGGCAAGAACACTGGAGTGGGTTGCCATTTCCTTCTCCAAATTACGCTATAAGCTTAATATATATAGATAGGAAACATTGAGCTAAGTCTTGGTAATATAGACATAAATAGCATTGAACAGGTTTCTGATTGTTGGAAGCAGATAATCAGTGGTTCCAATACAAGGTAGTATTGTACTAGAAGACCAAAAAAGTGCTTTGAGAATCCATGTGATACTGATAATCACTATCTTAATCATGCGGACCCAAAGAAAATATTCAAAGGAGTCTCGTTTTTCAAAATCTGGTCCTAAGTGAGTAACCAGGTAAATTAGCAGTTATAAGTTAGGGGAAACATTTAGAGTGAATGGATTATAAATCCAGGATTATAGACATGAAGAATATGACTGAGAAATGGGGTAAGATCTGCATGTTTATAGTGTATGGCTTGTGAGTGTTTGGGAAAGAAGGGGCAGGTGAGTGGTAGCTAAAGCTAGAGCTTAAAAACTCTTCATGCCATTGCTAGAAGATTTATCTTTATCCCCATAGGCATTAGGAATCAGCAGCCGTATTCAAAGAAGGGAGTGACATATCATATTTTCATTCTTAAAAGTATTCTGGAAATAGTAGGAAAGATGGCCTTAAATAGAGAGAGTAGGAGATGGAATAATTAAGAAGGTCATTGTCACAATTTAGTTGGGAGTTACTGAGGATTTGAATTAGGAAGTGACAAGAGAGAATGGAACCGGCATTTTAGAGGAGGTATTTTAACAGTTGAATCAGTAGAAGTTGGTCATGGTGTCAGGGAAAAAGAAATTGGAGCAGGGGAGAGGTGAAGAAAAAATGAAAATATAGAGAATGTCAGGGAAAGGGAAAAATTCATCATGCCTCTTTGAGTTTCTCTCCTAGAAGGAGTGAATGGTAATAGATTGACATCAGAATTTGATTGGAATCAGATGTGTTACATCAGGATTTCATACGTAGCAGCTCCATTGCTGTTATCTATTAAAGATCAGCCCTCCAAACAAGGCTTGTATTTTTTTTAAAAAAGAATCAGGTATGGTAGGAAAGGTGTGGGGTTGAGTTTTGTGTGTGCTGCATTTGAGATGCCTGAGGAGTGGTTGAAATACAGATCTACAGGATGGAGCGGATTGCTCAGGCTAGGTGAGCTGTATGGTCCTCAACTTGGCTCCCACATGGAGCCAGAGGACGAGATGACAGTCAGAGATCATGAAAGGTTATAGGAGCCCCAAGAACATCAGTATGCCTTGCTCTATAAATATTTGATTGACTGGTTAAACAAGGGAAGCCTACTTGTGTTTAATAATGGGCCCTAAGCAAAAGAAATGGGCTCTATGAGATTCCACTGAAGTTCTCATAAGTAAACTGTAGTATATCAAAGCAGGTTACTTAAATGGAATCCTTTTTCTATAGCTGTATGACCAGGCGAGTGAGCTGACCTGTAACAGGTCAGTTCTCATCTGCAGTCAGTGCAACCCCATACTTGGGCTTGCTCTGTCCACTTTTGCTGCACTGCAAGGAATTCTCTACATAGTAGTCATAGAGATTTTGAGGGGTCAACTAAATATGATGTCTGGAGAAGGAAATGGCAACCCACTCCAGTATTCTTGCCTGAAGAATCTCCATGGACAGAGAAGCCTGGCGAGCTACAGTTCATAAGGTCACAAAGAGTCAGACACGGCTGAAGCAACTAGTGAAAATGTGACGTCAGTCCCTGTTGAAGACATCAACTCTTTCCTTGGCCCTGCCAGCCACTCTTGCTCACTCCTACATCCTCCCTTTTCACCCACTGGTCTCCAGCTCAAGGACTCTTCTTTCTGTTCCTGCTTCACGGCCTGTCTACATGTAGGTGCTTTTAAGTCTGAAGTGAATGAATCACTCTATTTATAGGTTTATTTGAGAAGTAAATGTGAAAAAAATATATGAAGAGTCAATTAATGTGCCTGGTACATTGAGGTGTGTAATAAATTCTACTTTTGATCATCTCTGTCCTTGTGTTATCAAATCTATAAACCTGATGTTTCTTTATCCTCTTCTGCTTCAGCCTACCTTTCCAGCTTTCCCATTCAGCCAAGTTACTGTCTTTGGTTTCTGCATCCCCACGTGTATTGACATCTCTCTTATCTTTAGTTGGTGTTTGATATGACTTCATCTAATTCCCTGGACTTTTTGCATACATATCCTTTCCTGAGTAACCCTATTTCTTAATGTGCTTAAATCATTACATATGGATTCCTGGTCCCAGGTACACTGAACATACAACAACCTTCCTGCAGTGAAATTCCTAGGAGAATGGGGACCCTCTAGAGATTCAGTCCCAAGGCTACCAAGGGACTCTTCACCACTCATAAAAGCATTATCCTGATTACATCATCATTATGTGGAATTAGAATCAGCAATTTATAAATTAGAGCCAAGACTTACTGAACACTAACTCTGGGCTAGGCAATGTCCTAAGCACTTTACGTAAGTTACCTTCCTTTCCAAGTTTGATTTTATTAGTATTCCTGTTTTGTACTTATTAACTTGCCCAAGGTCACCCTGTTAGTGGTTTGCATGTTAGGATGTAAGCCCAGGTGGTCTGATTTCAGATTCCTGCTCTCAACCATGCTTTTATATTCTATAGTGCCTTAGTAGCAGGGTCATAGAGTTAACTTTTATTCTTTAGTGTTTGATTTAAACATTTTAAAATAATATGCAGTTAAGTTAAAAACTAGCCCCAAATTTCCAACCGTTCCTTTCTACTGTTCTACCCTACATCTTCAAGTCTCACTTAACTTATGGCAACTACTGTCAACAATATTTTCTATTTTTTTTCTTTATGTAAGATTTTTCTTTTTAACCTTTCAGTGTAATCTTGCTCTCAGCTTTTGTCTTCTGAAAAGTCAGCTTATTCCTAGTTAGCTGGTGAAAATGTTAAATACAAATGGTAAACACACACACACAACACACACATGTGACTTGGGCTGACCCTAAGAGAAAGATGTTCTGGGTAGACTTCTAAAATTAATTAAATTCTTACCTATTTTGTATCTATTTACTTGAGTTGCTGCCTGAAGGAGACCTACTTTTATTCTGAAACTCCAGGCTGATGAATTCTTCAAGTTTTCCAGAACGAAGTTTCTGTTGGACAGTTCTATCCCTGTATCACCTTGATGCTCAGAAAGAGATGAACAATGGGCCTTCCTGGCTGAGAAAATGGGTTTACATGCTCATATCAATGCCTGGCTGTATGGACTCAAGAATCAAATGTTTTTTAACAATGTGAAAAGAATTTTGTTTCTAGATCGTTATCTTTTTTTCAACTTTTCCCTTCCTGAAGAAACACTCTGTAATTTTTAATCAGCAACACAAAACTGCCTCCATGGAAATGGCTGTCCTTTTCAGCAGGCAGTGGAACATTTTCCTAAAAAGTGAGGTCGCCAGAAGCACAGAGCAGAGAAATCCCAGATGGCACTAATATTTGATTTCATTTTTAGCACGGTTATATTCAGCAGATGGATTGCAAGGCTGACCTTGCTGACACTTCTGCATCACTGCCTGCTACTCCAATTGCCTTTGTGAATGTTTTTTCGTAAGGCTTCTCCGGGTACCTCAGAGATTGATGCCTGGTTACCCGCCTGCGTTATGCTTCATTATGCCAAGACTGTGTGTGCTTGAGAGTCGCTGTGTTCTATAAAAGGGGAAATCCTGGCTCATCTCAAACTTTTCCTACAGTCTCGCAGATCACTTGTAACATCTCAGAGAGCCTCATCTTAGCTTTCTAGGTGTCCCTCTGATCTGTATTCATTTTTAACTTATCCTTTCATAATTTTTCTGCTTCCTTTGGTAACATGGACAAATTAATAATATAAAAAGTCCTCTGAAAATGACTAAACTTAACAGTTTGCATATACTTATTAACACAAAAATCTAATTATATGAAGGTGAATACTGTTGAATTCCTTCTTGCACTACAACTTTGGTGGCCAAGAGCACAGACCTGGGTTGGAGTTCCTAGCTCTGCCTTTTCCTTTAATGTAAACTTGTTGGGGCTTCCCTGGGGTGCTAGTGGTAAAGAACCTGCATGCCAGTGCAGGAGACATAAAAGACATGAGTTCAGTCCTTGGGTTGGAAAGATTCCCTGGAGGAGGGCACGACAACGCACTCCAGTATTCTTGCCTGGAGAATCCTATGGACAGAGGAGCTTGGCAGGCTACAGTCCATGGAGTCGCAGAGTCAAACACGACTGAAACGACCTAGAATACACGCACGCAAGCCTCTGTTTCCCTGTTTGTAAACTAGTGAATTGATTAGTGCCTCACAGTTAGGATTTTTGTGAAGGTTAAGTGAGGTGTAATGAGCACATTGTGTTTTATCACAGTATCGGCACAGAGTAAATGCACAGTGAATGTCATTTTGCAGTATGCTTAGTATTTTTTTTTTGCATGTGTGTATAATATAAAGAAAATATAAATGATAACGTAATTTTGTTTACCTTTTATTTAGATTGCCAGAAAACTGGGTTGTTTTTAAGGAAGACGTTTTTAATGATCAGACTGATGCTTTGTTTGAACTCTTTTGGGAAATTTGTATTCACTTTTATAGATCATTACATAATCCACATTCCTATTTCGACAGGAACCCTGTGGGAATGCAGCACCCCTTTCTCCTCCCTCTCGCCCCCTGCAGCTAGTTTCTATTTTGGTGATGTAGCTAGAGAAAAAAAGAAATCATCGCACAGCGTGAATATCCCTCCGGCTTTGTGTTTTTCCTGGCAGGTTGACCTGTGTGGCCAGTCTGTAAAGTTCCCTGGGAACATGCAATTCTGAGCCGGATTTGGTTGCTTCAGTCTTTATATGTTGCTGGTTCTCACACAGTCAGATTTTGGTGCATATGTTAATGCAAAGCATTTGGCTTAGAAAACATTGTGTATTTAATAGCCTATTTGCCTGAATCACCTCTCTACCCAGTGTAAAATTGATGAACTTAGACTGATGCTGTGTTGTGAAGCTTTCTTGAGGATGTTACCTTTTTCCTTTTGTCTAGATCCAACATAAGGCCAGACTATGCAGATTCCAACTTCCATGAGTTCAAGATGCATACCTTCAACCGGGTTACATCCTGCCGAGTCTGCCAGATGCTCCTGAGGTCAGTTGGCGTGGTCTTGGCTTTCAGTTTAAAGGAACTGGTGTAACTACCAAATGTTTCGGCTGCCCTAAGGTCCCAGTCAGAATGTTTTCTAATGGGTATATTGCCTTACCAGTTTGGATCCATCGGATCTTTCCTTGGCCTTGTGCCTGGACCGTTCCTTCAGAACCCAGGAACGTTCTCTCCGTTGGCTTGAAGGGGACTCTGCCTAGTGCTGTGTTCTCTTGTTCTGCTTGCAGAATTTTGCGCCTTTTAACCTGTCACTCTCTGATTTTCCCTTGCAGGGGGACATTTTTTCAAGGTTATTTATGTGTTAAGTGTGGTGCCAGAGCACACAAAGAATGTTTGGGAAGAGTAGACAATTGCAGCAGAGTTAATTCCGCTGGTAAGTCATGTTTATTGCTGTGATTCGGCTTTTAATGAGAACATAAAACTTGCTCAACATAATTAAGGCCTAATTTACTCTAAATATGTGTTTATTATAACATATCGGCTTTTGAAACTATTGTTTATGAGCACAATTAGAAAATGGTTTGAAATTCTTGTGACTTTTATACCTAGCTGAGAGATGGAGGGCTTCAAGAGGGACTTGGGAGGTTCCCTACTACCCGTTTCATTCACCCCCTTCCCCTAAATCTCACCAACACTATACAGATATAGCGGCAGCACACAAATAGAGTCGGAAAACAAAACAGGAAAAAATGGTTCTTTTTCTGTCTTTGGTTTTTAAATTTCTCCCCTTTTCTGTTAAATATTCATCTCCAAAAGGCTAACGCTGCCAGGAGTAAACATCGCACAGACTAATTCATGAATTAATGAATTGAATACATTGTCATTTTCCAGCCTTTAACAAAGAATGTATATCCTTTGGATTTTGTGTAAATGTTTTCCCCTTGGTTTTTAAAAATAATGCTCCATGATTGTAACCTGAGACAGTTTCTAAGGCTGTTGGCAATTATGCATTCAGTAGCCTTTTGCCTCTCTCTGCCCCTCTTGGGCTCTTTTCCTTCTCTTTCTTTTCTGGCCTCTTTATTCTTTCTCTTTCTTCTTCTTTCTCTTTGTCCTTTTCCCCTGAGTTTCTCTCTGTTTTATCAATAAGACCTTTCAAAATCAGTAAAACTTTTTGAACAGAAGAAAGGGATCTTTAACTGCCTGAGTTCAAAAGGTAGCTGTGTCAACCTTTGATTTTCCCAAAGGGAAAGGTGGACATTGAATTATTTTGGATAATGTGAAGAAGAGTGAAACAGAGAATAATAGCTCATTTTAGAGCCAAGTTCAGAAAATAGGCAGTCATACAAAACTTGTGAATCCTATTAGAAGATGGAGATCACGGTGCATTCCTTTCATTCGGCTCCTTCGTAGATGTATTTGCAGGGCTCCTCAAGCCACTGTCTACGCCAGGCTTGGGCAGTGCTTGGAGAAAGAGCCTGGCATTAGTTGAGCACCTGCACTGTGCCCGCCCTGCCTGCTTGGACTGATTCCATCCTCAGAAGAGCCATGCCCAGTTGCTGATGGGAGTCACTGTGCTTATGCAGTTAATTGACTCAAGGTCTGTAGGTAAAGGAGACAAGATTAACACCTGCTAATGTTTCTGAAGGTCAGAAACAGTTTACAGAGGTATAAAATAGAAATAGTACATACATTTATTATTATTTAATTGCCTGTGCTGTACTTAGTTGCTCAGTTGTGTCTGACTTTTTGAGACGCCATGGTCTGTAGCCCGCCAGGCTCCTCTGTCCATGGGGATTCTCCAGGCAAGAATGCTGGGTGTGTTGCCATGCCCTCTTCCAGGGGATTTTCCCAACCCAGGGACTGAACCCAGGACTCCCACATTGCAGGCATATTCTTTACCATCTGAGCCCCCAGGGAAGTCCTAGAATACTGGAGTGGCTAGCCTATCCTTTCTCCAGGGGATCTTCCTGACCCAGAAATTGAACCAGGGTCTTCTGCATGGCAGGCAGATTATTTACCAGCTAAGCTACCAGGGAAGCCCTTTAGTTGCCTGCCTGATGCAATTTATCACTTATATTTGTGTGTGGGTCCATCTTTATCTGTCCTGTCCTTTAAAAAATCTGCCTGCCGTGCAGGAGATGCATGGGAGACAGCGGTTCAATCTCTGGGTCAGAAAGATCCCCTGGAGAGGAAATGGTGGCCCACTCCAGTACGCTCACCTGGAAAATTCCATGGACAGAGGCAGCTGGTAGGCTACAGTCCGTGGGGTCACAGAGAGTCAGATACAACTGAGTGCAGTGCACACAGCACACCAGCACACATTATTACTATTTAATTGCCTACCTGATGCAGTTTATAACTTAATATTTCTGTGGTTTCATCTTTTTGTGTTCTGTCCTTTATCCCCTTTGAGGACAATTAACATGTTATTTGCTCATAGTAGGTGAGTGGATTTTTGTCAGTCCCATAGCCCTGTCTTTTGAGTTTCAGTCTGTGAGGAGTAGAAAGTGATCCCATAGTTGGCAAGGTTCTTGCGGTCTACGGGGAATAGTGTAGGAGAGTGGTTGTGAGTCAAGCAGAGATGATTAAAAATCTGGCTGAGCTCTTAACTAGCTGCATGAACTTGGGGAAATTATGTAAACATCTCATTTATTCATCCGTAAAAATGAAATTAGAGGATTATTGTGAGGATCATATGAAATAATGTTGATGCATAGCAAAGTGCCTGGACACAATGAAAACTCAGTATTTTCATCCAAGGTGCTATGATAAGAAGTTATTTTTTGGAAAGGAATGCATACCCCTGCATTGAATGGTGGATTCTTAACCACTGGACCACCAGGAAGTACCACTTCTTGGAGTTTTGAACCTAAGTCCTGTGTTCTCTTGATTCTTTGTCTGCATCCTTAAATTGCCCTCCATTCTCCTTCTGTTTTTCACATCTTGTCCTCATTCTTTTTCTCTCCTCTTTCTGTCCTTTCCTGTCTAAGATTTTTAAGAGACTGATGGCATTGAATGCCCACAGTCAGTTAATTAGTGGTATGGAGGAGTCTTCCCTTTCTTTGCCTTCAGATTAGGATTTGCTGGGTAGCCCTTAGAAATAAAGGGATCTGTTCATCAGCAGCCTTTTCTCCCTCACTGCCAAACAGATACCCTCTGAAAGTTGGAAGTCTCCTGACATCCTCTCCTCAGCCTCACCCCTTCCTGTTGAGGTGTAGGCAGTAGTCATGGGTAGATTTTAAGTTTGAGCTTGGCAGATCTGTGTGTGGTAAAATAGGTGGTATTTTGAGGACATGGGCAAACTAGACTTTATGGGCTGTTTCCTAGTCTGCAGAGAATCTCAGTTTCCAAAATTGGTTTAAGTTTTTGCACAGTTCTTTGTTTTGACAGCCAGGAGTAATTGCTTGCAATTAATTTTCCATGAGTACAATTAATTTTCCATGAGTGATGTGATTGGAGCCAAATGGGTGTACGGGAGAAGGGCAGGAGGCAGGACGAGATATATCAGAGGCTGGAGACATGGTTTACTTGAATGGGGCTTTTGTACAGAGGAGAGAACTTGACTTTGGGAGAAATCATCCCAACAACCAAATTTAAAGCAAGTGAATAGTATTGATTTAAGGCGAACTTACAGATTCCAAGTCTGTCTGTAAAATAAATCATAGGTGATTTGAGATGACCCCCAGTTTTATAGAGCTTTATGGCTTCATTAGTTAATAGCCCATATTCTCTTCAGGAGACAGAAAGAGATTCCACTTGGTTCAGTGTTACTCAAGAATCCATGGTGGTTCAGAAAGTCATGGCTAGTAGGAATGGCTGAAGTGAAGTGAAGTGAAGTGAAGTCTCTCAGTTGTGTCCAACTCTTTGCGACCCCATGGACTGTAGCCTACCAGGCTCCTTGGTCCATGGGATTTTCCAGGCAATAGTACTGGAGTGGGTTGCCATTTCCTTCTCCAGGGGATCTTCCCGACCCAGGGATCAAACCCGGATCTCCCACATTGTAGACAGACACTTTACTGTCTGAGCCACCAGGAAAGTCTTAAGTTGTTGTAAACAAGTTGGATATAGTTGGGTTGGAAGACAGTTTTAAAAAGTGGAGCCTTTCATTCAACACTGGGCATGTTTATAGCTAAGGGAGTGGTCAGTTGGAAAAGAGTTACAAGTTGTACAAAATGACCCAGGGCCTAAATGAAGGCTAAAGAGTCTTCCACCTTGCAGTTGTTATTTCCACTGGTCATCACATTGCTGGCCTTATTCAACTTGATTCTTCTCTATCATCTGTCACTATTAATCATTCTCCTTCACATCACCTCAGGTCATCCTTTGTATATCTGATTAATTTTTCTGGCATTACCCAAAATCTGCAACCCAGGTAGATAAGGCTCCATTTCCACTTAAGGCTTCTCTCCTGAGCTTTGAATTCCAAATCTTCATCTTCTAATGTATCCCTTCCCAGGTATCCTTCAGTGACCTCCAGTTTCAGATATCTAAAACCAACCTCAGTAGTCATCACTGCTAACTTCCTCCTATTTTTTGTCTTAAAGATCCACCACTCATACAGTCACCCAAAGCTGGAGGTCAGCCTTGACTTAACAGCCTCTCTCATCTTCATTCAATTACCTGTTCTTCTTAGTTCTCCTAAGTTTCTCGAGAATCTGCATATATGATATTACTATAGATTAACTACAAAAATCTCCTCCCTGCTGTTAGTTTTCCTTTCACTATACACTTTGCAACATGATCTTTATTAAAATCAAGGCTGATGTATCCCTCATTTTCTCAGTATATCTTCTATTCCTCACAGAATAATGTTCAAAATTCAGTTAGACGTGAGCCTCTCACTGATAAGAACCATGCTGAATTGATGTTCTGACCTCTGGGAAACCATGATGAATAGATAAGTATGTGGGTAGACCAACAGATAGATAGAATAATGAGTAGAACTGTAGTATACCAAGATTTCTGAGCCCTGAAAATCTCTGAAAATCTTAGAAGCAGAAGTAGGAGGCTGTGGAGGATTGGACAATTCCTGGTTCTACCCTTGGAGAGACTAGAGCTTGAGTGATTGTGGGATAAGTCAAATAAAAACCTGATCTGAATCCCTGGCTGGTACTCTAAGGATGAAAGATGGAAAACTGAGTAGACTTTTGCATTCCTTTATAGTATTTATTCAAGTTAAAATTCACACCCTGAGCATTGATCACTAAGCCTTTGACAAGGGACACTTGGGTTAGGTTAATAAGTAGCAAGAAAACAACCAGGCTCATGGGATAAAAATATGACAAAAATATCTCTATTTCTGGAGGAATCTACTTCCTGTTCCATTTGGTCCCAATTTTTAGAATTTTTGCTTGGCTCTTAGTGTTTCCTCTCCCTGAAATATACTCCATTTCTGCCATACATTTCCAAGATTACCCTCTTTTATTAATACTTCCTCTCCAATCTCTTTGCCAATCTTTTAACCTTACTCTACCCATCTAAGAGTAGTCTGCATTAAATTGTTCTCTAACCTTAAAAAAAAAGTATTCTCTAATTAGTTTGTGTGTCAGATTTATGTCTTTGCCAAGGTTAGGCTATATCATGGTAACTAAAAACCCCAAATCCCAATGGTTTTAACACATAAAAGTTTGTTTTTCACACATGTGGTATTTGTTGTGGGTCCTTGCCTTATAAGTAATGGCTTAGGGATCTAAGCTAGTTCCATCTTATGACCGTGAATTCAACATGTGACTCCTGGGCTTGTTGCTTTTAAGACCTTTGAATTGGAAGTGAGCAATTCCATTTTTTAGTATTAGAAGTCCATTGGTTAAAGCCAGTCATGTGGCCTCAACTTAATTACAAGGGAAGCTGGACGAGTAGTGGAACCCATGGACTTTTTGGTGAGCACCACTGTCTCTGACTATTTTAATTTTAATTGTATTTTTTAAGAATTTTTCACAATGAGTACCCATCCTCTAATCAGCCTTTTTTTTAATGGAAGTTTGTAGCATTTTATTTTATTTTATCTTGACCATATCATGTGACTTACGGGATCTTAGTTCCTAGACCCTCGGCAGTGAATGTGTAGTGTCCTAACCACTGGACTGTCAGAGAGTTCCCTCCACTCCTTTTTATTTCCTTTAGTAGAAAAAAAATAGACATTCACCATAGGGAATGTGTTTCTCATCTTTTGTATCTATCATTTAATATCCAGTCCAAAGTCAAGGTGTTGACCATCAAGTTGTTACTTTTTCCTAAATAGGAATATTTTAACCGAACTACAATCCTTGCTAGTGTTGGATGTGGTAAAGATACTAACCATTAAGCGTTTGAAATAGCTCTTAGACGCTTCTTTTTTTGTGTTTGTGGAAATTATGTCTTCTTTGAATGTTGTCTTCCCTGGGTTCAGAAACCTTTTATATTTCATGCTCTATATCCCTTAAATTTGTCTAGTCTTCATTCATCTTCAAAATAATAGTTGGCAAAAATGCAGTTCATTTCTAAAAGTAATTCATTCATATTAATATTTGACTATGATGATTATTAACTCAAGTACATTTCAAGTGTTTAAAATGGTCCTTTAAGTTTTTTTTTTTTTTTTTTCCTAAGACAAACTGTACAACTTGGAAAAAAATTTGAAGGTTGGGTGATTAGTTTATGTCTTAACATTTGAGGATTTGCATAGATATAAAGAGAAGGCAGTTCTAATCTCTTTTTTGCTGAACTTGAGTTGACTTCTTCACATTCACCATAGCAACCTCCGTGATCAACATGGACATGGATTCTGAGGTGTGCTGCCAAAACTTTCCAACCTTAGTAATGAATGAGTATGAACTTCATTATGTGAAACTTTCTCAACAAGTCACTGCAAAACTGATGTAATTCTAGAGTGGTGTTTCTTTCTCACAGTATGCTACCATGGAGGTCTAGCCCTAGGCTGCAACCTTTGGGGGCATTTGTGTTTTTATTCCCTGTTGCAATATAGGGCTAAACTCCTCTTGTCCCCTTCTTATCTTGATGTTGATCAACATAGCTTGCTTTACATTCTCTTGTTTTAAACTAAGAAAGTAACATTGGAAGGCAAATACTGCTGGAGCAGATGACTTCGGTTTAATCCGTCTTTTCCTTTAAGGGGAGTGCAAGCCTCAGATGCTCTAATATTTAACTGAAGCAGATCCCCATTTGCTTATCTGTTTAATCACTCTTTTATCTAGGCCAGGTTGCTGCTGCTGCTGCAGCCATCCCTAAAAGTAGCCTTGGTGTCATCATGGCTTAAACCTGCAAGATTTTTACCTAGAACCTGCACTCCAAATTGCCATCTGAAATAGCTCTTTTATAAATAGTATTGCAGTATTTGGGCTTCCCTGCTGACCCAGCTGGTAAAGAGTCCACTGCAGTGCAGGAGACCCTAGTTTGTTTCCTGGGTCAGGAGGATCCCCTGGAGAAATGGGGTAAGCTGCCCACTCCAGTCTTCTTGGGCTTCCCTGGTGGTTCAGATGGTAAAGAATCTGCCTGCAATGCGGCAGATCTGGACTCAACCCCTGGATTGTGAAGATCCCCTGGAGCAGGGCGTGGCAACGCCTTCTAGTATTCTTGCCTAGAGAATCCCCACGGACACAGGAGCCTGGTGGGCTACAGTCTGTGGGGTCACAAAGAGTCGGACACAACTGAGCGACTGAGCACAGCACATTGCAGTGTTTTATCATAAGAGATAAACTTTTAGAATATAATTTTATTATCTCCTTCTACCACTAGGCATTTTATCACATGACTTTTACATAAACTGAAGCTTAATCATTGATTTCATAACCAAAAAATGACTTTGGTTCTATTTAACATTATTTAAAGTTTTTTATACCCCACTCCAGTACTCTTGCCTGGAAAACCCCGTGGACGGAGGAACCTGGTGGGCTACAGTCCATGGGGTCGCGAAGAGTCAGACACAACTGAACGACTTCACATTCGCTTTTCACTTTCATGCATTGGAGAAGGAAATGGCAGCCCACTCCAGTGTTCTTGCCTGGAGAATCCCAGGGACGGGGGAATCTGGTGGGCTGCCGTCTATGGGGTCACACAGAGTCAGACGCGACTGAAGCGACTTAGCAGCAGCAGCAGCAGTTATCTTTTTTAACTTATCGAGACAATTTTATATTCGAGAGTAGTTATTATTCCTTCCATTTAATTATTTGGGTCAATTTAATGATGGAAATGGCAGCCCATTCCGATATTCTTGCCTGGGAAATTCCATGGACAGAGGAGCCTGACAGGTTACAGTCTGTGAGGTTGCAAGAGTCAGACGTGACTTAGTGACTAAACCACCACCACCAATCTTACATTAATAATTGTTAGAGTGAACTGAAAACTCTTATATGCTTGGGTCCTTGTTAGAGCTCCTGAAAAGACTTGAAATCAAAGCCTCTTTCCAAGTATTAGTTATGTTTTTGTGTTTTCAGAATATTGCTATAGATCTGAATGGTGAAAATAGGTTTTGTGCAACTTCCTCCAAAATTTGATCAGTCCTACTGCCTTTCAGTTTTAATGTTTCATAAAAATAGAATATTAGCCATGATGATGAAGAACCTTCAAAGGCTCTCCTGGTAATTACTTCCCTGTGATCCCTTTTGAGACAAATGATCTTACTGGGCACCAATTTGTTTAGTCTTAAGAAATAGAACTTCAGACAAGAGACAAAGCTGGTTGTGTAATAATGTATGCATTGAGAGCCACTTGCATTGGAAAACAAATATAATAGGACTGAAATTTATGTTTAAACAAATGAATGATATGAGTCTAAAGTCTCAGTGAAAATCATTTGTCTTACACAAATACGTGCACTGTGCTGGTGCTGAAGATGGAGTTCTGCTCAGGCTCCAAGCACCTCAGTAACAGCACTTCTCTGAATTATATTAAGCCAGTTGGGACATGATGAAAGAACGCAAGGTATAAACCCCTTCAGGGCCTGTGAGTCACCATCTAGAAAGGTTCTTGAAAGGGTAAGAACATTTTATAGTTTGATCAATAGGAGCCTGAGAAATCGGCTGCAGGGTAAGAGCAAGTTGAGGATTAAAAACTTTTGGAAACTTGAAGAATTGAATTACCATTCTAAGGAAATTTCCAGAAGAAAAAGAGACAGTAAATGAGAGATCTTTTGTCATATCTCAACCACGCACCTTTCTATTTGGTCAGAATTCAGCCAGATAAATTTGATAGTCATCAGTTCTTATTATCTTCATCCTGATGTGGAACTGTGATGCACAGAGAGTGTTTTAGAGCTCTGAGTGCCCGCCAAAGTAGCTTTGGGTACATATCAAGAGGAAACGAAGGATGGTGTTGTAGATTTCAAAATCAGAGCAACTTTTCCATAGAATACATCATCAGAAGAGGTTGTTATTCTATTTTCCCGTCCAGAATTGACTTTTACTTTAAACATGTATGAAACAGTGTGTTGCAGTTGGGTTTTCTGCTCTCTCATCACTGTTATTTTTGTAAAATTTATAGCTGCTGCGTTCATATGGTTATCAGAATTTAGATCGTGTTTGTAAAGGGGCCAATCAGTCTGATGGCACAACCACCAGAACAAGTACAAAAGTATAAATAAAAGGAGCCTGGTTAAGAATTTCTGAACTCAGAACAGATTCTGAGAGTTATTTCTAGTCCTTTGGCTTTTGCCCTCTCCTCAGAATATTTACAGAACCCTGCCATGAAATATGACTAAATAAAACCTCAGACTTTTAAGAGCCACTATTTATGTGCTCTGCCCAGCATGAGCAGATCACAGTGTGAACTGCTCTCTGCCAAGTCCATGGAAGAAATGAGCCTCTTTTCTGGATGGCAGTGGGGAGGGTGGGAGTGCTGTGGTGGCCAGGAGGACAGGGAGTGGGGGCAAGGAAAAGGTAAGCCCCCATTAAGGACTCAGGCCCTCAGAGTTGGAGTTGTATCCAGCACGAAGCCCCTTGTCCATTTTCCAGTCTGGGTTACACAGAGGAGCCTTTGTGAAGAGCAGGTACATTCAATAAGAATTAGGAGGAAAGCTTGATGAGATGCAAAGAAGGAAAACAGGAGACAGTAGGCAGCAGGAGAGTTAAGGAGGGAGTGTTGGGTGTGTGGTCAGCAGGTCTGGTTTTTCCCTTGCTTGACAGTCCCGTTCGTACCTTGCGTGGACCTTACCTGCTTTGTGTTTTGCGCTCAGTGCTCACTCATGCCTGTGCCTGGCTGGCTTGAACCGAGCAGCAAGAAGGAAGGGCCTGTAAATGAGGAGCTTCTGCTCCCCGGATCTGTTTTCTAGGTAAAGATGTGCACGTATATGCATAGCTAGATCATCACCTTAGATACAGTCATTTCCTCCTCCTGAGGAAACCCAGAGCACTACTGGAACGTGATGTGCCAACTACTGCCATGTGGGCTATCCTAGGTTTTATGCTAAAAATAAAATATATTTAAACATATTGTAACAGATCCACTTCACCAGGACATAACAACAATTCTGTGCAATGTCAGAAAAAAAAATATTTCTGAATTAAAATTAAGATGCACTCTCATTTTTAAACACTGACCCTGAAAGATAGGAGATTTTCCCATGGAAAGGTCATCTGGAAATAGCAAAGTGTTTGGTGCTTCTTGCTGTCTGTGATTTCCAGTTCAGGCTCTTCCTCTAACTCAAAGTAGAAGAAGAAAGTAGTGTAGAGCTTTTCTGGCTTATAGGTCTTTCTGGTTAAACCAGTGTAACAGGTATCACAACTTGTCTGTTAGGAACCTGAGTTCACCTAACCTGGGTTCTCAGTTTGGGCACAGTATCCAGCCAAATGGCACTTTTATAGACCCTCTCCCTACACAACTTCTCTTAGACAGTCTTTCTTCTGAAACTGCCTATTTCTAGCAGAGAGAAGGGAAATAGCTTTCTGTCCTTTGTAAAGGCCAACTTCAGACCTGGCAAAGATGCCTTCAGAGCAGTTATGTAGGAAAGTTAGGATAGGGTTGACACTGAAAAAGAAATGCAGGCTTTGCTTTTCTCCAGAAAGGTGACTTTTTGCTCATGCATCTTAAGTTCCATTAATCAGATATAGTCCTTTAAAAAACAGAAGGGCCCCAAACCTCCTGTTCCATGCCCCAGGCGGTCTTCCTATGTAAAGCAGTCTGACAGCTACTCAGGTGCTCTGATACTTTTCCCCTTGACCTCTGGTTCTGAGGCTTCTTGGAGCCTCTATCAGAGCTTCATTTAGTCTACAGAGCCCTCTTTTAGAACTACCCTTTCTCTCCTGATGTTCCCATCAGTGTCTTCTCTTCTCAGATCCTTCTTCAGAGGATCATTTTGGTTGGCAAAAATATAGCATAAGCTCAAAATGATGAGATGTTTTTCTACAGTCTGGAGAAATTATAATATGCATAAGTACTCCTGGATATGGGGGAAGGAAACAAAAATATTCCCCACCAGCTTTTCCATGTGTAGTGTGTCTTTCCTCTCAGAGATACCCTTTGCCCTCTGCCAAGTTACTCTCTTGCATATCTCAGGGCTCTTCCTAACTGTTAGTCATTTTCAGGAATTGAAATGTAATGGAGTTTGTCATTTCTATTTCTAAACAGGTAAACTGGGATGTAAAGAAAATTAGCATTGGGATTAAATCTTGTCCATTTTTAATTTTCATCTTTAAATCAATCTGTATCCCTCCCCCGCAAAAAGCTAAAAGAAACAGCCACTTAATGCAAAATTCATATGCAAATTGTATGTGTTAAATTTGCAATTGTTATAGTAATTGTAATATAAACAGTTGTAATAACAACATGTGTTTGGATTCTTAAAACTGGATATGTTGAAAGAAGGGCTCCCACCTAGCTTTCTCTTATGTACATAAACTTGGTGCAAGTCTCTGTTTCAAGGAGCTTTATGTGGTTGGATTGAAATTGCTTAATAAACAATTGAAAAAGTTAAGCCTAACCTAGAAGTCATTTAGTACTATGAGTCACTTCCCTGACAGCCAATAAGGCAAGAGAACCTGGTTGCAAAACAATTACTAGCCCAGCCTGAGGGACCTTGGAAATATATTAACAGGTATCATTAGGAAAACAAAGCAGTAGTGTTCTACCACGCTGCAGAGAACAAGCTAAGGTTGCTAACTAAACAAAACTACTTCACTGACAATGCCAATTTTTACATTTGTTTCAGAACAAGGGACACTCAAACCATCTGAGGTAAGACTAACATTTTCATTTTTCTTATATAACTTTTGCATTTCAGATTGTTTGCTAACTAAAGCAGGCTCAAACCCCTAAAATGTTTAATGTACCTTTTAAAATGGATAGAAATAGATCTAGAGCAAGTAATCAAGTGCTTTTGAGTGAAATGCACAGGTTAATTAAATAAGAGGAGTTTTCAGATACCATCTGAAGATCTTAGAGGAAAAATGTGAATATTTCATCTAAGAATGTGTGTAAGATGCACATTTCAAAATCTTAGGTACTCATTTATTCAGGTAAATTTCAAATAAATACTGTAGCAATGTTGTAGCACTAATCTGGTGGAGGTACGTTTCTCTTGTTTCCATCTATAGAATTCCACAAACCCTGAGGCTTATAAAACTTAATGCATCTGAAGGCATTCCCTTGGAATAAATCTTTTTGATCGTGCTGGGACAGGAGAAAGGGTGGCCCTCATCCTGGGATAAAACAATGTCGCTACCTGACATTCACTAGAACTAAGAAGTTCTAGCATTCTTCTAAGGATGTGCCTGTATGTTTCTGCTACTTTTCTACCTGAGCAAAATCATATTTGTATCATGTCTTCTTGATCAAATCAGAATCTGATAACATTTCCTTTGGTTTAACAGATTCTGAGGTCTGATGGCTTAGAAGTACGAGATCCCTATCACCTCTCAGAATAAAGCGCTTTTAAGAAAATAGAAAAGAATGAAAAATGTGGCAGATAATAGGCAACTAGTGCCTTGGTCTTCAGCCGAAAGTAATATATTTCTTACCTGACCTCCCCAAAAAATCCTAACAAAGAAAACTAAAATGTAAACGTTCTGTGATTAGTAATATGAACCCAAAATACAATAATCTGAGAATTTCAGAATAAAGACAAGTACTTTCTTTATCAAATCATTTTAGCATATACAACTATATCTGATTAAGAGTGGTATAATATTAGCATGTTTTTAATAGACTGGTATTTACATAGTTGCTAAAAATAATGAAAAGTACAGCAAGAAGTCAAACAAGAGGTAACTGCTTTCACTTTTTTGCATCAGCACATAATTTGTGCATATTGGGAACCAAGAATGTGATGTGAGAAAATTCACGTGTACCCTTTCAGTGTTATCTGTCGGCTATATTTTAGACTTCAGAATCTAGCTCAAGGAATGCATAACAGGATAATAATATTTTAAAAATAGGTCATGTAAGTTCTGCTAGGGCTAAAATAATTAATGTAAACTTTTTTTAGTGTTTAGTTGACAGGTAAGATTTTTCATCAGGGCTATAAGGATTCTTCCAGCAGTGCGAGTGAAGATCTTAGAAAGTCGCCTTCTTCTTCTTCTCTCACACTATTATTAGATTATTGAGACAGATATCCTTGTAGAGCTTTGAACTGTAACTCAGTATTACTTTACATTTATACTGTTAGATGTATTTACCCCCCCAGGGAAGATGATTTCACTTGATTTTATTTAAGTGATGAGAAATGGGCATATTTACAGAAAAGGAAGTGTGCTAATAATAAGTAGTTAATAATTTTCACACTGGTACAAAATAACGATACACAAAAAATGCTCTCCAGGCATTTAATACTCTTAAAAATTACACATTAAGGCTATTACGAAAAGAATTCATTTTCACATTGATTTTTTTTAATGTAGCATCTGTGTTTTAGTGACTTGCTTAACTTTTGATTATAATAACTGTAATTTTATTTAATGTGTGATTCTGCTAATAATCTCTACTTTCAATGGATAATTATAGTGAAATCTTATACTGGCCAACCTATTTGGAAACTTTAGCTTGGCATAAAGAAGAACTGTAGCAAAAGACTGTTAAGAAACATCTTTCACTCCATACCTCCCCACTACCTTACCTCCCTACATACCTTACACTTTGTGAAAGTTGTATTCACTCTTAACACAGATGCTTATGTGATGTTTGGGAGTCTTTCCGAAAGTAAACAATGAAACCCTGCCCCCTCTCTGTTGGAGGTCTTTTTCCTCCATGGACCAATTTGTCCTATTCTCTTCCCCTTTCAATAACAATGAGTATGAGTCTTTAATTTATACTTCATTCTCAAGGTAGGTCAGTTTTCCGTAGCCACAGGATCCATCTTCCTAACCTGGGATGTTCTTCCAGATTCCCATTTTGGAGTGGACCTTCAGAAGCAACTTCTAGCTCTAGAAAGCAAGGCTGTCATCACATATCTATCAGTATTTAGTGTATGTATATATACTTCCGATCTATTCCTTAATGTAGGTTTTTCTGCCTTTTAAGTAGAGGAACCAAAGCCAGTTTCAGATAGCAAATGAATCTTTCCTTGTTTTGTTGGTAAAATCAACAGAGAGAATTAGGTTTCTCCCAAAAGAGACAAGAAGGGAGGTTCTTGGGCAATACAGATATTTCTTTTAGAGAAAGGCAAGGTAATAGATAATGTAGCTAGATATAAAATTAGGTTGGTTTGTTGTCCCCTCCCTCCCACTTCCCACTTCTTGGTAAATCAAAAGAAGTTTCAGAATGTTCTGAACACTGATCTTCCTGATCTCATGGGGGAGGGGGATCACCGAGAACTCCTAGGGTGGCTACTTGATGGACTCCTCTCTTCCTCCTGAGATGGGTCTTGTCCAGCTCTGTCTCAGGCTTTTGAGAATATAGGGTTTTGAGAATATATGTTGGAGAGAGGAGTATTTTGGATGGGATATGACAGAAGAACAATTGAAATTTGCATTTTGAAACTGTGTAAATTGTTCTAAACATTTCAAAATTTTTTAGAATATATGAAATATTTTTAGGTGCTTTTAAACTGTAATAAATCTCAGAGTCTCAAAATGCACTTGATCTAAGATGCTGAAATTTTCTCATTCTCTTTTGTTTTTTCAATGCACCAAATCATAGTTTTGTTCCACTGCCTACTTTTCCTGTAGAAAAGTTTGCTTTCAGGGTCACTGTTTTCTAATGACTTGCAGGAGGAAAAACCTAAAATATAGTAGTAGTACAGTACTTTAATAGAAAAAATTTATCATTTGCCTGATCTTATTAAGAAGAGCTGGCAAGAATACACAGGAGAACTGTACAAAAAAGATTTTCATGACCCAGATAATCACGATGGTGTGATCACTCACCTAGAGCCAGATATCCTGGAATGTGAAGTCAAGTGGGCCTTAGGAAGCATCACTACAAACAAAGCTAGTGGAGGTGATGGAATTCCAGGCGAGCTCTTTCAAATCTTGAAAGATGATGCTGTGAAAGTGCTGCACTCAATACGTCAGCAAATTTGGAAAACTCAGCAGTGGCCACAGGACTGGGAATGGTCAGTTTTCATTCCAATCCCAAAGAAAGGCAATGCCAAAGAATGCTCAAACTACCACACAGTTGCACTCATCTCCCATGCTAGTAAAGTAATGCTCAAAATTCTCCAAGCCAGGCTTCAGCAATACGTGAACCGTGAACTTCCAGATGTTCAAGCTGGTTTTAGAAAAGGCAGAGGAAGCAGAGATCAAATTGCCAACATCTGCTGGATCATGGAAAAAGGAAGAGAGTTCTAGAAAAACATCTATTTCTGCTTTATTGACTATGCCAAAGCCTTTGACTGTGTGGATCACAATAACGTATGGAAACTTCTTCAAGAGATGGGAATATCAGACCACCTGACCTGCCTCTTGAGAAACCTATATGCAGGTCAGGAAGCAACAGTTAGACCTGGACATGGAACAACAGACTGGTTCCAAATAGGAAAAGGAGTACGTCAAGGCTGTATATTGTCACCCTGCTTATTTAACTTATGTGCAGAGTACATCATGAGAAATGCTGGGCTGGAAGAAGCACAAGCTGGAATCAAGACTGCTGGGAGAAATATCAATCACCTCGGATATGCAGATGACACCACCCTTATGGCAGAAAGTGAAGAAGAACTAAAGAGCCTCTTGATGAAAGTGAAAGTGGAGAGTGAAAAAGTTGGCTTAAAGCTCAACATTCAGAAAACGAAGATCATGGCATCCGGTCCCATCACTTCATGGGAAATAGATGGGGAAACAGTGGCTGACTTTGTTTTTCTGGGCTCCAAAATCACTGCAGATGGTAATTGCAGCTGTGAAATTAAAAAATGCTTACTCCTTGGAAGGAAAGTTATGACCAACCTAGACAGCATATTAAAAAGCAGAGACATTGCTTTGTCAACAAAGGTCCATCTAGTCAAGGCTATGGTTTTTGCAGTGGTCATGTATGGATGTGAGAGTTGGACTATAAAGAAAGCTGAGTACCAAAGAATTGATGCTTTTGAACTGTAGTGTTGGAGAAGACTCTTGAGAGTCCCTTGGACTGCAAGGAGATCCAACCAGTCCATCCTAAAGGAGATCACTCCTTGGTGTTCATTGGAAGGACTGATGTTGAAGCTGAAAATCCAATACTTTGGCCACCTCATGCGAAGAGCTGACTCATTGGAAAAGACCCTGATGCTGGGAAAGATTGAGGGCAGGAGGAGAAGGGGACAACAGAGGATGAGATGGCTGGATGGCATCACTGACTCAATGGACATGGGTTTGGGTGGACTCTGGGAGTTGGTGATGGACAGAAAGGCCTGGTGTGCTGCAGTCCATGGGGTTGCAAAGAGTCAGGCATGATTGAGCGACTGAACTGAACTGAACTGAACTGAGTTTCCACATTCAAAATATCGTGAAATTAATAATAATGACAATAATAGCAAGCTTTGACTTAATAGTCCTTACTGTGTGTCAGGAACTGTTCCAAACACTTAACATGAATTAACATGTTTCTCACCACAAATGCTATGAAGTAGGTGGTATTAATATCCCCATTTTACAGATGAAGAAATAGGCATAGAGACTTTAACTAACTTGCTCCCAATCAGATGCCAAGTGACAGGGAGGGTCTGAATTTGAACTTGAGCAGTCAGATTCTAGAATCCGTACTCTAAATAATTGTGCTGTGTTCCCTATTTTAATCTTAACTTCAGGATGCTACAGAGTTGCTCTTGAACTCAAGTTCTCTTTTTCACTTTCTAAGTTAATATTTTTAAATAGTTCTAGCTTAGGGGTAGTAGGAAAAAGACCCAAAAAGTGAATTCCTTTCTTGCCTTCCAAGCACTTTGACAGTAGGAAGAATAAGAGTAGTCTAAAGACAGTGTCTATTGTACATTAAGAAAATGAAGGGAAATGTAGACAATAAACAGCCATAAGACATTCATCAGTATATATTTTCCTGTTTAAAATATAGTCATTTATAGAGGTCCAAACATTTTATAAAATTTTAGAACTTTTTTTGAAGGCAGTTTTCTTCCAAGTTATTGGATATGAACGTATAACTTACAGTGTTTTCCCTTTTTGGGCTTGACTATTAAGAAGCCCAGTGTGGTATTTTCTTCTCACTCACACTGAGTAAGGAGAGGCTCTCTTTGTACTAGTTTTTTTCTCCCCCCAGTACAGCCATCCAGCTTGTTCAGTGTGGCTTCGATGCTGAATTAATGATCCTATTAGGCTTTAACAAATGCATTTTAAAAGTAGTTGGGTTAAAAGCAAAGTTTATATTTTTAATAATTCTCCAATTTGCTTTTACCTGAGAAACCTTGACATCTGCTTTGAGGCCCATTTAACTTATGAACAAAAACAACAGGGGGAACCCTAAGAAAAACCCATAGTTAATGTGATGTTGGCAAAACCAATTCTGCTCTGAATGAAACCAGGGCCCCATACAGAGGCACAAACCTCAACACATGTAGAAAGAAAATTGCTCTTGTGCAAATCTGAATTATATTGTAATTATAGACTGAGCATTGCATTCAGTTATATAACAAAAGTGAAAATGAAGTTCTTATTAATTAGTGAGATTGCGATAGTTATTGGGTAGGAATGAATTTAATGCTTATAAAATCAAACATATAACCACACATTTTCAAAGATTTAAAACCTCTTTTGTTTTGCATCTTATCTATAATTTTTATAATCACAGTTTTTCTTATGGATTCCTTTCCTGTAATAAGAATTTACTTTCATGGTTTACAAGCTGCATGTCTATTTTGTTTCTTAAAGTATTCAGATATCACTGATCCATAATTAAACTACCATAAATCTCATAATTAAACTACCATACCAAGCTCAAAATCAGAGCTTGAGATCTTTGGAGGTTGTATACTTTCTCCAGTCTCTGGTCTGTCAGGCTTAAAAAAAAGCTGCATTAGAATTTTGGAGATTAAAACTCTTTGCTGGGAGCATTTTCTAAGCAAAAATGGCTGCCTAGGCTTTATTTTCATAATTCCTGTTTTATGACTGAAAAAAGTGAGTCATATAAGCCTCAGAGATGGTGAATGAAAAGTATTTCTTTCCCATAGTGTCATATCAATGGTTTAGCAAGTAGAAGACATTAGAGAAACAAAAATTGTAAAAAGAAACTGGAACTGAGTGTTTTGATCAGATTTAGTAATACTCTTTTTAAAAAAATTTATAATGGAGTTTAGTTGATTTACGATGTTGTGTTAGTTTCTTCTGTACACAAATAGCCACTCTTTTTTAGATTCTTTTCCCATATAGGGCATTACAGAGCATTGAGTTCCTTGTGCTATACAGTAGGTCCTTATTAGTTACCTATTTTACAGTAGTGTTAAATGGAGGTAGTGCAACATCTATTGGACTTCCAGAGTGCCGCAAAATAATACAGTTTGATAACACAAAGTCTTTGTTTTGTCTTTCTGCTAGAAACGGACCAATGGACTCCGAAGAACCCCCAGACCGGTGGATCCAGGTGTGTGATTAAACATCTTTAATTATTTCTTTAGTTAAGTGATTGTGAAAGTGTATGGGAATTTCAGTAGAAAGTCAGACAGATTGTTGGCCTCTGTTCTTTGGAGTTTGGTATATAATGTGTGACCAGGAGGTGACCGTCTACCATGTAAATCATTTACCTAAGACAGTGTCCTGTGACAAGTAACCATCAGTAGCACAGTCTTTCCACAGTCAGCAGTTGAGCTGGTTATTTGCTTACTGAACAGCCTCAGGGTACTTGGTTAATGCTCACAGTTCCAACACCCTTTCCCTGTTTCCTCCCAAACCTGGAAAAAAATCAGCCAGCAAACTGGCACTTAGAAAAACAGCTTGCTTGGAGAGGGTGAGGGAGGTTATAAACTGGACAACTTTGTACTCTCCCCATTTGGGAAAATGCTTTTCTTTTTTCTGTATCTATACTATTTTATCATAGAAGAATGAGTTTAAGGACTTTGTGAACAAGTGCCTTCTCCGGAGACCAATTTTTTGTCTGCAGAGAGCGTTCAGTTGTTTCTCGTTTAGTATCATGAGGTTGACCCTGTCATTATTTTCATATAATTATTTTTCATCCATTAAGCAGTGCCTTCCACAATTAAGTTATCAAAGATTTGTTATATATGGTCATATTATTGTGGGTAAAGGTGCTCATGGCTAAAAGGATTTCCAATATATGAACTTGATAATAAATCAAGTGGAGCATGAGATATAGAGTAATCTTGCTGGAAAATAATCCAGATTATGTGTTTTGTTTTCCCATTGTAAACAGTGTTCACCTAGTTATAAAGTTTAGCTTTCAAAGCATTATAGCTTTTAACTGAAACCACACCCCTGGTAGCCATGCCAGTTTATGAGCTGTTTGAAAAGGTTTATAGGAGCTTTGTTGCCTCTGGCTAGAAATTGCCTCACTTGTGTCCTGAGATCAGTTTAAATCTTTTAAGTACAGAACAAAATTAAAGCCATTTAAAAAAAAAAATAGGGGATCTGGCTTACTTTTTTATTGGTTCTGACTTTCCCAAGACAATACTCTTTGTAGAGAAGACTCAGCAATAATATTTTAAAGTGACTTCTGCTCAATTTAGTAGGAGTATATGACTGTGAACATAATATTTTTCTTTATGTTGTACAAGTTATAGTATTTCTGTAAGTTGTCTAAACTTTATAAATATTATTTTAAAATATTTCCTTTTCTTCTATGGTATTTTTATCTAATCTGTTTTCCCCCAACGAAATGCACTTCTACATTTAAGGTGTGTCAGTAGGAACACATTTTTGACTGTTAACAATGTACTTTATAGCTAAAATTTTTAGGAGCCCTTAAATTATTCAAAGGTAGGTGTAATGAATTTACTGATGATAAATATGGCAAAGTGGATCAATAGTAAAGTATCTTACTTAATCCTAAAGGTGATGGCTTTCTATAGGTATAACTCTTCTGGTATTTCTATTTGTCCAAAGTTTTTAGAACGTCATGAAGAATAAACTTACAAACACAAAAGAAGTGGTGCCATATGCTATGTTTTTTTTGGGGAAAAAAAAAAATATATATATAGCTTTCCATTAGGTATATTTGAGTGCTTTCTCATTTTTTCTCACTTTTGAAAAGAAAGCAAATAGTTGATGATCTTCCCTGTTCTAGATACTGATGTAATAATAATTTTTCCCTGTAGGGTGTCTTTTGATGTTGGGCTTGAATTATGTGTTTATAGAATTGGTTGTCTTTTGTATCCTTACTCTCTCTCTTTCTTTCTATTACTTTCTGTTGGCAAGTTGGAAAGCTTTTTCGTTCAAAATAAACCCTAGTTTGACAGTTATCAAACTGTCTTACTCTGAGGTGATACTCATGTAACTATTGTTAAGATTTTCACAGTTGTGTGGAAGATATTCCACTATGGAATATTTAAACAAGGGATCAATAAGATTGAGATTTCCTAAGCATGGACAAACTGCCTCCCAAGAGCATTATTTGTTATCAGTGTTTCTACTGATAGGTCAAAAGACTGAAAGGTCCTTTTATCTTTTAGCTATTTTATTTTCCAAAGTGTTAGCACATAGACTGCTTTCTAGGGACTCACTTAGGGTGACTTGTAGGGAAAAAATAAAAAATTTTTGGAGAACAGATGTAACTACTTCACCAGATTCAAATTTCAGAGCTATATACAAGGGTATATTAGACCGTATGTTTTGGAAAGGAACTTAATGCAGAGTTCTTTGGACAGTAGTCTTATGGAACCAACTTTAGTCCACTCACCCTAGAGTGTTAAAGCCAATCTGCCGACACCAGATGCTGTTGAAGTAAAGTACACTGTTTATGGCAGACACCAAGCAAGGATAACAGGCAGCTCATGCTCAAAAGACCTGAACTCCCAAATAGCTTTCAGGAAAGGGATATTAAAAGCAGTTGTGAGGGAGGAGGCTGCAGAGTGTGTGATCAGCTTGTGCATAATTCTCGGATAGGCTAGCATCAAGTTGAGGTTTCAAATATCATCAGCTTTCTGATTTAACCAGGGTAGGATCTGTGTTCTCATGGTCAGTGTTTTCATCCGGAGGGTATCTGCTTCCTGTGAAAACAACTTAGGAATGTGTGTCAGCCCTTTTTCTCTATCTTTCAGAGAATTTTGAGTTCAGTGATTCTGTCACCTGGCAGATTTATACTCCAAATTGTTAGCAGTTCCCCAACCCAACAGTTATTCTTTGTTTCTGCACTTTCACATTTCCTAATCATTAACTCTTGAGCCAGCCTTTGAGATTCAGAGGAGGCGTGGGAAATTAAGCAAAAGCCTTTTATGTCAAAGGATAAGGACACAGGGTATTGCTTGTAGTTTTCAGTTCAGTTCAGTTCAGTTCAGTTCAGTTGCTCAGTTGTGTCCGACTCTTTGCGACCCCATGAATCGCAGCACGCCAGGCCTCCCTGTCCATCACCAACTCCCGGAGTTCACTCAGACTCACGTCCATTGAGGCAGTGATGCCATCCAGCCATCTCATCCTCTGTCATCCCCTTCTCCTCCTGCCCCCAATCCCTCCCAGCATCAGAGTCTTTTCCAATGAGTCAACTCTTCACATGAGGTGGCCAAAATACTGGAGTTTAAGCTTTAGCATCATTCCTTCCAAAGAATACCCAGGGCTGACCTTCTTCAGAATGGACTGGTTGGATCTCCTTGCAGTCCAAGGGACTCTCAAGAGTCTTCTCCAACACCACACTTCAAAAGCATCAATTCTTCAGCACTCAGCCTTCTTCACAGGCCAACTCTCACATCCATACATGACCACAGGAAAAACCATAGCCTTGACTAGGTGGACCTTAGCCAGCAAAGTAATGTCTCTGCTTTTGAATATGCTATCTAGGTTGGTCATAACTTTTCTTCCAAGGAGTAAACATCTTTTAATTTCATGGCTGCAGTCACCATCTGCAGTGATTTTGGAGCCCCCCAAAATAAAGTCTGACACTGTTTCTACTGTTTCCCCATCTATTTCACATAAAGTGATGGGACCGGATGCCATGATCTTAGTTTTCTGAATGTTGAGCTTTAAGCCAACTTTTTCATTCTCCACTTTCACTTTCATCAAGACGCTTTTTAGTTCCTCTTCACTTTCTGCCATAAAGGTGGTGTCATCTGCATATCTGAGGTTATTGATATTTCTCCTGGCAATCTTGATTTCAGCTTGTATTTCTTCCAGTCCAGCTTGTAGTTTTAGGAGATACTTAATAGGTATTTATTAAATGAATTAACGAATGACTATATACTTCTTCTGCATGCACCAACTCCTTTGTTTTTTAAATTCCTCCTGCCCACCAAAATTTCCTAATACCTCTTTACTCTTTCTTTATTCCTATGCTTCCTGTTCTCTATACCATGACAATAAGAATCTGTTTTCTTTCTTATTGACTTCTTCACCTTAAAAATTTTTTGTATGAATGGAATTACATCTTATGTACCCTGTTTTGTCTTGTTTCTGTTACTTAGACTGATTAATTTGGAGTTCATCTGTATTTTAATCAAAAGTTTATTCCTTTGTGTTCCATGTGTATTGATATAACACAACGTGTTTATTGTGTTTATCCATTCTCCTATTGATGACATTTGGGTTGTTCTCAGTTTTTCATTCTTACAAATAAAATTGCTATGAACACGTTAAAAGAAAAATTCCTCCTGCTGATAAATTGGACCAATATCTCAAAGAATATGGAATAATCCAGTAAGAGGAAGCATGGTCCTGAGCCACATTGCCTAGGGTGGGGGCCAAGCTTAGCTGTTTACTTTCTGTTGATGTTTGGCGATTTGGTTCTTCTCTGTGCTGTAGTTTACTGATCTGTAAAAGGAGATTAATAATAGTACCTACTTACAAAGTTGTTGTGAGCTTTACATTGTAATAAAATGTTGCATACATTTTACTGTATACATGAAAAGTATTGTTAAAAGATGACTTTGTGTTACAGTGTATTATTTAACATTGAACATTTTGTCATGTGTAGGAGAACTGAAAGTATTTGCCAGTTATTTCTTTATAAAGAAATCCAGAATTTTATGTTGAATCCTCAGTGAAGCTAAAAGTTACTTTATCACAGTCATTTTCAGATTTGCTATCATTGCCTACTTATCTGATGGCTTCCATGATATTTTGCTTATCTTTAATAAGAGACAGTCAACAGTGGTAGTTGAGAGATTGATGGTGAAGTCAGTAGTGTTTGTGATTATAATAAACAAAGAAAAACTCACTAGGTTAAAGGTGTATATTGTGGTGCTGTGCTCAGTCATGTCCAACTCTTTGTGACTCTTTGGACTGTAACCCAACAGGCTCCTCTGTCCATAGGATTTTTCAGCAAGAATACTGGAATGGGTTGCCGTTTCCTCCTCCAGGGGATCTTCCCAACTCATGTCTCCCGCAGTGTCAGGCAGGTCTTTACCTGCTGAGATGGAGTTCTGTTCAAACGATGAAAGATGTGAGATAAAGATTTGCATTGTGTCTTTTTTGCACATTTAAAATATTCACTTTTTATTATTATAGTTAATTTTACAGGTAGTATTTACAGATATGGCTTTGAAGTTTAGTTTACTTTTTCTTCTATTATGTGCCAAGAAATTTTATCAATTTATGATCTTGACTGCATTTATTATTAGTAATGCAATAGATGCAGATTCTGGTAGTTCTTTGGTTTTTTAAATATAGCAGAGTATTTTCATCAGATTGTACTTTTCTTCCTGAGACAGATGTTGGTTTCAGGAAAATAGCACTTGTAAGAGACAGATCAATTATTTCAGGAACACGGAGGTGCTAGGCTTTTTCAAGAACATGAGATCATAAATCTGAAGAAAATCTGAGTACTGGTGTAATATTTTTCACCTAAAGTGGCACCCAAGGTCATAGTTACCAATTAAATTTTAATACTGAGCTTTAAAATTTCCTTTTGAGTATAGAAGATAAAAATTTATTTTAATTCACATGTGGTGACTCTGTATACCAGGAAATGTGTTCCTTTAATCAACTCCATGGTTTTAGACTATTGAAAAATTATCTCATATTTGTGGAACTCATAGCATCTTATATTTAAGTGCACAGCCATTAGGTTTTTAAAAAGTCAGTCCTTTGTTCTTTGTCACACTGCCTAAAGATTAGAGGGAGATGGGAAATGTTTCAGTTCAGTCGCTCAGTTGTGTCCGACTCTTTGCGACCCCATGGACTGCAGCACGCCAGGCTTCCCTGTCCATTACCAACTCCAGGAGCCTACTCAAACTCATGTCCATTGCGTCGGGGATGCCATCCAACCATCTCATCTTCTGTCATCCCTTTCTTCTCCTTCCTTCAATCTTTCCCAGCATCAGGGTCTTTTCCAACGAGTCAGTTCTTCGCATCAGGTGGCCACAGTATTGGAGTTTCAGCTTTAGCATCAGTCCTTCCAATGAATATTCAGGACTGAGTTCCTTTAGGATTGATTGGTTGGATCTCCTTGCAGTCCAAGGGACTCTCAAGAGTCTTCTCCAACACAGCAGTTCAAAAGCACCAATTCTTCGGCACTCAGCTTTCTTCACAGTCCAACTCTCACATCTGTACATGACCACTGGAATAACCTAAGCTTTGTTTAGGGGTAGCATTTTCCTTCTGATCTTAAGTCACTTATACGATTTGTGGTAGCTTTGAATAGTAAATGAACAGAGTTCTTTCTGAGAACTCTTGCGTCTCATGCACTCATTGTTAACCTCTTAATTACAAAGAGGAAAGAATGGCTTAGAAACAATGTCTTTTTTCATTCACTGAAGAGATGTTTTACTGCTTCTGAGCAGACATCTTCAAAGATGGTCATTTTCTCTTCCAGGTGGATAAGATTGATAAATAACGCCATTCCAATTTGTTCCTGTATGAAGAACGGGATTCAAGAAATCTTTTTTATATTACCAACTTTGTGTTTTATATAACAATAAATACCAGCCATATCATTGATTATAAAACATGGCCCCTCCCACAATTTATATTCTGCCTAAGGAAGGAATAGATACAGGCGCAAAGTCTTGATTCCATAAATGCATGCAGATGAGAGTGTGTGTGTGTGTGTATATATATATATATATATATATATATATATATGTATTATTTTAATATCTTTTTTATACTCTGATTCATTACGGTATGGCATAGTGTCATAAAAACAATTAGGAAATAGTCTGGTAAACACATAAAAAGATCTAATTATATCATCAGTGCCAGAAAGCAAAAAGAACTGGAGAAGAAAGGAGAAAATATAGGCTAAGATTGCTTTTGAGCTGAGTTGTCTATATATGTTTTCATTTATATAAAATACTTTTCATGCTGTTTTTTTACATTGAATTACAATTTAATACATTTTCTGTTAATGTTTTCATTTCAAAGTATTGGTAAACTCATTTCAAATCTAAACAAAATTGTTGATTCCCTTTAGGTTTGCTTTTAAACATGATGCCAGTTTCTCAATAGAGATATTTTATCTTCTTAATTACCAAATAGAAAACACTGATGAGAAAAATAGCAGCCCAGGATTTTTTTTGAAGTACTGATCTAAAAATGCATTTTTCTTTTTTTTTTGGAAGGAGACAAATGTATACCATTAAAGGTTTTAAGTCTCAGTCATATCCGACTCTTTCCAATCCCATGGACTGCAGCCGGCCAGGCTTTTCTGTCCATGGGAATTCTCCAGGCAAGAATACTAGAGTACGTTGCCATGCCCTCCTCCAGGGATCTTCCCAACCCAGGGATCAAACCCAGGTCTCCTGCTTTGCAGGCAGCTTTACCAACTGAGCCACCAGGGAAGCATTTGTCTATAGTAAATAAGTAATAAAATGTCTGTAGATTACTATATTTCCATAATAGTCAGTCATACCCACGTCTGTCTTTTCTGTCACCTCTAAAAAGAATTTCCCATCAAACGTAAATCCTCATCTAAATATTGGGAGCATAATTGTAAATGTGTAAAAATATATTTCACATTGAAAGAATGAACTTGGGGGAAAAAACTGGTACAATAGAACCCAGTGATTAAGATTCACTGCAGAGAAATAAGAAATCCAAATTGTGCATGAGTGCTGGGGAGCCTGCTCTGGTTTTTTAAATAGCTGATTTTCTCATGCTTCTGTTAAACCACAGACAATAAGACTAGTTTTGCACAAGGCATTTGATCCCCTTGCAGTTATTTTTGGGACTGCCTTTCTAATTCCCTTTACCATGATGATATTTTTCTAAAACAGATATTACAGTTCCTTCTTCACATCTTTTTTTGGTTTGGGGAGGACTTATTTTTCCCTTTGAAAGCTCATTCCAAACTCACAAAGGGTCATGATTGCTGTTATCTGGCAGGTTTGCCCACACCTTTGGGCAGAGCAAAAGCCCAGTCATTTCTATGGCTCAGGTACCTCCAGCGAAGGAAAAAAAGGGCAAAGTGAATGTTTGAATATTTTTTACAGGGCGCTTTAGGTGGGTAATACAGCATTAGTTATGTGATTATTGAAATTACAAAACATTTGGAGTGTTCTATATAGAACCTACTTCCGGATCATTTATGCAGTTCTAACTCATAATTTCTATCATGACAATAGTTGAAGTGAAGTTGCTCAGTCGTGTGTGACTCTTTGCAGTCGCATGGACTGTAGCCTACCAGGTTCTTCCATCCATGGAATTTTCCAGGCAAGAGTACTGGAGTGGGTTGCCATTTCCTTCTCCAGGGGATCGTCCCGACCCAGAGAACGAACCAGGTCTCCTGCATTCAGACGCTTCACTGTCTGAACCACCAGGGAAGCCGTGTGATAGTAGTTATGTCCTAGAAAATAAAGTGTGTATCTATTACATATTTAGAAAAATATTCTGAAAAGGAAGTATTGAACCTGATGATCTGCTTTTTAACATTTATCATTGAGAAATCATTCTTTACTTAGAAGATCAGGTATGGCCTGAACTTTTTTAAGTGAACCTGTGGCCCTCGTAGTCAAATACTGTCCCATTTCAGAAGCAAAAGAACATGCCATGTAATGCTAAGTAGGCAAAGAAATGTCACAAATTTCTTATGAACCAACAACTGAGAACCAGGTAATCTTGTTCCAGAACTTTAGTCTGAAGTAAGGTAAATGAAAGGAAGCAGTTGAGTCAAAAGTATTGGCTTCAAACAGTAATATTTGATACAAGTAATATCTGCCTGATACAATGAAAGAGGATATTGATAAAGGAATCCTTAATATCATAATCGTTTATAATCTTATAGTCCTTCTAAACACAAATAGTGAGAAAGGTTATCACATTAATTAGAACACTAGAATGCAATTTGTGGAATTTCTGTCAAAATGACTCATATTGGCAGTTATTTACCTTTTTGTGTATTCCAATCAAGTCGATTTTTAAATTTTTTAATTTGAATGAAAAGAAAAGCTTATGTTAGGTTCAAAAAAATTTTTTTTACAAATACCTTTTGTTTTGAGATTCATTTTTTTTCTGCAGCAATATTAGAAATATATGGAAGTTTTCCTGTCTTTGAGGACCTTGGAATTCTGTTGAAGAGATAGGCCATACAAACGTATACCTGTTGAACAGTAATATTGTGTGGTATATGAGAACCCACCAAAGTGGATGTAGCTGGTTATGAATGGTTTCATTGACCAGAATGGCAAGATAGGGGAGACACATTATGGAATAAAGAAGGGCACAAGACGAGGAGACAAGATAACTGACAAGTACATCAATCAAAGTGCATTTATATAGAACTGCTCTTGAGAAACCTATATGCAGGTCAGGAAGCAACAGTTAGAACTGGACGTGGAACAACAGACTGGTTCCAAATAGGAAAAGGAGTGTGTCAAGGCTGTATATTGCCCCCCTGCTTATTTAACTTATGTACAGAGTACATCATGAGAAATGCTGGGCTGGAAGAAACACAAGCTGGAATCAAGATTGCTGGGAGAAATAGCAATAACCTCAGATATGCAGATGACACCACCTTTATGGCAGAAAGTGAAGAGGAACTAAAAAGCCTCTTGATGAAAGTGAAAGAGGAGAGTGAAAAAGTTGGCTTAAAGCTCAACATTCAGAAAATTAAGATCATGGCATCTGGTCCCATCGCTTCATGGGAAATAGATAGGGAAACAGTGGAAACAGTGTCAGACTTTATTTTGAGGGGCTCCAAAATCACTGCAGATGGTGATTGCAGCCATGAAATTAAAAGACACTTATTCCTTGGAAGAAAAGTTATGACCAACCTAGATAGCATATTCAAAAGCAGAGACATTACTTTGCCAACAAAAGTCCGTCTAGTCAAGGCTATGGTTTTTCCAGTGGTCATGTATGGATGTGAGAGTTGGACCGTGAAGAAAGCTGAATGCCGAAGAATTGATGCTTTTGAAGTGTGGTGTTGGAGAAGACTCTTGAGAGTCCCTTGGACTGCAAGGAGATCCAGCCAGTCCATTTTGAGGGAGATCAACCCTGGGATTTCTTTGGAAGGAATGATGCTAAAGCTGAAACTCCAGTACTTTGGCCACCTCATGCGAAGAGTTGATTCATCGGAAAAGACTGATGCTGGGAGGGATTGGGGGCAGGAGGAGAAGGGGACGACCGAGGATGAGATGGCTGGATGGCATCACCGACTCGATGGACGTAAGTCTGAGTGAACTCCGGGAGTTGGTGATGGACAGGGAGGCCTAGCATGCTGCAATTCATGGGGTTGCAAAGAGTCGGACACGACTGCGCGACTGAACTGAACTGACAGATATTTAAATAAAGCTGTCAGTCTCTTACTGGGCTTGACATTCTCAAATGCTGACCTCAGTGCTGTGTCACCCAGTGCGCTCATTTGTCAAGTGGAATAGACTCGTTATAGACTACAGACATACGAAGACGGTCTCCTTATAATTTTTTGACTTTACAACAGTGAGGTGAAACTGTCATGCATTCAGTAGAAACCATACTTCCAATGTTGAATTTTGTTCTTTACCCAGCTAGTGCTGTGTGCCATAATACTCTCAGTGATGCTGGGCAGAGGCAGTGAGCTCAACTCCCAGTCAGCCACGTGATCACAGAGTGGACAACTGAGACACTTACACTATTCTGTTTCACTTTTAGTCTAGTATTCAATGAATGACATGAGATGTTCAACACGTTATTGTGAAATAGGTGTTGTGTTAGATGATTTTGCCAAACTAAGCACATTTAAGGTAGGCTAGACTAACCTATGATGTTCAATAGCTTTGGTGTATTAAGTGCATTTTCAGCTTACGATGTTTTCAGCTTACAATGGGTTTATCAGGATATGAGCCTTTCATAAGAGAAGGAGCTATAGTTTAAGGGACAAAAGAGAGTAGAGGATTTACTGACTTCAGTAACTAAAGGTGAGTGTGTTTGGCTTCAGGTAGAGTTAGATCCAGGGGCTCAAATGATATCATCGTTTCATTTCTCCTTGTGTCTGTTTTACTTTTTTCTCTGTTGATTTTCTGTTGTTGGGCACCTCAGGCAGGTTTGTCTCATTTGGAAGCAAAGTTGGCCACTAGCTACTCTTTGTTTCCCCACAGCTAGTAATCCCATAAAAAATGGAATACCTTTCCCCCAATAAATGTAACAAAATTCCCAAGGTGTCTAACTGGCTTGGCCCAGATCTCTGCTCATCTCTGAGGCCATGGCAGCAGCCAGGATACCTGTGATGAGCCGCCAGGCGTCTGTGTGCACCTCCAGCCTAGGGAGAGAGGCTGACTCAGTCTGTTCACATGAATTTGTTTTCAGTAAGAAAGAACAGCTATGCTTACAAAAGAATGGGGAAAGGAAAGGTGAGAAGCTTTGTTTGAGCTGATTATAATGTAGGTCTGTTATTGTGTCTGTTATTGTGAATTTCAGACATTTTCCTCATTGGGCATATTGTGGCTGGATTTTCCACCTATCCTGCCTTGACCTTTTTCCATTTGTGGCCTCTGCTGTTTGACTGATTTTTATCAATAATATCAGACAAAATAAACCCTGAGGAATGTACCTGAAATGCAAACTGGAGATTCTTGAAAAAACCTCATTCCTAGGGGAATAGCTCAGTGGTAGAGCTCATTCTTAGCATGCATGAGGCCCTGGGTTCAATCCCCAGTACCTCCATCTTCGTATTGGGCTTCCCTGTAGCTCAGACAGTAAAGAATCTGCCTGCAATGGAGGAGACCTGGGTTCAATTCCTGGGTCAGGAGGATCCCCTGGAGAAGGGAATGACAACCTGCTCTAGTATTCTTGCCTGGAGGATCCCATGGACAAAGGAGCCTGGTGGGTTACAGTCCATGGGGGTTGCAAAGAGTCAGACACTGCTGAGTGACTTAACTACTACTCCTCATAGGTTTAGTTTGCAAGGATAACAAAAGTGTTCTTGCATCACAGTATCTTCTTATAACCCTGACTTTACATCTAAAATATCGAGGTGATATTCCCCTTTAGATGGAGATACTCTGTTTCCATAAGGAGATAATCCTTTGTTCCACTATTACCTATGTACATGTTAATGTAGATTGGCCCATCAAATCATAGAGAACTAAGGAAACAAGATCTTACACAGCATGTTTTGTGGAGGCAGGTGAGATGAAAGGTCTTCTTCACCCTGGAGGGTCAGGATGAGAGTGCTAGAGAGCCAGAGAAGGCAGTCCTTGAGTCATTAAGTTTAGGCCATAACCTGGCTCTCTGGGAATAAAGGGTCATGGGGAAGGAAGGAGAAGGAAGTCTCTTTTCTAGTTTTGTCTGTACAGTCATGTCCCTTGGTATCCACAAGGGATTGGTTCTGGGATCCTCCACAGATAACTGAAATCTGTGCATGCTCAAATCCCTTATAGAAAATGGCATAGCACAGTCAGCCCTCCCTATTTGTGGGTTCTGAATCCACAGATGGGGAGGCTGACTGTATTGGGTACTTTGACTCACGTGAGCATTTCTAATCTTCAGAGGTAGCCCTGTGCCACTGTTTAGTCTGAGCACTCTGCAGAAGCATAGATGTGGGTTTGTGTCCTGCCCCTCCACTTACTAGTTGTATAATCTTGGACCCATAAACCTGTTTTATCATCTCTAAAATGTGGGGTAATAGTAACAACTCCTTCTCCTGTCACTGTAAAGATTAAATGAGATAATAGGTAAGGCATTTATCAGTAAGAGTTGGCACATAGTAAGCGCTCTGTAAGTGATAGTGGTGGTGGTAGTTGTTACTAATACTTAAACACTCTATCTTTATATTGGGCTTCCATAATCAATAGTATTGATTTTCTATTGCTGTGTAACAAATTCCCATACAAATAGCACATGTTTATTTAATTCCATGCTTTCTGTGGGTCAGAAGTCTGGGCATGGTTTTACTGGGTCCTCTGCTTCAGAGTTTCTCCTAAGACCTCACTCAGGATGTTAGCTAGGGCAATATCTCATCTGAAGGCTCAAGTCGGCCCCAGCTTCCTTATGTACTTGTTGGCAGGATTCAGGTCCTTATGGGCTCTGGAACTGACATCTTCGGCCCCCAGCTTGCTGTTGGCCAGAGACTGTCCTCAGTTCTCAGCCCACAGGCCTCCCCAGGATGGCTCTTGTTTCCTCAAAGTGTGTAAGCCAGTAAGGTGATGGAGTCTCTGAGAAGGATGGAGAATTAAGTCTTCTATGACATGATCATGGAAATAACATCCCATTACCTTTCTGTCAGCCAGAGGCAAGTCTCAGGTCTTGCCTAGTTTCAGGGGAGGGTATTAAACAAGCATGTGAATACAAAGAGGCAAGAATTGTTGGGATTCATCTTGGAGTCTTTCTGTCTGTTACGAATTCTAGGAAGAGACTGTTAAAGGTGGAGGGAACCAAAGCTCTGAGAGGTTAAGTAATTTACCCAAGGTCACACAGCACCTGGCTGGTACCAGGACGTAATTGCAGTTTGGATCCAGATACCTCATTCTTCTAGAGATCTTCTGGGTACCCTGTTTATGCCAACCTTTGGACAGAGAAAAGCTTATTTCCTGAAGTTTAGCCATGTAGTTCAGTGCAAATTAGCAATGTGATCTGGTCTGTTTTGCAGAGTTCATTAGTGGCTGCTGTTACAAAGCAGATTTATGGCTGATTTTACTTTCTGCATTGTTAATTTTGAAAATGTTAAGCTGAAATTGCTACAGTATTTCAATTAATTTGGACGATTAAAACTCAGCACCAGAAGAATCCTTAGCAGAAGATAAGGCAGATAATTAGAGATTCTGAAACAAACAACTGTAGACACTGGCACTGAAACATGCTGGGTGGATGACACCCATCAGAATTCACTCTGCTTAACAGTCTTGAAATGGAAAGAATGATTTCTGGCAGTCTAAATATTAAACTTGAATGCAATTGATTTTTTTAAGACAGCCATTTTAAGGAGTTAACTGTTTAACTTGATGTGTGATTTTTTTTAATAGCATGCAATTCTGAAAAACTGCATTCACATTATTTTGGAATGTTGTCTTTTGTATAACTGTAATAGTGACAAATCATATTTTTCATGTCATGATATCTCATACTTTTTATATTGATTTGATGATTTTTAAATTTAAAGGTGAGGTAGCACATGCTTTTTTTGTTTGTTTGATGACACTCAAACTTAGGTAAATCAGAGTTCTAACCCTTATAACACTGTTGGGAATGTAAGTTGCTGCAACCACTATGGCAAAAGTATGGAGGTGCCTTAAAAACTAAAAATAGAACTACCATATGATCCAGCAGTCCCAGTCCTTGGCATATATCTGGAAAACAAAAACACTAACTTGTAAAGGTACAGGCACCCCAGTGTTCACAGAAGCACTATTCACAACCAGACTATCGAATCAACTCAAATGCTATCAACTGATGAATGGAAAAGGGAGCAGTGATATTAATATGGGTTTCCCCGGTGGCTCAGATGGTCAAGAATCAGCCTGCAGCATACAAATGAATATTATTTGACCATAAAAAAGAATGAAATTCTGCCACTTGCACAAATGTGGATGGACCTAGATAATATTATGCTTAGTGAAATAAGTCAGGCAAGGGCAAATACTGTATGATATCACTGATCTGTGGAATCTAAAATATAAATGGATGTATACAAAAACCAGAGTAGACTCACAGATATAGTGGTTACCAAAGGTGATAAGGAAGGGGAGATGGACAAATTAGGGGTATGGGATTTAGAAATACAAACTACTATATATAAAACAAGTAAGCAACAAGGATATACTGTGTAGCATAGGGAGTTATAGCCATTATTTTATAGCAATTTTAATGAAGGGTAACCTGTAAAAATACTCAATCACAGTCATATACAACTGAAATGAATATGTTAATGTAAAGGAACTATTCTTCAGTTGAAGGAGTTTTACACTTTGAAAACTTTATTTTTAAAAAATTCAGAAAACATAAGGAGGCATAGAAGAGTTTCCTGGACAAATTGCCTGTAATCCCCTCACTTTGGTAATGACCCTTCACACTTTTGTTTCGTTATATACTTTTTCTAATACTGATTTTCTTTGTGTGTAGCCATATGTTTATAAAATATCTGTATTTTCAACTTAGTGTCCTGCTTTTATCACTTGACTTTGTTTCATGAGTATATTTATTTATTCATTTGTTTGTTCAACCATTTGACAAGTATACAGGCTTTGTGTAAAGTTTACAAGGATGAACAGGATGTATTTTCCCACATACAAAATACCCTGTCATGGAGCAAAGATAATAGGGTATGATTTGAGATCAGGGCCTATGCTTAAAGGGACACATACCTTAGATATTTGAACATCAGGAAGTGGTGTCTAAACTGAAACCCAGGATATGAGTAGCTGAGGGGAAGGGAGGAGGGGCAAGAGAACATGAATGGAGACAAAAGGGTACTCTAGCAGAGGTCATATTTATCCAATTTTTTCTGACATTATTTCTTTCTATAAAGTTTTAAATTTTCATGTGGTCATAGTTATTTTATTTATGGGTTTTTTTGTTGCTTTTATGCTTAGAAAATTCTCCCATTCTGAATTTTGTTAAATATATCAGTTCAGCTCAGTTCAGTCGCTCAGTCATGTCCGACTCTTTGCGACCCCATGAATTGCAGCACGCTAGGCCTCCCTGTCCATCAACAACTCCCAGAGTTCACTCAAACTCACATCCATCGAGTCGGTGATGCCATCCAGCCATCCCATCCTCTGTCGTCCCCTTTTCCTCCTGCCCCCAATCCCTCTGAGCATCAGAGTCTTTTCCAATGAGTCAACTCTTCACATGAGGTGGCCAAAGTACTGGAGTTTCAGCTTTAGCATCATTCCATCCAAAGAAATCCCAGGGCTGATCTCCCTCAGAATGGACTGGTTGGATCTCCTTGCAGTCCAAGGGACTCTCAAGAGTCTTCTTCAACACCACAGTTCAGAAGCATCAATTCTTTGGCAGTCAGTTTTCTTCACAGGCCAACTCTCACATCCATACATGACCACAGGAAAAACCATAGCCTTGACTAGATGGACTTTTGTTGCCAAATAATGTCTCTGCTTTTCAATATGCTATCTACGTTGGTCATAACTTTCCTTCCAAGGAGTCAGCGTCTTTTAATTTCATGGCTGCAGTCACCATCTGCAGTGATTTTGGAGCCCCAAAATATAAAGTCTGACACTGTTTTAACTGTTACCCCATCTATTTCCCATGAAGTGATGGGACTGGATGCCATGATCTTCGTTTTCTGAATGTTGAGCTTTAAGCCAACTTTTTCACTCTCCACTTCCACTTTCATCAAGAGGCTTTTTAGTTCCTCTTCACTTTCTGCCATAAGGGTGGTGTCATCTGCATATCTGAGGTGATTGATATTTCTCCCAGCAGTCTTGATTCCAGCTTGTACTTCTTCCAGTCCAGCGTTTCTCATGATGTACTCTGCATATAAGTTAAATAAGCAGGGTGACAATATACAGCCTTGACATACTCCTTTTCCTATTTGGACCAGTCTGTTGTTCCATGTCCAGTTCTAACTGTTGCTTCCTGACCTGCATATAGATTTCTCAAGAGTCAGGTCAGGTGGTCTGGTATTCCCATCTCTTTCAGAATTTTCCACAGTTTATTGTGATCACACAATCAAAGGCCTTGGCATAGTCAATAAAGCAGAAATAGATGTTTTTCTAGAACTCTCTTCCTTTTTCCATGATCCAGCAGATGTTGGCAATTTGATCTCTGCTTCCTCTGCCTTTTCTAAAACCAGCCTGAACATCTGGAAGTTCATGGTTCACATATTGCTGAAGCCTGGCTTGGAGACTTTTGAGCATTGCTTTACTAATGTGTGAGATGAGTGCAATTGTGCAGTAGTTTGAGCATTCTTTGGCATTGCCTTTCTTTGGGATTGGAATGAAAACTGACCTTTTCCAGTCCTGTGGCCACTTCTGAGTTTTCCAAATGTGCTGGCATATTGAGTGCAGCACTTTCACAGCATCATCTTTCAGGATTTGAAATAGCTCCACTGGAATTCCATCACCTCCACTAGCTTTGTTCGTTGTGATGCTTGCTAAGGCCCACTTGACTTTACCTTCCAGGATGTCTGGCTCTAGGTGAGTGATCACACCATCTTGATTATCTTGGTCGTGAAGATCATTTTTATACAGTTCTTCTGTGTATTTTGTTTTAAATTTTACTTTATTTTACTTTATAATGCTGTATTGGTTTTACCATACATCAACATGAATCCACCACTGGTGTACACATGTTCGCAATCCTGAACCTGCCTCCCATCTCCCTCCCCATACCATCTCTCTTCTGTGTATTCTTGCCACCTCTTAATATCTTCTGCTTCGGTTAGGTCCATACCATTTCTGTCCTTTAATGAGCCCATCTTTGCATGAAATATTCCCTTGGTATCCCTAATTTTCTTGAAGGGATCTCTAGTCTTTCCCATTCTGTTGTTTTCCTCTATTTCTTTGCATTGATCGCTGAGGAAGGCTTTCTTATCTCTTCTTGCTATTCTTTGGAACTCTCCATTCAGATGCTCATATCTTTCCTTTTCTCCTTTGCTTTTCGCTCCTCTTCTTTTCATAGTAAGGCCTTCCCAGACAGCCATTTTGCTTTTTTGCATTTCTTTTCCATGGGGATGGTCTTGATCCCTGTCTCCTGTACAATGTCACAAACCTTTGTCCATAGTTCATCCGGCACTCTATCTATCAGATCTAGTCCCTTAAATCTATTTCTCACTTCCACTGTATAATCATAAGGGATTTGATTTAGGTCAACCTGAATGGCCTAGTGGTTTTCCCTACTTTCTTCAATTTAAGTCTGAATTTGGCAATAAGGAGCTCATGATCTGAGCCACAGTCAGCTCCCGGTCTTGTTTTTGAAGACTGTATAGAGCTTCTCCATCTTTGGCTGCAAAGAATGTAATCAGTCCGATTTCGGTGTTGACCATCTGGTGATGTCCATATGTAGAGTCTTCTGTTGTGTTGGAAGAGGGTGTTTGCTATAACCAGTGCGTTCTCTTGGCAAAATTCTATTAGCTTTTGCCCTGCTTCATTCCATATTCCAAGGCCAAATTTGCCTGTTATTCCAGGTGTTTCTTGACTTCCTACTTTTGCATTCCAGTCCCCTATAATGAAAAGGACATCTTTTTTTGGGTGTTTGTTCTAAAAGGTCTTGTAGGTCTTCATAGAACCTTTCAGCTTCTTCAGTGTTACTGGTTGGGGCATAGACTTGGATTACCGTGATATTGAATGGTTTGCCTTGGAAACAAACAGAGATCATTCTGTCGTTTTTGAGATTGTATCCAAGTACTGCATTTCAGACTCTTTTGTTGACCATGATGGCTACTCCATTTCTTCTAAGGGATCCTTGCCTGCAGTAGTAGATATAATAATTATCTGGTTTAAATTCACCCATTCTAGTCCAGATGAAGTTAAATATTTACTTCATCTTATTGTTTAATTTATGTAACATTATTTAACTTATATTTATTTAAGTAATAAATAAAAATTCTGTGTGGAGTTTCAAGACTTACATCAAAAATTTTTAAGGATTTATAGTACAATATTTTACAAAATTTAAATTTACCTTTTTTTATATGTTGTCAAACAACCATATTGGATTGTTTACTTTTTATACTTATATTTTGCTCAGATCCTGTTATATTGTACAAAGTTTGTCACAGTATGTACTCTGTATATGTAATAAGGAAATAATATTTTGAAGAAATACAGGTATTTAATATTGAGATAATTTAGGCTTTTTCGTTGGATTACAGACTAGGATTGCCTCTCCTAAACTTTCTTTAGAGGTAGAAGGAAAAAATATTTCATGGCTATTGATTTCAGGGTTTCTCCCACCTTCCATTGATCTCTTTTCTCCTTGTAAATATATCCTCCTTAATTTTACAGTTTTTCTCATCATAATTTACATAGTGGCTTCTGGGGCTAAGCCTAATAAACCTATTATTTTAAAAGATCTTTAGTTTTAATAATTTATCATCAAAGTAAGAAAAATTCACTTCAGCTTAATTTGAAAAATGTCATAGATATATCCTCATTTCCAAAACAATGTAGAAATTCTTTGTGTTAGAGAATTTAGGAAGTTTTATATGTTGCCATGAAAAATTAGGTGTTTAATAAATAGCCTGTCTTGGTGGGCCCAACTGTAAGCAAGTAGAATAATGACTTCAATTTCCTACCTGGCATGTTGCTTCTAATGATCTGTTCAGGAAACTTGCTTGTGGATCTCCAGATACCAGAAGTTTTGCTCGGAACTTCTTACTAGTTCAAATGGCCCATAGAAATCATGTGATGCCTTTATTCAGGCAGAACTTTACTTCTTGGGACTAAGAATTCTTCTTTCACTTGATTTAGAACACAAAGTAATGTTTAAATAGATGAATAATGAAAGTATTCATGTGTTTCCCCAATTCATCTACTATCATATTGCTAATATTATAACTGTTAATTCCCAGAAGAAGAAACTCACCATTTAAAAACTATATTGCCATGCTTTAGGGATCTCATATTTTGAAGTTATGAATCTCCCATTTAAATTCAAACAGTATTCAAGAACAGAATCTGGCCAATGGTTTTGAAAAAAACAAAATGGCAACACCTTCTTGGAATCTAAGACTGTTCAAAGATTTTTTATTTTTTCTTCCTAGCAAAACAGGAAGAAATTGGAAAAAAGCATATGGACTCAGGTTGAGCATATGATGTATTTTCAACTTGAATCCACACTTTACTCATATTTGTAGTGTGGCTTAAAATTAATTTTGGTAAAGCATTTAGATTTGAGAGAAAAAAATTCCTATCTAGGACTAAGTCAACATTTGTGGCATCTCATTAATCACTGCCTTATGTAACCAGTTTTCCCACCTAAAGAGAAACTACTGGGATGAAAAAAGTTTATAATATTAATGCCAAGTACAGATCTTGCCTCTCCAAAACGGAGTTCATTAATCATCATTGGAGCACAAGAACAAACATACTTCATGTGTCTTGCCAATTTTTTCAATAACATTTCTGAAAGGCAAAAAAATTCCTCTATTTTTCTATTTTTTAATCTTCATTTTTAAAAGGTTTTAATTTGGCTGTTATTTAATTTGTGATGATGTTATGTAAATTTAATGTGCTTTGAGAATGCCCATGCATAGTATATAGCAGTAAACTATATTGGTTGAGTCTAGGGTTCTGAATCAGAGACATCTGCATACAGTTTCCTGGCTCTATTACTTCCTGCCTATGTGGTCATAACATGCAAAGCACTTCAGTCACAGTGCCTGGCACAGGGTAACTGGCCAATAACCACAGTGACAGAAATTCTTACTGTCACTGGTAGGAAGAAGTATGGCCTTGAAGTTTGAAAAGATTTCAATCCAGGCTTTGGTGGAAATCTTTGGTGGGCAAGAGAATAACCTCAGTTTTTTCATCTGTAAAATGGGGGTAGAAATAATTGCCTTATATATATCACAGGATTATCAATTGCCACAAAGCAGATAATGCCTTAATCAAGATAGAAAATTGAACCTAATCATAGCATGCAAACTTGTTTAATACAACAAAAAATAATTGCCAGTTAATGAAATCTTCATTATCTGGCCATATATTTCAGTCTGTCAGTGTTAGGATCGTATAGCTGATTAGTAGTTTTGATGGAATTTTGGGGTCAGCCATGTAGTTATTTCAGGCTTCCCTGGTAACTCAGATGGTAAAGCATCTGCCTACAATGCAGGAGATCTGGGTTCGATCCCTGGGTTGGGAAGATCCCCTGGAGATAGAAATGGCAACCCACTCCAATACTCTTGCCTGGAAAATCCCATGGACCAAGGAGCCTGGTAGGCTACAGTCCTTGGGGTTGCAAAGAGTCGGACACGACTGAGCGACTTCACTTCACTTCTTCATGTAGCTATTTCATCCTCTATGCAATTTTAAAATCACCATTTACTGGAAATGTACTGTTCTTTCTTTGTTAGTATGTCTTTACATCTTTATTTTTTCCAGTCTCTTAATTTTAAAAATTATTTATAATTAATTGAATACAGTATACTTAGCTAGTAGATGAAAATGATGTCAATCTTTTTTTAAAAAATAAAGGAATAATACAAACCACATGTGAGAAGAGAAACACACTAATTTAAACAGTCATAAATAGAAAAAAAAAAGCTTACATGGAAGAAAAAGTGGCTCCTGCCTACTTTCATTTACAGCCCCTTGGCTACCAAGTGTCAGGGGATAGAAGTGGATGGATGGTGAAGTTTTCAGATACTTCAGAAAACAAGTTGTTTCCTTATTTGTCCCTGTCAGAAGACTTGCCCTTTCTTGTTCATTTCTATGTCCTGTGCTATTAGAAGCATTGTTAAAAGCTGAAAGACAGCATTCTAAAGTTATGGTTGAAGATGCAGCCGTGAGACTTTGGAAAGCCCCAGGAGAGAGACAAGGGTAGTGTCTAGCAGCAATAGCAGAGCTATTTTAATTTGGCTGTTATTTAATTTGTGATAATATTATGTAAATTTAAAAGAGCAGATAGCTCTTTTTGTCCCCATAAAACAGTCAAGGGTCAAGAAGTAATCATATGGACATGTAGCAAGGCTTAGTTCATTTTTGAAATTAAAGTAGTTTGGAAAGAAGGGTTGAACAGAGTAGAATAGCAGGAGGTTTTTGTAAAGTGAAGTAGAATTAAGTTATAGGCAAGGATTTTTGTCTTCAGTTTTAAAGAGCACCAGCTTCACTCTTCTTTTTTTCCCTGTGTTCTTCTTGACCTTCTTATCAGCTCTTGACTTTTCTCCCTGGGAGATTTTCTCTGCATAGTCAGCACTGACTCCTGCAGAAATCCTGAATGCCACACCCTTATTACAAAAGAGTTGAAGAGAATTCAAGTAAACATTTGGCAATAAGGAACTTGGGAACTAACTGTTACAGGATGCTTCCAGAATAAGGCACTGCCAGCTAAAAGCCGAAAATTCTGTTTCCTGTGTAGCATGCCCAATTGTAGGCTTTACTTAAAAATATAAAAGTTAATATTAAACCTTAGAAATTCCTACAGAACCACCTACCTTCCTTTGAGAGTAAATTTTTTCTAGAACAGTTACTTTCCTCTTGTCCAGTCTGCACAAATGTAGATTTCAGGACCTTGCTTCCAATTTTTCCTGCTCTTAACACAAAGAGGGAAAATTTGCTGACACATGTCATTGTACACCATAACTTTAATTCTTAACATGTATGATACATACTTTCACCATGGGGTGAATGTTAGTGATATTTATTCATGTGCTAGAATTTTTATATATTTTGTCTTACAACAAAACCTGTCAGGTAGATTTTATGCCCATTTTACAGATGAGGAAGCTGCCCTGAGAGTTTAAGGCATGGTTTCAAGTTTATACAAATTAAAAATAAAGATTAAAGCTGAGCTTTCAATCACTGATAAAAATGTTATATATGTGTTATAAAGATGTTATATATATGTTACTGGTTTTCATAACCAGTAAAACTATTAAATATTTTTAAATATTAGGATTGTTGTTGTGGGAAGCAGGGGGTGGTGTGGGGGACATTCAGTACACTTTTTTTTCAAGGAGACTTATGTTGTAGCCAGGAGGGCCTCAGCCATGGATCATACCCAGTTCTCAGGGGAAGGAAGTAGGCTGAGAGCAGAATGGTGGTCAGAATGAAGCATATGCATTCTGACTAGCTAATTTCAAGGAGAAGCAGGAGTATGACCTTGATATGAGGGCTTCTGGGTTAGGGGAGTTTTGCTGTTGCATGGATAAAGTTTGGGTCCTAGATGAAAGAGGACCACCAGCTGGGTGAGGATGAGCAAGGCAGGGAGGCACATGGATGGCCCCTCAGGTCTCTGCCAGCCTAAGGTCACTACATTTCCAGGCAGAGAAGAGAGCTCACTCCTTACAGCATTCTAGAGCTTTCATTAGTGTGTCTTTGCTTTGATTTTAATAGGATTAGATAATAAAATCATAGCAAAATGTCAGGAAATGACCCCAAACAAATATAATAAATGCTGCTTCTGTTTATTCTCTATACATACTGCCTTTTCCCTTAATATCTTCATTGGTTTTTGTGTAGAAAATAGGATTGGGGTATTTTAAATAATTTATAGAAGTTGATTATGTTTTTCCATCTTGTGCTTTATTGTTCATCATGTCTGTGTGTGTGTTTAATCCTAAACAATCATCAGTCAAGGGTCTCACTCTTCAATTATGGTAATATTACTTATAATAAGTCTGTTTACACTATTTAGTGCAGATATTGCATCTCATTTCCCAGGCAAATACAGAGACCTTGTTGGATGATATTTCCCACGTGGTTGCTCCATCACAGACATGCTCTTAAGTGCAGTGTGTGGGAGGCCAGACAGTATAAGTGGTTAAGAAATTAGGCTTTGTTGTTGGCGTTACCCTGGGCTCAGGACTTAGCTCCGCCACTTAGCGGTGCACCTTTGGGACGCCGCTCAACCTCCTTTGCCTCATTCCGTCTTCTGTCAAGCAGGGGTAGTCCTGGTGTCCACCTTCCTGAATTACTATATGTGGGTTAACTGTGAGGAGGGATGCATAGAGCATCAGCCCAGTTTCAGGTTCTTCCTGTGCAGTGGATAAATCATCACCACTGTCCTCAGGATGCGGATCTGGGCAGGTGTGGGAGGCGAGCTGAGACCTGTAGAGGCAGGGCCCAGGCTTCAGACTCCTGAGGCCGGTGGCGATGCTGTGATCTTGTTTGTTCTGCTTTTAAGAATCCAGTCCCATGAGAGCAGAGGCAGCAGTACGTGCTGCCTGCTCCCACGTGTCTGGTTTATAATGTTTTGGGGGAAATTAATGGTACACAGATTACAGAGCTAGTCTACTGGTGTTCTGATGCAGAATCCACGATCAGCTCTGTGACCTTGCTCAAGTCACTTCACCCTTCTGTGCCTTCACTTCCTCTTCTTTAAAACGAGAATCATAATAAAACTCACTTCTTTGGATTATCCTGAGACATAAATGAGTTAATATGTATTAACCTCTTAGGGCCTAACACATGGTAAGTACTATGTATTATTTTTAAAAGTAAGAGATTCTTCAGTTACCAGGAGATAATGGCAGAAGTGTATCATATGTAGAGTTAATTATAATATTTAAAAGGCTGTAGATTAATATTTAAAGAGAGCTGACAGTACCAGGCAGGTAGTGCAACATTTTCAGGATAAGAAGCTGGGTACAGTCAACTGTCTTAGAGGACGCTAAGTGCTCTTCTGTGTCTCTAGAAAGACATACATGTCAAGGTAGCTGGTGGAAACTAGTCCATAAATTTAAAAGTGTAAGAGATGACACCATTAAAAAATATATATATACACATATATATATATATATTTTAAATAGGCTTAATTCCAACCTTAAGCCCTTATTTGTCTTCTTGATGTTTGAAGACTGTCTATTCCTGATCTAGTGGGTGTCTGAGGCTTAGGGCCAACCTTTGTAGGCGTGCATGCAGCTTTCTTTCTCCCTGGAGAAGCCACAGAGCAGTTAGCATTTCCTGAGTACCCTGGAATCCACACACATCCGTCCCTATTTCCATCTGGGGAACTTCCTCCTTCCTCTGTTCATGTTCTCAAAAGCTGACCCTTCTTCTCCTCCCCTCTGGAACACACCTGGCATCATCTCTTCAGTAACTCAGGTTTTACAAAGGGCTGGGAGAATCAGTGATTTCTGAAAGCCTTTGCTCTCTACCCTGCAGTGCTCACTAAGGCAAGAAAACAAGGATCGCACCCTCCCCCTGGATCAGGTCAGGACACCGGGGTCTCAAAGGTGAACTGAAAGACATGGGCCCTGCACTCAGCAGGGATGGCCAGGTGCAGGCAGGGGATAGGAGATGGGCTTGGCTCCCACCATGATCCTGTGGTGTGATTGGAGAAGCACCAATTTGTAGAAAGTCTGTTTGTGGGTCATGGTTCTCAGGGTATGTGGCTTCTCTCTCCTGCTAGACTGATAGTTCTTTCCCACGAGTACCTGGTCTGTATCTTTCCAGCTCCCAGGGAGTTTTAGCGCAGGACCCCTCGCACAGACGTTGTTTAGCTGTGATGCACCGAGGAGGTTGGTGCTGTGGGAATGGCCCCCCAGAGGTGGGGGGGATATTTTATCACTGACTTTGCTTAGAATTACTGGCTCATGGTGATAAGAAAAACAGACTTTTAGTCAGTTTTATTACTGTTTTAAAATTCTCTTTAGACAATGCTCCTCCCCACCCTGCCCCTTATTAGGTGACCTGGTGTGAAATATTCTCAACCTCCCAACTTTCCTGCAATCTTCCTCAGACACACCCCCACAGGTATTTTGTAAGTCATTAATCAGTTTATTCGGAGAAGGCAATGGCAACCCACTCCAGTGTTCTTGCCTGGAGAGTCCCAGGGATGGAGGAGCCTGGTGGGCTGCTGTCTATGGGGCTGCACAGTCAGACACGACTGAAGTGACAGCAGCAGCAGCAATCAGTTTATTAACTACTGTAATAGTCTCTTAGCTGCTCCTCTTGCTTTTAATCCTAACTTCCTTTATTGCCTCCTCCATACTATCAGAAAAATGATTAACCTAGAGGAGAGCATGGCCCCCTGCTTCAGCTGTTCAGCGCATCCTCAGAACCAGCCTACAAGATCCTAAGTGTACAAGCCTCCCAAGGCCTGCTTCCTACTGACCTCATTTCTTCTCCTCTTCTCTTTGGCAGTAGCAAGAGATCTATGTGGTCATTTTCTACATGCACAGAATTCTTTCTTGCCTGTGTACCTTGGCTCCTGCTCTTGCTTCTGGCCAAAATAACCTTACCCCTCTTCGCTGTCTGGTTCAGCCTTATTCATCTTTATTTCAGTTATCTACCTAAACTCAATCCAAGAAGCTCCTCTAGCAGTATCTCACAGCTGATGTGCTCTATGGGTTCCTCCCCCATGATGACCCTGACATAGTACTTTTAAAGTTTTTGGAAATTATCTGGGTACATGTCTATTTTCTAAAATTTTCGTTAAGTGCCCTAATTCATAGCTATTACTAGATAACTTCATCTTTTTCATACTTATACCCATAGTATCTGGAACATAGTTGATGCTCAGTAAAACTATGTTGAACTGAATTGTATGCTCAGCTTTATGAAAGGGAACACTGATTTCTGGTGTGCAAATTCTCTAACCTCTTTGGCAAAGTGGTATATGTTCTTTCTTTAATATTGATGTACACTTTGGAAATTAAAAACATGGTTTGTCATTGAGGCCAGCAGTCCTATTTTTATTAAATGCTTAGTTTTCAGATTAGTGTATGTAAATATTAAAAAGTATTATATTGAATATTAGTGAGTCTACACTAGCTGTAATATTTTTTTCAGATCAGAAGAACAGTGAATAAAAGATTCTAAACCCATAGCAATATATTGATGGAACATAGGCTTGTGTATAAAGTGATATTTTGATAAGTTTTACAAGAGTCTTCAAGTGAAATCATTTGTTTCTAATATCAACCACTCAGAGCCAAATTGAAACAATAGGAGTTTCATTTAGGGTCCATAATAGCTATGATAGAATATCACTGTAACATTATTTGCTGGAATTATAGTAGGGAATTTGCTGGTACAGAAAAGCAAGACAATCCAATTTTTCAGCAGAGATAAAATCCTAGTAAACTCTTCATTCTGCAAATTGGCATTTTTTTTGAAACTCTGACCACTTTATTGGCAATTATCTTGAATCAAGTTGCATGTAATTTTGCCTCTCTCATTCTTCTAAGTTTAATAAGTTTGGTGAAAGAGGAATTTATACAATTGTGTTTTTTCCCCACTATGTTTATATTCATTCCAAATGTACCTAAAGTTCAAAACCTAGAGAAAAGTTTAAGCTTAAACTGTAGAGGTTACAAAAAAAAAAATCCAAAGATATTTTCAAAATCTCTCTAATGGAATATTATATATATTTATTTTGTTAGGAATTTTATCTCCCAGAAATATTTGATTTAGGACAATGCAGTTCCCAACCTTTCTTTTCATTACAAAAGTTTCTTTGTAACTCCAATTCACACAAGACTAGTCAACAATATAAAAGTTCATATATTAAAATGCTATTTGAATATGCATAAATGGAAAGTATATTTTAAAGTCATTGAGTGAACTTTGCATTAGGTAATTACTGCCTCCCCAGAGGCTTTCCCTGACTCCTAACTGACTGAGCTGCAGTAACACACGTCCTGATTATAAATGCATTCCCTGGTTTATACACCAGTTACCACAGATCTCATTAAAACATGAATTCCTAGGCATATTTAAAATATGATTAGGTTCATAAAGAACAGTGATTGAAAAACCCAGAGAAGCTTTGAGAAGACAAACTACCCTCAGCAGATAGAAGCAGATGTGTAGCACATTGCTGCAAATATTGGGCATCTCATTCCATCTTGGGGAATTCCTACTTTGTGACTGACATCCGTCTCATTCTCCAAGTGCTTTTTAACTGCCAGAATTTTAAACAGGGGTTGGATACAGTTAGAAACACCTAGCTTCATGTCCTTGCCCATTACTTTCATGACTAATGTCTTTTCTACCCACTGGACTCACAGAGAATATGCTTCTGTTAGCCCTTTTCTCTAAAGCACAGTAGATTGTGGAGTTTTCATTTGATTAGTAAATGTTCTTGCTAAAACCTAGTCACATAGCCTGTCAGTCTGGTTGGATTGGGGATATAAGAAACTTGAGGACCAGTTGCCTTGAATAAAACCCATTCAATTCTCAGTGCTTTGAATGAAGTAGGAGACAGAACTAGTGGGTCTCTATTCATAGCATTGATCATTTGAAGAACAGCAGCCTCTAGGCTCTGGAGATGCTCTGCGTAGGTCTAAGATAACTTATGCCCCACTGACCTTGTCTTCCCTACGTCAGGCAGATGCTTTTTTCCTCTACAGAAATTCTTTAAGGAAAAATCCAAACCAAGTAGAGTGAAAATTGAGAAGGTATGCTCCTGTACCTGATTTCTGAGCTTCTCTAATATTTCGGCCTGAATTGTAACCTTTTTTAAAAAAAACACTGTGTCATATTTTTAAATATAATTTTAATTGGAGAAAGGGTACAGATGCATTTGTATTGATAATGTTGTGGGCATATAAATTCGTTGACAGTCTCATTTTACAAAGTGGATTCAATTTTGGGGAAAAAAAAACAGTTTTTTTTTTTTTTTAATGGCACAATCACTTTAAACACAGTGCTCTGGTTTTAAAATTTCAGGTCTGTCCCAAGCAGTGCTAGTGGTAAAGAATCTTCCTGCCAGTGCAAGAGACATAAGAGATACGGGTTCAATTCCTGGGTCAGGAAGATTCCCAGGAGAAGGAGATGGCACCCCACTCTAGTATTTTTGCTGGGAGAATCCCATGAACAGAGGAGCCTGGTCAGGGGCTATAGTATATGAGGTCACAAAGAGTTGGACACGACTAGGCGTCTGAGCACACACCATGTAAGCAGTTAGTCACATTGTGAGTTATAATTTCACTTGCTCTCAGAGCTATTTAATGTTTCGCTTACAAACACATAATGACTGGAAAATCTAAACAATTATGTGTAATTTAGGAGAAAGAAGTATTTCTCCCAATCAGTCTGGGGTCCAGTTTTATTTTTCTTGGTGGATCCAGTTGGAGAAACAGGGTGTTGCTGAGTCTCAGAGTATATTAGATATAGACTAGAACTCCAGGTTCATGATCTTTGTTCTAAGTTCTCAGAGTCTCAAAGTCATGACTCAGCTGAAATAGAGAATTTGGCAGCACACATCGCACATACTAAATGGTCCTATGTTGCTGTTTGTACAAGCAGAATTAGTCAAGAAGTACCTTTTGAAACTTTTATTAAAAGTATTCTTAATTTTTTTCTCTAATGGTGAACACTTACACAGCCTTTCATTTATTCAACAGACAGTTGTTGAGAGACTGTTGAGCACCAATCCCCATGCTAAGGACAGACAACTTAATAATTCATGGTACCAGATCTGGTGAAGTTTATATTCCACTGCATGCTCAGTTGTGTCTGACTCTTGTGACCCCATGGACTGTAGCTCGCCAGTTTCGTCTGTCCACGGGATTCTCCAGGCAAGAATACTGGAGTGGGTTGCCATTTCCTTCTCCAGGGGATCTTCCCGACCCAGGGATCAAACCTGTGTCCCCTGCCTCTCCTGTATCGGCAGGTGGATCTTTACCACTGAGCCACCTGGTTATTACATATATTCCACTGGTGATAAAACAAAATAATAATATGAAGTTTACACTCAATGCAATCATTTCTGTAACAGTAATTTAAAATGTTATAGAATCACAGTGAAACAGAGGGGAGCATCTAATTGCCAGCGGCACAGGTGGGGGGAGGGCTAGGAAGGCATCCTGGAGCTGCCACCCACAGGGATCAGAGTGATCACAGAAGTATTAGCATTGACCTACACTGTGACAGTGCTTGATCCACTTGTCTGAGGAAAGTCGTGTGTATTTTGGGTGTGTCAATGGGAACACAAGTGTGGCACGGCCTTGGTACACTTCTTATAAGTGCCTAGTGATGAAGGGAGCTCCAAGCCCCCCGTTCCTCAGGGTCTTGCAGGTCCTGGCATGGGAAAGTGTCTTCCCAGGGCATCTCAGGAGAGCTTTTTCTAAGTACAAATGTGCCCTCTGCCTGCCAAACCCGTGCTGCTGAGAGGGTGCTCACCATGAGTCATATTGTGGGTGCAGTATTGACTAGCGGTGGTCCTGGGGGCTGGCGACTGGATCAGCGGAGTAGGAGGGAGCTGGGCTGGGCTTGGGTCATGGTCAGCACAAGGAGTTTGGGTCCTTATTTCTCAGACAACTGGTGTGTCATGGAAGGATTTCATTAACAACAAGAAAACTTAAAAAAAAATTATACAAGAAATAGGTGTTAACTATAGAAAATTTAGATAAGCAATAAGTTCTCAAACTTGTCTAATCCGAATATAAATATTATTGACATTGTGGTATGTGTCTTTGTTGACTTTTTTACTGTTCTTCTCTATACTGTTTTTCTTTTTTTTCTGTCAAAGAAATGAAGTCTACTGTGACACTGCTGTTTTGCAACCTGCTGTGTTTTCAACATATATTTGAACAAGAGTCAATACCATTAGGCAGTCATCTGTAATATTATCTTAAAATTTAAGCTTGCTATTCAATTATATGGATGTTCCCTAAATTTAATTTAACCAACTCCCTATTGCTATTCATTTAGATTGTTTCCAGTTTTTTTCATATCATTAAGTGTACTGGAATAAATTTGAAAGATAATGCTAATTATGTTTTAGAAATGAACTTTAAATTGTTATTTAAAATTCTATAAATTTTTATAATTTTAATAAGAGCACTTTTTAAAGTCCCATTTCTTATATAAAACATTTCATCTGCATCACATTACATAAACTTCAGTCCTGCCGACAAGCTCTCATAATAATGGGGACTTTTTTCCTATCATAGGTTCCTGCTCTGAACCCTGATGAGATAATGCCCTCTTCTCTTTTCCAACAGCCTTTGCAATTTTTCTAGCATAAAACTCAAAGTGTCTAATAACTGTATAATTATCTTTTTCCCTGTTAGATTCCAAGTTTTATAGGGGAAGGACATTCCCCTCTTATTTATTACTCCCATTCTAAACATTTGGAATTTTTTTTTAATTAATAAATACAAGGATAAATGGATACCTTAGGAAAAGATGAACAAACAGAAACCGAAAGCCAAAGTACCGACAAATAAATTACCTCCTGAGGTCTCCTTCACTTTACAGTCATAGTGAATGATGTGTTTCATAAAGGGGTAAGTGGATGTAAAGTGAGAGTCACCATGTGTTAGAGAGGGAAGCTGTAAAGTCAGGTCACTGTGGTGACCTGATATATATTTCTGTCTTTCTGTGCAGAGAAAGATGGATGTCTACAAATACTGGCACATGGATTATTTCCTTTTCTAGTTACCTTGTTTTAAAGCCAAGGGAGATTAACCTCAACATGCCTTTATATTCACTGGAGATAATTAACATGAAAATAACAATTATACAACAGCCCAGCAAAAAGAAATCTTTAAGTTTAGCAACTTGAAAGTGGGGCTCACCATCAATGCTGTTATTCAAAGAATAATAGCTACATGAAAGAGGTCTTCAAGGAAAGGAATTACCCCTTTCTCAGCATTGCAGAGTTTTCAACATGCTATAGCCTGAAATTAAAGAGAGAATAAACACAGGGAGATAAAAAATGGAGTGGGGAAAGAAGTGAGTAAATTAAAGATGAATCAGATGATCTGTGGGAATACTTTTCAGATGCCAAGGAATTTTAATTCAGTTGGAGAGCTTTCTCTCATATATGGTGGCATTTTAGAAGCTTTCCTTTGTATAGAGGTAAGGAAGAGAGTATAAATGCTTGCCCTTTTAAATTTGTTTTTCTGGATATTGGTCAATTAAGCTTGTGAAGATGGGCCATAGGAAAGGTCTGGTTCAGACCTTTTTTTCCTCCTTCTCATTGGAGGCTTCATTTCCTAGTCAAAATATTTTACAGAAAACTAGTTGTATGTTTAAACTCATGTATGAAAAAAACCTTCAACATAAAACAAAGAACAGATAATCATGTATCCTTAAGACCTACAGAGTAGGTGATACATAGTAGTTACTTAGTAAGTATTTACTAAAAAAAAAAAAAATTAACATAAAGATTAATTTGGAATACATTTCTATAGGTTCCAATTATGTTATATAGAAATAGAAATTTTTTTTTTATTTAGTACTTGTATGTAGTTATAGTTACATAAAAAATAAACGCTTCCTCATTAAAGATTAATCACATTGTCAGTTCTCCTGAATACTTAAAGAAGACACTTCTGAATCCTGGTGGTTTTCCTTATGAATGTTGTAAAGTATTGGAATGTGTAAGATGCTTAGAAATGTTAGTGGTTCTTCTTTTTGATAGGATCATCTGTTAGCCTGTTATTTATCATACAAGTGAATTCCTTTGATGAATTTATCTAATTCCCGCTCACATTTTCTATGTATAGCTTTTAAGTAACAAATTAAACTTTTTATTCTCTATCTGTATGTTTATAATACTGTGTTCTATATTTACATGTTAGTAACTTTATTGAAGCCATTTGTTTGAACAGGGGTGTTTTTCTATTAAGAAGACATGTTGAAGTATTGTGCCAACTAGGAGAACTGAGAGAAAATGACATTTAATGAAATCCTTGTGTCCTCATGTAAATTCTATTCTAGAATAAAAATTAGGACCCAAACTATAGATTTTCCAGTTATGGTTCTCCTGAATAGCTGGACTAATTGCAATCAATCAGCAATTTCTCATGTGTGACTGTACTAATAAAGTCATTGAGTGTTTAAGTCGCTGGACATACATTTTCAATAGTCCTGTGAAACAGTTGCAAATATCCCTGAATACCAAGTGTGAAAATGCCGTTTTAATTTTCAGCTCTGTTTCCACATTTACAGTTAATAGACCTTCCATCGTTAGATGTATTCTGTGAATCCCAGAAAACACTGTCTTTCTTGCAGTCTTTGCATTGAATTGTTTTTTGTGCAGCCTCTTGTAGCTGTGTGGAGCTGCAGGTCACCTCTGGAGCAGTGTCATGGTGAGATCAAAAGTAATGTATTCAAGGTTATAGGACCCACTGTGGTGTCAAAGAGAATATATGCCCAGAGGCCAGTCTGAGGACAAAATGTCAAGAAGGATTTAGGCCTGTGTATGACAATTCTTTCTTAGCCACCCTCTCTGTAATACTCATTACTACCTGAGATAGCCAGAAAGGGACAATAAGAGAATACAACCTTCGAAATTTGAAATTCTGTTTAAAAAAAAATTCTTTTTTGGCCCTGGCTTTATAGATGAGAAATTCACTTATAAATGTCACCTTTCTGCTGTATTCACCTGACATTTGTTAGATTGTTTTGTTGCATTAATTATTCAAGAAATAGAATTGATTCTTTTCTGAAAAATGTGTGACAGGTTATGATGAGGCTGGAGGTTAGGCTTCTATCTGGGAGTAACATTTCCTCAGCTTCTGTTCTCTGGGCACCCTTGTTGAGAGCATTACTGAAGGATTGTCACAGGCAGGCAAAGGGTGCACCGAGGAGAAGAGACACTGTGGCTGGAGCAGGGAGTGGTAACTTCTGTGTAATGGGAACCTCCATTCAGGAATGGAGGTACTGTCCATTGTACCTGTACTGTCCTGATGTACTAAACCATCAGGAATGGTTTAGTACTTTATACTGTCATTCATAGTATCATATTCAACAAGTGCAGATATGTTCAGATGGTAAAGATTTATTAAAATTCAAAGTAGCAACAGTGCTAATGCAGTGCATTGCAAGTTGTGTTTGCTAGTTTATAGTCACTGAAAATACAGTTTTTTTTTCTTTGTTGCTTATAGCATTCATGATAAATACAGGATACGTTACTTTTAAGGTCATTTGAAACTCTTCACAGTAATATTTTATCAGACCAAAGTACTTTAAAAAACATTTTAAAATGTAGTTGTGAAATGTTTCAAACATACCGAAAATTATATGATAGCTGCAGATATACTTACTATTAAGAGTAAAGAGATATTAACATTTTGCTATTTGTTAGATCCTGTTTAGAAAGTTCCTATTTCCTTAAACTTCAACAATGCTTAATGTTAATGATTTGTAAGATTTTCCCAATATGGAGAGTATAGGCTGCTACTTCATTGTTTTAAATTTTGTATCCCCACCCCTGAAATAAATACCTGAACCTGACAGTAACCATCTTATCACATGTGTAAGATAATTCAGTTTTTCATGTCTGTGAATTACCTATTCATAGTCTTTTCATATTTTTTTGTGCTGTTTATATTCTTTCTTCTTATTTTTAGGAGTTCTTTATATATTTGGGCTGCTAATCCTTTGGTTACATCAATTATATGCATCTCTTTCTTTAGTGGTATCTATTTTAGTTTTAAATTTTAGTGAAAACAAATTTAGTGATCTTTCATTATGGGCTTTTTCTGTCTTGCATAAGAAACCCTTCTTTATCTAATATCATGAGAATGGTTTAATATATTGTCTGCTAAAAGTTTTACAGTTTTGCTTTTCATATTTCATCTTTATTTCTTCTGGGTACATAGATGATATGTTTCTAGGCTCTTTACTTGGTTCCGTTTGTCTATTTTTCTATTCTAGCACTAATACCACAAAATTTTAATTACTGTACTTTTTAGTAATTACATTGAAATTAAAAGTATTCTGCATGAAGATTGCTTGATGTTAATATTAAATATATTTTCTTATTTTTGCAACATTTTGAAGCATAGGAATACTGGATATAAGCTATGTGGGTAAACTAGGTGAATGAAAAACTTATTACAGCAAAATGATTACATAGAACAAGTTAAGGGTCAAACATCTATTGACTATGTGGCAGGCAATGTGCTCAGTTTAGTTCAGTCACTCAGTTGTGTCCAACTGTTTGCGACCCCCATGAACTGCAGCCAGCCAGGCTTCACTGTCCATCACCAACTCCCGGAACCTACTCAAACTCATGTCCATTGAGTCAGTGATGCCATCTAACCATATCATCCTCTGTTGTCCCCTTCTCCTCCTGCTTTCAATATTTCCCAGCATCAGGGTCTTTTCAATGAGTCAGTTCTTTGCATCAAGTGGCCAAAGTATTGGAGTTTCAGCTTCAGCATCAGTTCCCCAGTGAATATTCAGGATTGATTTCCTTTAGGATGGATTGGTTGGATCTTCTGGCAGTCCCGGAGACTCTCAAGAGTCTTCTCCAACACCACAGTTCAAAAGCATCAATTCTTCAGCACTCAGCTTTCTTTATAGTCCAACTATCACAACCATACATGACTACTGGAAAAACCATAGCCTTGACTAGACAGACCTTTGTCAGCAAAGTGATGTCTCTGCTTTTTAATATGCTATCTAGGTTGGTCATAACTTTTCTTCCGAGAGCAAGTGTCTTTTAATTTCATGGCTACAGTCAGCATCTGCAGTGATTTTGGAGCCCCTAAAAATCAAATCTGTCACTATTTCCATTGTTTCCCCATCTATTTGCCATGAAGTGATAGGACCAGATGCCATGATCTTAGTTTTTTGAATGTTGAGTTTTAAGCCAACTTTTTCACTCTCCTCTTTCACTTTTCATCAAGAGGCTCTTTAGCTCCTCTTCACTTTCTGCCATAAGGCTGGTGTCATCTGCATATTTGAGGTTATTGATATTTCTCCCGGCAATCTTGATTCCTGCTTGTGTTTCATCCAGCCTGGCATTTTGCATGATGTACTCTGCATATAAGTTAAATAAGCAGGGTGACAGTATACAGCCTTGATGTGCTCCTTTCCTCATTTGAAACCAGTCTGTTGTTCCATGTCCAGTTCTAACTGTTGCTTCTTGACTTGCATACAGATTTCTCAGAAGGCAGGTCAGGTGGTCTGGTATTCCCATCTCTTTCAGAATTTCCCACAGTTTGTTGTGATCCATACAGTCAAAGGCTCTGGCATAGTCAATAAAGCAGCTGTTTTTCTGGAACTCTCTTGCCTTTGATGATCCAGCAGATGTTTGGATTTGATCTCTGGTTCCTCTGCCTTTTCTAAATCCAGCTTGAACATCTGGAAGTTCATGGTTCACGTACTGTTGAAGCCTGGCTTGGAGAATTTTGAGCATTACTTTATTAGTGTGTGAGATGACTGCAATTGTGTGGTAGTTTGAGCATTCTTTGGCATTGCCTTTCTTTGGGATTGGAATGAAAACTGACCTTTTCCAGTCCTGAGTTTTCCAAATTTGCTGAGTTTTCCAAATTTTCTGGCATATTGAGAGCAGTACTTTCACAGCATCATCTTTTAGTATTTGAAATAGCTCCACTGGAATTCCATCACTTCCACTAGCTTTGTTCATAGTGATGCTTCCTAAGGCCCACTTGACTTCAAATTCCAGGATGTCTGCCTCTAGGTAAGTGGTCACACCACTGTGATTATCTGGGTCATGAAGATCTTTTTTGTATAGTTCTGTGTATTCTTGCCACCTCTTCGTAATATCTTCTGCTTCTGTTAGGTCCATACCGTTTCTGTCCTTTATTGTAACCATCTTTGCATGAAAAGTTCCCTTGGTATCTCCAACTTTCTTGAAGATATCTCTAGTCTTTCCCATTCTGTTGTTTTCCTCTATTTCTTTGCATTGATCACTGAGCAAGGCTTTCTTACCTCTCCTTGCTATTCTTTGGAACTCTGCATTCAGATGGGTATATCTTTCCTTTTCTCTTAGCCTTTTGCATCTGTTCTCTTCTCAGCTATTTGTAAGGCCTCCTCAAGCAACCATTTTACCTTTTGGGATTTCTTTTTCTTGGAGATGGTCTTGATCACTGCCTCTTGTACAATGTCATGAACCTCCATCCATAGTTCTTCAGGCACTCTATCAGATCTAATTCCTTCTATTTGTCATTTGAATCCCATGAATCTATTTGGCAGTTATTTCACAAAGAAATAATTATTTCACAAAGATCATTAGTGATATCAGTATGGGCTTCCCAGTGGTAGAGAATCTGCCTGCTAATGCAGGAGACCTGGGTTTGATCCCTGGGTAGGAAAGTCCCCTGGAGGAGGAAATGGCAAACCACCCCAGTATTCTTGCCTGAAAAATTCCATGGACAGGACCTGACAGGGTACAGCCCATGGGGTCACAAAGAGTTGGACATGACTGAGCAGCTCAGTAGCAGCAGCAAGTGTCAATATATGGAGTGTTTATGACATTCAACCTTAGACTTGTTTAATACAAAGTCTGTGTTTGTGACCATTGCATGTACTGTGCTCTCCTATGGGCTTCTCTCCATGATTTTATCTCTCATACAAAGAGCATATTGCCTTCAACCTGAGTGACTCACAGTATATTGATAGATGACACATTCAAACCTGAGCCTCCTCACTTCACCTGACATTACTGTTTGCATCTTGAGTGACCTCTGCCCCTGCTCCATGTCAGCCTCACCTGGGGACTTGTCATCACCCAGAGTTGTTCCATTTCTAAAACATTAAATTCAAATATCTCATTCTTTCTCCTCAACCCTTGGCCCTTCTGTTACCTGTCTGATCATCAGTCCCTTCTGTGTTACCTGCTTTGCCAGATCAGCTTAGTTTCTATGGTCCAATGTTTAAACCCTTCTTGTGCTATTTTGAGCCTGTCTTTGCTCCTATAGCTGGATTGAAAAGTCCTGCTGAAGAAAGTCATTTGAGCCTCTTTAAATGGGGTGCGGTTTATACACTCACCTCCTGTGTCTGGCTGATGCCGACTTATGCTTTAATTTCAGCTTAGAGTCTACTCCCCCTAAAGTCTTCTGAACTCTCTGGCTGAGGTGCTTCTGCTGAGCACTTCAATGTCAATATATCTGTCACAATCACAGCAGGTCACTCTGTGTAGGGTATGTGTTTCTTCTTATCCCTACAATATGTCAGACTCCTCAAGGACCCACATCCCTTACTCATTATTAAATCTCTAATGCCTCTCACATTCATGACTAAATGAGACCACCTGTGAGTCAAGCAATCTACCAAACTTGTCAATGAATATATTTTAAATATCTGTAGATTCCAAAGTACTGTATAAATGGAGTAATACTTGTACCTTTTAAAAGCATTTTTAAACTTACTTTCTCACTTTTGTGTGGAATCATTTTATTTAGTCTTGGTGAAATTTAACAAAAACAGATATGTTCTATAAGAGTCTTTCTATTTAGGAGATAGAGAAAGGGCAAACAATTTGGAAGATGGCAGAAAGCTTAATATATGTGGTATTCTGGAGAAGTAGTTTATGAGTTTATTTGTTTGGTGAAATAGTCCTTAGAGAAATCTTAGAATTTGAGAAGGAACGCACTGTTTCAGTTGCTCAGGTGGACATGCTGGATTTTTTTTTAGCTTTGTGTTTACCATGCCTTCTTGGATGTTTAATTGAGAGAGAGAGAGATGTGTGCTAAGTCATGTCTGACTCCTTATGACCCCATGGACTGTCGCCCACCAGGCTCCTCTGTCCATGGAATTTTCCAGGCAGAATTCTGCAGTGGGTTGCCTTTTCCTATTCCAGGGAATCTTCCCCACCCAAGGATCTAACCCATATCTCTGTATCTCCTCCACTGGCAGGCAGATTCTTTACTATTGCACCACCTGGGAAGCCCTTGGATGTTTAATTATATTTGATAACTAAAATGCAGAAATTACTGCCACAATTTCTATTTTTAGTTAAATCAAAGTGATTTTAAGAACAAATATCATAAATTATTAAATCCTTGAAGAGAAGAGGAAGAAGAAATATTAATTTGGTTTTACCACATATGTCTGTTTTAAAGTTAACACAAAAGAATTTCTCCTGAATATTAAATTACTTATTACCAAGTTTTTACCTCATGCCAAGCACTGTGCTTGAAGTTAATAAAACAAGGATGAATGATTTAAGCAGTCTCTGCTCTAAAGACAAATTATTTTATGGTTTTGTAATAGATAAAAATTTTTCTTTTCTATATAGAGGGAAAAATTTTTTGCCGGAAAAAATAGGGACTATGCTGTCTCAAATTATACTCTGTAGCTTCAAAGGGCAAAATAGGATATCCTTACTCTTGAAACCTGAACATAATCCTGTAACTAGGTTTTTCAAGAGTTATGACTCCAGGGTAGATGGGAACAAGGCCCTGAACAAATGTTTATTGAATTTATTGAACAATGTTACTAATTAATGTTGCTCCACAGAGGCAATGCCCAAGTATAAATGTACATGACGTGTTTTTTCTACCCAAAATCCTGCCTGCTTTGAGTCACATTTGAGCTTAAGCAGGGCTTCTTGCTGCAACTTCGTTAATATTAGAGAGTCAATACATGTGCCTTGAAAGAATTATTTGGGCACATTTAGGTTAAGCCACAGGAAACTGCCTTTTTGTACTTAAATAACAGTCAAGAGGAGCCAATTCCTATGACTCAACCCAGTACGTATCACATTTCTTCCATTGGGATGAACACTGGGATATTGGCAAGGAAAGAGAAGTTTTGTTCATTATTCTATAGGAGTTTGTCTTAATTGAGAAGCAAGAAAAATCAAAGTGAAACGATCAAAACTGTGTCCAAGAACTCAGGAGAGGGTCATCTTTAGGAGTATATTTTTTCATGATACATAAAGTTAATGAGAAATCAGTGGTTTTGTTTTAGGGTTAAGAGCCATATTAGTACATGTTGTATTCGGATATTTTTGGAAACCGTAACTGCATGTGAACTTTGTGTTCAGGGTCTCTGATCTTTTGAGAAGTGAGGCAAAAGAGAACACTCTATCTCAATGTCTTTCCTTTGCACCATCCTGTTTTTAGCTATAATTTCCTACCAGATCATTCACAGCTTTGGAGCATAATATTATTTTAACATTTATAGTTTTCTCTGTAGTCCATGGTTTACATTTTAATAATTATTACTTTTATATTTTTACTATACCCTTAGGATATAGGTTTCATTTAATTTTTACCATTTTTCAGATGATTAGAAGCAATGGTGTCTAACCATCTACATAGCTTATTATGCTTAATTTGAACAAGTTGAAACCATAACATGATTTTGGTATTTATGGTTGATGAAAGAAGCTCTTTATGTAGGAGATAAAAGATAGGAAGCTAAAAATTTAAGGAGAGATTATGACTAAGGAAAGTAAGAACAGAAGAAAATAAAGCTGGTAAGAGAAGTAATGGCTTTTGAATTGATAGGAGAGGGAGAAAAAAACTTAATTTTGAAGGGCCAAAAAAACCCCCGGTATTTCTAAAATCAGTATTCTACATGTATTTGAAATAATTTAAATAGAAAAATTATAGAGGACTAAAGTTTATAGGCTAATGCCTTAATTTCTTTTATTACTCTCTGTCAATTTATAGGAAGGAGACAGAATATATACTCTCAGTGTGGTAACTTCAAGGTGACAGAAATTTTTAAACGAAATCCCTGAATTTCTTATAATAGTTTGAAGGATCTTCTATTGCACATAATTATCATTCTCACTGGAACATTTTGAATCAGCTTCTTTCCCAGCTTTCTTGGGAAAAGACAGTGATTTATTCATTCAGTGCAGTTGCTCAGTCGTGTCCAACTCTTTGCAACCCCATGAATCTCAGCATGCCAGGACACCCTGTCTGTTACTAACTCACGGAGTTTACTCAAAATCATGTCCATCGAGTCGGTGATACCATCCAGCCATCTCATCCTCTATCGTCCGCTTCTCCTCCTGCCCCCAATCCCTCCCAGCATCAGAGTCTTTTCCAATGAGTCAACTCTTCACATGAGGTGGCCAAAGTACTGGAGTTTCAGCTTTAGCATCAGCCCCCGCAATGAACACCCAGGACTGATCTCCTTTAGAATGGACTGGTTGGATCTCCTTGCAGTCCAAGGGACTCTCAAGAGTCTTCTCCAACACCACAGTTCAAAAGCATCAATTCTTTGGCACTCAGCCTTCTTCACAGTCCAACTCTCACATCCATACATGACCACTGGAAAAACCATAGCCTTGACTAGACGGACCTTTGTTGGCAAAGGAATGTCTCTGCTTTTGAATATGCTATCTAGGTTGGTCATAACTTTCCTTCCAAGGAGTAAGCGTCTTTTAATTTCATGGCTGCAGTCACCATCTGCAGTGATTTTGGAGCCCCCCAAAACAAAGTCTGACCCTGTTTCCACTCTTTCCCCATGTATTTCCCATGAAGTTATGGGACCAGATGCCATGATCTTAGTTTTCTGAGAGTTGAGCTTTAAGCCAACTTTTTCACTCTCCTCTTTCCCTTTCATCAAGAGGCTTTTTAGTTCCTCTTCACTTTCTGCCATAAGGGTGGTGTCATCTGCATATCTGAGGTGATTGATATTTCTCCTGGCAGTCTTGATTCCAGCTTGTGCTTCATCCAGCCCAGCATTTCTCATGATGTACTCTGCATATAAGTTAAATAAGCAGGGTGACAATATACAGCCTTGACGTACTCCTTTTCCTATTTGGAACCAGTCTGTTGTTCCACGTCCAGTTTTAACTGTTGCTTCCTGACCTGCATACAGGTTTCTCAAGAGGCAGGTCAGGTGGTCTGGTATTCCCATCTCTTGAAGAATTTCCCACAGTTTATTGTGCTCCACGCAGTCAAAGGCTTTGGCATAGTCAATAAAGCAGAAATAGATGTTTTTCTGAAACTCTCTTGCTTTTTCCATGATCCAGTGGATGTTGACAATTTGATCTCTGGTTCCTCTGCCTTTTCTAAAACAAGCTTGAACATCTGGAATTTCATGGTTCATGTATTGCTGAAGCCTGGCTTGGAGAATTTTGAGCATTACTTTACTAGCGTGTGAGATGAGTGCAATTGTGCTGTAGTTTGAGCATTCTTTGGCATTGCCTTTCTTAGGGATTGGAATGAAAACTGACCTTTTCCAGTCCTGTGGCCACTTCTGAGTTTTCCAAATTTGCTGGCATATTGATTGAAACACTTTCACAGCATCATCTTTCAGGATTTGAAATAGCTCACCTGGAATTCCATCATCTCCACTAGCTTTGTTCGTAGTGATGGCTTCCTAAGGCCCACTTGACTTCAATTCCAGGATGTCTGACTCTAGGTGAGTGATCACACCATCATGATTATCTGGGTCATGAAGATCTTTTTTGTACAGTTCTTCTGAGAATTTAAATCTGAAATAATCATATATGACCTTTCCATAATCTTCCCTTTTATTTTTTTCTTTAGTCACCTTCCCTGGGTGACAAATTGCTGTTGGAAAAAACACTGTTTTGTTTTTTTTTTCTCTTATAGCTAGCTGTAAGCAACTGGACTTGAGTTGTTTTATATGTCAATGAAAATATTTCACTAAATTATCCTATGACCCTTCTTTGATAGAATAATATCCCTTGCTAGTTTGCAATCATTCCACTGCTAGAACATTATCATTTCAAAAGAATACACAACTTGGTGTGATTTCTGTTATCTTTCCATTTCCTTTGGACTGCAAGGAGATCCAACCAGTCCATTCTGAAAGAGATCAACCCTGGGATTTCTTTGGAAGGAATGATGCTAAAGCTGAAGCTCCAGTACTTTGGCCACCTCATGCGAAGAGTTGACTCATTGGAAAAGACTCTGATGCTGGGAGGGATTGGAGGCAGGAGGAGAAGGGGACGATAGAGGATGAGATGGCTGAATGGCATCACGGACTCGATGGACGTGAGTCTGAGTGAACTCCAGGAGATGGTGATGGACAGGGAGGCCTGGCGTGCTGCGATTCATGGGGTTGCAAAGAGTGGGACACGACTGAGCGACTGAACTGAACTGAACTGAGTCATTAAGTTGTGTCTAACTCTTGAGAGACCACAGACTGTAGCTTGCCAAGCTCCTCTGTCCATGGGATTCTCTAGGCAAGAACACTGGAATGGGCTGCAATTTCCTTCTCCAGGGGATAGATCTTCCTGACCCAGGAATCAAACCCTGGTCTCCTGCATTGCAGGCAGATTCTTTACTGACTGCGCTACAGAGGAAGCCCTGTCTTCTTGTTATAGTGTTAAGAAGGAATGTTCCTGAGAAGGGGACAATGGTTTCATTTTATTTATATTCTTATGTAGATATTGGAGAAGGAAATGGCAACCCACTCCACTATGGTGATTTTTCATCTGTAGCTCCAGTCAAAAGTGAAGTAAAAGTCACTCAGTCTGATTCTCTGCCACCCCATGGACTTTATAGTCCCTGGAATTCTCTAGGCTAGAACACTGGAGTGGGTAGCTGTTGCCTTCCCCAGGGGATCTTTCCAACCCAGGGTTTGAACCCAGGTCTTCCACATTGCAGGTGGTTTTTTTTTTACTAGCTGAGCCACAAGGGAAGCCCAAACAAAAGCAATTCTACAACATTAAAATAAAGGTACAGATCCAGCCTGCTCCTATGAAACATTGCTGGTTCGAGTAATAATTAACTGTTCCTTTGATTTCAAACAGATACATCTACACTCAGTTCACATCTGAATTTATACAATTGTAACTATATGGTTCTATCTGAACTGAATTTTATTTCAGGAGAAATTTACAAAGGAAAAAAAAAATCAAGGTAAACAACAGGGGAGAGATTAAACCTCAGAGTTCCCACTCAGATATTGTCATGGCTGTGGATTTTCAGAATTTGAAAATGGACTCAGAATAGTTTATAAAGACTAGGCAGATTAGAAGTTCTTACAAGTTATTAATTTCAGCTTAGTGCCATTTTAGAAGAAGGAGATAGCTCTTCTAATTGTCCTTTTTCCTATTTTATTTTACTAATTTATTATGCAAGAATGTCAATAAGAAAGGTAAAGAGATTGTTCGATTTATGTACAGTTTTATGTAGCTATGTTGATTGTTGGTCTCTGACCTACAGGGCCTCCTGACCTCCTAAAAAGATAATCAGTGCATCGAAATGATGGTCCAGAGTCATTTGCTTTTTTTGAAACTTCTAGTCAGAAATTCCAGCTCTTCATGCTGGAAGTACATGCTCTTCATTTTAACTTATAAATCAATAAACCCTATCTGCACAAGTCAGAATATTTGGGCATGCAACTGAATATGCTCTCTACTACTCAAGAAAGGAATTGCAGGAAGGTGGGAGGTCAAGAGAGAAGAGAATAATGGAAAAGAACTGGGGAAGGAAGAAACTAGGGCAGACTGAGAAAGTATATGCTATTTTTTATGTTAGAAATTGTGTTATTTTTATGCTGATTAAGCAATTGATAGCATAGGAATAAAAAATTTTTTTTCCATAAATGATGCAAGTCATCTAATTTAAAGATACTCAGGATGACTATGAATTATTAAGAGAGTCATTATTAAGGGCTTTTAAGAAATATATTAGCAGTTTTTTACCTTAAAAATAATTTTATTTCTGCAAAATTTCAGTTATAGGTAGCATATTGATATAGATAAAAGCACAAACAAATACAATTTAAAATCAAGTCACAACTAAAGATGAAGTGGTAGTTTATTCAATAAAAACTGAATATTTTTACTATTAAAACTATATTATGAAGATTATGTTTATCATACAAACAGGCAAGTACAAAAATAAAGAAAATGAAAAGGGAGCAGACATACAACAAACGAATAGCTGTGGAAGTACAAGTTAGGGTTCCTCATGTAGACTGTCTTGACTGGACCCATTTGCTCATAGTGTGTGTGGCTGCTGCTAAGTTGCATCAGTCATGTCTGACTCTGTGCGACCCCATAGATGGCAGCGAACCAGGCTCCCCCATCCCTGGGATTCTCCAGGCAAGAACACTGGAGTGGGTTGTCATTTCCTTCTCCAGTTCTCTTAGCGACCTCATGGACTGCAGCCTACCAGGCTCCTCCGTCCATGGGATTTTCCAGGCAAGAGTACTGGAGTGGGTTGCCATTGCCTTCTCCATATTTTATACTAGGTAGATAAATAATTTTGGTGTAATAAGTGGTACTGAAGCAGGAAACTTGAGTGTCTAAGGGAGTATATGTTTGGGGCACTTAACTCACACTTGGGAGATTGTTAGTATGTTTCTTAGCAGAAGTCATATTTTAAAAATGAGAGAAGTTAGATTCCCCCATTCCTACCCCCCATGGGATGTAGATGGTTGTGCAGCAAGTATATGCCAGGAAGAAAGGGCAGCATGTTAATGAGAACTTGACCTATCTAATGAATTTCAAATAATTCAACAGGATGTTTATGTGAAAGGAGTGATGAAACGGGCTAGACCCTCAAGACTGTGTGTATCAATTTTATCAGCTGATTTCATGCAATGGTACTAGCCATTTTTCTTTCTCTTCAAGCTTACTCCTGAGTCTTCATCTTCATTTTTTTAGTTGATTGTTAAATTACTACCTTCCACCCTCTAACCGTCTCCACCCACCCTAGCCGCAAAAGATCACTGCCTTCTCCTCAGGTCTTACGTTTGTCCTGATCACCTTCTAAAGAAATGGACTCCTCCCTGCACACACACAGACTTTCGTCACTCTCTAATCCAGTACTTTTCCCTAAACTCTTCTTTGTGAAACTTCTCTGTTATTATTTCATTTGTTCATTGGTTTTTATGTTTATCTTTTCCACTAAAATACAAACTTTATGAGCTCATTCTTGTTTATAGCTGCAAGCCCAGTGGCTAAGCCAGTAGCTGTACATGGTGAATAATCTGTAAATATTTGTTGAATAAATGAATGAACTCATAGAACAAGGAATGGAAACTAGGTTATTGCAGCTGCCCTTAATCATTTTTACTTTATCTTATTCCTTAGATATCCTTTAAGGATTGGATTTTTGTTTCATTGGAGGATAATTGCTTTACAGTGTTGTGGTCGTCTCTACTGTACATCAGTGCAAATCAGTTCTAGTTATATATATTTATATCCCCTCTGTCTTGAGCCCCACCCTCATTCCACCCTTCTAGGTCATCACAGAGCACCAGGCTGGGCTCCCTGTGATATACAGCAACTTCTCACTATTTACACTTGATAGTATATATGTGGTTGCAAGAAAGAAACATGGGGAGTTGTTTGTGGGATGGAGGTTTCCGCTCAGAGGGTAAGAAAACAGCCCAAGAGAGCTTCACTCCAGATCTCAGTACTTTCCACCAAGGGGAAAAATACAGCAGGCTTTGTAAGAATCTCTCAGGACCAACAGTTCTGGAAACTAGTAATTCCAATCACCTCTTCTTCTCTGAAGTCAGAAACCATTGTTCCCTGCTGACCTGTATGTGTCTCCTGCTTTCGTGTTTTAAGAGCAAATGGACTGTCTTATTTCTCATCCTCCACTGAGGTCTGCCTCCTTGGACAGTCTCCCTTCAAGCCTCCTTTTCAGCAACTGATGTCTCACCTGTTCAGCCTATTCATTGCAACCTGGGCTTTAATCACCATCCCTGAGCCACTCAGGTGTGGTCAGAATAGCAGAATGATGTGGCTTATGTGATAATAACTTACTGTAGAAAGAACTACATGAGGCCACTTGTCCACAAATCCACAGAACTGCATGGGGACATGTCAGGCACGAGGAGCTCCATAGTCTGTCAAGGATTTTTTTTTTTTTTCTTTTTAAGTTGAGTTCAAGGCTCTGTCTTCACCTACAAAGGTGGGAGTTACTACTTGCTTCCTAGAATTTAATAAATCTTAGAGAGCTCCCATAGGTATTGTGTTAAGTGTCTTCAGTGGTGTCCAACTCTTTGTGACGCCATGGACTGTAGCCCACCAGGCTCCTCTATCCATGGGATTCTCCAGACAAGAATACTGCAGTGGATTGCCATTCCCACGCCAGGGGATCTTCCTGATCCAGGGATTGAATGTACACCTCTTACATATCCGGCATTGGTAGGGGGTTGTTTACCACTAGTGTCACCTGGGAAGCCTTCTTTATAGAGATTTTTAGAATAAATTTTTAGAATTTTTTAGAATAAAATTGCTGGTCTGCAAACTGCTAGGTCATTTGCATAGAACTTCTGGGGATCTCTTTGAAGGAGCCAGGTATAGAATACAAGTGAAGCAGTTTCTCAGTGTATCAAAGTCATAACTAATTATTCAAACTCTTGCAAATCAATTAAAATGCATACTGGGAAAGTATTAATTTAAGGGAAATCTGGCATAAAAGTTTTTGTACAATGAATATATGTGTCTGGATGCAATTTGTAAATCTTCACATATTGAGAATTTACAACATGCTTTGCATCTAAGGGAACAAGAGGGACACAAAAGACACTTTTTTTTTTTTTTCAAGCATACATGTTTTGTCCTCAAGTAAATTATAAGATTAATCTGAGCCTGGGGCAGTTTGAAACCTCAGCTCCATTGATAAACTGTGCAAGTGCAAGTCACTCAGTCGTGTCTGTTCTTTGTGACCCCCTGGACTATACAGTCCATGGAATTCTCCAGGCCAGAATACTGGAGTGGGTAGCCTTTCCCTTCTCCAGGGGATCTTCTGACCCAGGGATTGAACCCAGGTCTCCCGCATTGCAGGTGGATTCTTTACCAGCTGAGTCACAAGGGAAGCCCAAGAATACTGGAGTGGGTAGCCTATCCCTTCTCCAGCAGATCATCCCAAACCAGGAATCAAACTGGGGTCTCCTGCATTGCAGGAGATTCTTTACCGACTGAGCTATCAAAGCTGAGACCAGCACAAAACAACACACCCAACCCCACTGGGAGCTCTCAGTCTTTCCTTACTTGAAGAGAGCTCCTCTCCTCTTTTTCTGCTCTTCAGGATAACCCTTTATACCCAGCAGGGATTCGGATGATCCCCAAATACCGCAAATACCCATCAGTTGCTATCAGGAGACCTATTCTCTCAGTTCGTCAGTTCAGTTGCTCAGTTGTGTCGGACTCCTGGAGACCCCATGGACTATAGCACGCAGGCGACCCTGTCCATCACCAACTCCCAGAACTTGCTCAAATGCATGTGCATCAAGTCAGCGATGCCATCCAACCATCTGATCCTCTCTCATCCCCTTCTCTTCCTGCCTTCAGTCCTTCCCAGCATCAGGATCTTTTCTAATGAGTCAGTTCTTCGCATCAGGTGGCCAAAGTATTGGAGCTTCAGCTTCAGCATCAGCCCTTCCAATAAGTATTCAGGACTGATTTCCTTTAGGATTGACTGGTTTGATCTCCTTGCAGTCCAAGGGACTCAAGAGTCTTCTCCAACACCACAGTTGAAAAGCATCAGTTCTTCGGCACTCAGCTTTCTTTATGGTTCAACTCTCACAACCATACATGACTACTGGAAAAACCATAGTGTTAACTATACAGACCTTTGTTGGCAAAGTAATGTCTCTGCTTTTTAATATGCTGTCTAGGTTGGTCATAACTTTTCTTCCAAGGAGCAAGTGTCTTTTAATTTCATGGCTGCAGTCACCATCGGCAGTGATTTTGGAGCCCAAGAAAATCAAGTCTGTCACTGTTTTCATTGTTTCCCCATTTCTTTGCCATGAAGTAATGGGACCGGATACTATGATCTTAGTTTTCTGAATGTTGAGCTTTAAGCCAACTTTTTCACTCTCCTCTTTCACTTTCATCAAGAGGCTCTTTAGTTCTTCGCTTTCTGCCATAAGGGTGGTGTCATCTGCATATCTGAGGCGATTGAGATTTCTCCCGGCAATCTTGATTTCAGCTTGTGCTTCTTCCAGCCCAGAATTTCACATGATGTATTCTGCATATAAGTTAACTAAGCAGGGTGAAAATAATACGGACTTGACGCACTCCTTTTCCAATTTTGAACCAGTACATTGTTCCATGTCTGGGTCTAACCATTGCTTCTTGATCTGCATACAGGTTTCTCAGGAGGCAAGTAAGGTGGTCTGGTATTCTCACCTCTTGAAGAATTTTCCACAGTGTGTTGTGACCCATACAGTCAAAGGCTTTAGCATAGTCAAGGAGGCAGAAATAGATGTTTTTATAGAATTATCTTGCTTTTTCTATGATCCAACGGATGTTGGGAATTTGATCTCTGGTTCCTCTCCCTTTTCTAAATCCAGCTTGAACATCTGGAAGTTCATGGTTCACATACTGTTGAAGCGTAGCTTGGAGAATTTAGGGCATTAGTTTGCTAGCGTATGAGATGGGTGCAATTGTGCAGTAGTTTGAACATTTGGGGGCATTGCTTTTCTTTGGTATTGGAATGAAAACTGACCTTTCCAGTCCTGTGGCCACTGCTGAGTTTTCCCAATTTTCTGACATACATAGTAGGCTCAGCACTTTCACAGCATCATCTTTCAGGATTTGAAATAGCTCAACTGGAATTCCATCACCTCACTAGCTTTGTTCATACTGTTGCTTCCTAAGGCCCACTTGACTTCGCATTCCAGGAAGTCTGGCTCTAGGTGAGTGATCACACCATCGTGATTATCTGGGTCATTAAGACTTTTTTTGTATAGTTGTTCTGTGTATTCTTGCCACCTCTTCTTAATATCTTCTGCTTCTGTTAAGTCCATACTGTTTCTGTCCTTTATCGAGCCCATCTTTGCATGAAGTGTTCCCTTGGTATCTCTAATTTTCTTGAAGAGATCTCAAGTCTTTCCCATTCTGTTGTTTTCCTCTATTTCTTTGCATTGATCACTGAACAAGGCTTTCTTATCTCTCCTTGCTATTCTTTGGAACTCTTCATTCAGATGCTTATATCTTTCCTTTTCTCCTTTCCCTTTTACGTCTCTTCTCTTCTCAGCTATTTGTAAGGCCTCCCCAGACAGCCATTTTGCCTTTTTGCATTTCTTCTTCTTGGGGATAGTTTTGATCATTGCCTCCTACACAATGTCACGAACCTCTGTCCATAGTTCTTCAGACACTCTATCAGATCTAATCCCTGAATCTGTTTGTCACTTCCACTGTATAATCGTAAGGTATTTGATTTAGGTCATACCTGAATGGTCTTGTTCCCTGTAGGTTGCAGAGAATGACTAGCTACAGCCTAGAAGACTGAACTAGGAGGCCAGTCTAAGAGTTTTATAAGGTAGAAACTGAGGTGGTTGGTCTAGGCGACAGAGCTCTTAGCTTGAAGTTGTGTAACTGTGTTCTTTTTCTGTTTTTAAAGAAGATCCTGACCTGGCTGAGACTGTGTTCCTCAGATGAGTCTCCTCCTACCCCTACTAGTGATTGTTTTCTAGGGGTCTAACAAATGGCATGTGCTTTTAGAGCTTTGATTTTATTTAATGATTTTGGGGAAACCTAATTTTTTTGGCCACTAAAACATACTGATTCAATAGAACAGAGTGTTAAATTTGCATGGATTTTAAAACACATGAAATTTTACAGTTCTGTTATAATTGGTAGTCTTTAAAATCTTTTTAATAAATGGAAGAGGTTTCCAAAAGGCATTATTATATCTTTCACGCTTCATTTACTAATACACCAATAGATAGTGCCAAGGAGTGACTAGTCAGTGTTTATAAAGTTGGAAGAAAGGTTCCCTGTTGGATGCTTGTTTTTATACGAGCAGTGACAGTGCTGTTTCCTTCATTTGACTCATCATTGTTTACAAAAGTAAAGCAGGATTCTCTGAGTGAAAATTTTCTAAATCATTGACGGGTTGTGTTCTCTCTGTGAACAATTAGTTCTTTAGACTAGTTTCCAGTTTTGTTTTTTTTTTTCCCCACCAAATCATCTACTTCTGTTGTAACAGATGGTTTCCATGATAAGGCTCCTTTTGTTCCTCCGTAAAGAGCAGTAAATGAATGAAAGTCATTGCTTCACTGGGAAGAGCCCTGGAAGATGTGATGGGCAGGGGAAGTCCAGCATCCCAGTCTGCCTCACTTGCCAGAAGCTCAGTTGACTCAACCTGATCATCAGACCTGCTGGTAGATTGTAAACTTGTGTCAGTAAGAGCCTAGATGGCAAAGAGGATTTAATTGGCAAGATACCAGACAGTGCAGATGTTAGTGATGGTGCTTGTGCCTGTCCCCAGGAGAATGTGATTCCCTCACCTGTCTAGGATTTGGGAACTGCACTTAGGACACTTTCAGCAAAGATAAAATACTTATTTCAGGGTCCTACAGCTCACTGGGAAAGAATCTGCCTGCCAATGTAGGAGATATGGGTTCGATCCTTGGGTTGGGAAAATCCCCTGGAGGAGCAAATGGCAACCCACTCCAATATTCTCGCCTGGGAAATCCCATGGGCAGAGGAACAGGGCAGGCTACAGTCCATGGGGTCACAAAGAGTTGGACATAACTTAGTGACTAAACAACAGAAAGAACAACTGAAGACTTACCAAAACAATTCCCTCAAATTTCTATTAATAGGCATATTCGGAAAAAGTTCCCCTTGACCAAGAGCCTGTGCCTGATCGTATTGTTGTGTTAGTTTACCTGTATATTCAGTGCACTATAGGCTTTTTGTGGGTGGGAAGCTTGGCCTTCCTCCCTTCTTAGACCACCATGCCCAGCACTTAGGAGTGCTTGAGACATTTAGGAATGAATGAATATTTTATGCTTGTGATCAGTTTGCCAGAATAAACCAACCATATCCTCTGACATCTTGCAAAACTAGTTATTTTTTTAATGTGCCAATGTTTAGATTTTAAATTAGACCTCAGAGGTGAAAGGCCAGCACATTATGGACAGCTCATTTATCTAGTACACAACTCTCAGCTCTAAGTTATTGCCCTGGGGAAGCCCACTGCATTAGGGCAGTGATATCAGCCTCCCGAATAGATACTGATCTCTGCTGTGGCAGTCATTCTTCTCAAAAGCCACAGTGGCTGATAAAGGTACAGTAGGCTAAGTTCATTGAGGCTTTATTTGAAAATTATCAGTGAAATAGTTTATATCTAGCAACTTTCCAATAGAATTCTACCTAGAACTAACTCCTTTTTAAAAAGTACGCTTGAAATCCTCACCCTCACTCTTACTGGTATCGAATTCAGATTTGAAAGGAAATCTTGCTTCAGATCCCCATTTTAAAAATACTTCTGTATTGTTTTAGAAAACTCTAGTGTTCCACATAATTACATTGGCTTCAATTTTATTTAACCAGAACCCCATGACAATACTGGAGTAGAACCATCATTTTAATATTTCTGATTCTTCTCTTTGTTAATTCTTCTTGCATAAGGATGATGTGGAGTCCTTGTCTGATTTTAGACTAAGCATAATTGCCAATATGAACAAAAGTTAAAAGGCACAATTGTCTACAAGTTATGCATTATATTAAGGACACAGTTAGCCATATAGCAAAACATATGTTGAAGGGAATAAAACAAGGTGAAATAACTAAACATTTGGAAGGAGATCTATTTTGCCTCAGCCATTTTAATATCCCCTTGGATAAAGATTATTGATTATATAAAGTTTTGGGAAACCCCATGATTGCTTAACTGTGTGTGTTGGCATTACATATGATTATTTTGCATTTAATATCTGAAGGTAGTTTCAATATAACTTTTCAGATTTTGATGAGCAGCCTTGTAATTATACCAACATATCCATTAGAAATTCAGTTCTAGAATAGAAAGTAAACAACTATTACATCCATGTTTACCTGAGAAGAATACAGCAGCTTTCTGCAGTGAGTTATAAGTTTATCATATAATGAGATTTATATGTTTTAATCAGTTTTTTAGGATAACATTTAGCTACTTATTTCTGATGGGTCCATATCAGTGAGGGAAATTACAATTCTGCTTTTGTAATTTTATTTTGCATCTCAGAATCCCTCGAAGTGTGCATAACCAAAGGAAAATAAGATTTTTTTTTTTTAATAAGAAACTAGGGATTTTAAGCCTGAACAAATTTTGAAAGTCTAGTCTATAAAAAGGAGATTTGCCTTCTTCAGCATAATTCCAGATGGAAAGAGGCAGGTCAATGGAGAGAAGTTAGAGAAAGTTCTGAGTAAGTTTCAGATAGAGCTTGTTAATAAACTATATCCAACAATGACTGAGTTGTCACGGTGACGTGTGTAGTGAATGTTCTGTTCTGGACATTTTTAAACAGAGGTTAAAACCTGTCAGGAATATTTTATAAGGGGAGAAGAAAACCTATACTAAATTAACACTAAATGACCATTTTGAATATGAACATCTGTAAATCTAATTTCTCCTCCACTCTTGGTCTCATTTACAAGGTGTGAATGCCTGCTGTGGCAGTAGATTGTGTCAACAATTACATTGATGGCTGAGTGCTGACATGACGTCTAACCCACTCCCTCTCTTATTTTAATTGCATTTTTATCTGTCAGTTAATGTGATTATTTTCACCTTATTAGCAATGTCACTGTCTTGTTTTTTAATAAAAGAAAGGAATACAAAAGGGCCTTTTGGAAAGTAACCATTCATCCCACTAGTACTGTAGAACCCCTCCTCATGCAAGCATCAGAGGCAAGGGGCAGACTGTCAGAATTCATTGTGTCATTGTGCCCTTGCTTCACTCCTTTTATCTTTTCAATCTCTATAGCCCTGACAGGTCACCCTGAAAAGGGATATGCTGGCCAATGAGAAATAAATAGCCAAAGATGATCCTAACAAGTGACCAAAAAATATAAATTCCATTATACTATAAATTTATAACTCATCCCACTGAAAAGCATATGAGTCAAGTAAACATATCTGGCAAATTGGGTATGGCTGAATTCAGGCTAGTAGCAATATCCTTTGACTATTACCTGGGCTCAACCATATTCTTGGCAAGGGTCACACAATTTTTGTTTAAGGAATGAGATCAGCAACATACCCTGTGCTTGTGTGCTACTCAATTAACTCAAATGAAGCTCATAACCAAGAAGAAAGTAATAGCAGAAAAAATAGAGTAAATGAAAAAATAAGGAATAAATAAGACTATGAAAACCAAGTCCATCATTCCAAAGACTGCTTAGTCCAAAGTAAATCCTAAGACTAGTACTTAGGTCTCATTATTTGACTAAAGTATATTAATATATGTTCTATTTTCAGTTTTAAATATTTTGATTTTACTAGGTCATATGTTGTCAACATTCTAGTCCATTGAAAAGCATAAATAATTCAACATTGCTCCATACCTATTTCACAGCCTTTTTGTATAGCCTGGGCATTCTGGATTTTAATCCATAACCTATATTTGGTTGGTGAAATGTCATCAAACTTAATTTTTCTTATGGCACACAAATTCGTGAAGTGTTCTATACTTTTTTTTAAGTCTATGCATTTTCAACCATTTCTTCTTGAGAATGAGTAACTTGGGCATATCGGCAATAAGAGAATTGCTGCTGCCACCATTTCTCACGTGGCACTGCTTCTTTTTGTCCCTGTGGATCTTTGTCTACAGAGACAATTGCAGTGAAGGCCAGGGCCCTTCCTGTCATTCAACTGATCCCAGTATTTAAGGCCCACATCAGCTCTTTCAGGTTTAAAAACTCTTCTTTTTTGTCTTCAGCTTTTATTTAAAAATTGACATAAAAACAAAATTATCAAGGGAGCCTACTGAACAAAATGCCTTTCTTGCCCTAGGAATGCTCAGTAAAACCGAGGCTTACTGCAAACCAGGCTTACTGCAAACCAAGCTTACTCTGGCCCCTCCACATGGAATAATGATCATGCAAACCATGCTGCATTTGAAAAATTCTATTTTAGCATCCTCTTCCGTCTATTAAACTTCTAAATCTGTTTTGGTATGCATGGCATGTTTAGGTCTCATTTTATGTTAACCACAGTATCTTAATAAAAAATGTAAAATAAGCTTTCTGTAGTCAGTTATGGGTTTCCCTGGTGGCTCAGATGATAAAGAATTTGTGTGCGATACAGAAAACCTGGGTTTAATCCCTGGGTTGGGAAGATCCCCTGGAGGAGGGAATGGCCACCCTCCCCAGTATTCTTGTCTGGAGAATCCCATGGACAGAGGAGCCTGGTGGGCTACAGTCCATGTGGTCGCAGAGTTGAACACAGCTGAGTGACTAATACACACACACACTCAGGTATAGTATGTTAAGAGTGAGTCTGATAAACCCTTGACCGAGAAGAGTTCTCTCATTTTGGAAAAGACAACGTCTGCTGTTTGTTTAGGGTGCCACCGCCTTCTACCATCTGGCGGGGAAACTCCATGAGAGATGTGGGATCAAAGTCATCGCTTCGGGGTTCTGTGGCACAAGAACTGAAGCAAAGGGGAGATGTGGCAACTCAAAACACGTCTCGACAGTTACAGCCATTAAATGGGGTGCAGGCTGCATTGCTTTTCAGCCCTTCTGTCTTCTGATCAAGTGCGCTGATAAGAAAGTGTTGGATAAAACTTACCAGTTCTGTTTAGTTTATAGCCACACTTGTTTTCTCCTCATCCCCTGCTGGGTGGTTATTAAGAACTTATTTGGGGGACTTTATTCAACCTTTTGCTGGAGCATTTCATATAGATACAGAGGTCCTTTTGAGGTAACCTGGACACTTAGAACTGAATGACAGTCATTCATCCTCCTCTATTTAGTGCAACAATTTCAGCCAGTTATAGCATAACTGTGTTTAATCATTGGAATAAAAAGTCTTGAAGTGTAGTAAACAATAGCTTAAGTCCTTCAATGTGTGACAGATACCATGTTTTGCGCAATCAGCCTTGTTGGCAGGAGCAGTTTCACCTCCAGATGAAAAGGTGACTGGAGTATGGTGCATTTGGAAGCAGGGTCGGTGCAGTCAGGCCTGGGTGCAATTGAAGCTGCTGTTCACAAAAATGAAATTCCGAACTGAGGCCTTCATTGCCCATTCCAAGAAATACAACGAAAAGGACTGGATCAGTATTTCAAGTACTGTTGATACTATTGGCTTAGACACATTCCCTTTATTGGGTCTGTTTTGCAAGCCTAAATTTGAGCCTGAAGAATTTCTCCATATAAATGTCTTAAGTACTGCAGTGGCACATCCATCACCGTTTTTGTTTTGAATTACAAAGATAACCTTAAGATATGAGCCTTATACTGGGCAATGTGATACATACACAGAAAGGGTGAGCTTCCTTGGTGATGAAATCAGCCGATGCCCAGGAGGAAAGTAATAGGCAGAAAGGACAGAGTTGATGAAAAAATTGATTCTTTTCCATTAAACTATACGTGATGTGTTTTTTATGAAGTAGGCATCAGCTGAAAGAGAAATATTTTTTCAACTAAAAAGAGATTGATGGTGAGGGAGAGGAAAAATGTATAAGGAATCAGGGGATAAATATGTGTCTTATTTTATTACCATCTTAAATAATGAGAAACTTGAAAAGCATTCCATTGTGGTTACCTCGTATGTTTCCTTGGGCTTGGTGATATTAAAACTCTTTAATGTTCCTAATGAATTTGTTTTTTTAAAGAAGTGCATTTGGATTTCACACTTCATTATTTTCATAATCCTAAGAGTTGTGTTGCTTATTTTCAGGTTTACCAAAGATGCAGGCTATTAGGAGCTACAGTGGAACACCGCCCCCTGCTCTTCATGAAGGACCCCCATTACACATTCAGGCAGGGGATACAGTTGAACTTCTGAGAGGAGATGCACACAGTCTGTTTTGGCAGGTACTGTTCACATTACCGTGTTTTAGATTTAACAGATGATTTATTACTTCTTGGAAACCAAAGCTCTTGTCTTTAGAACTGATTGCATGCTTTCAGCTTCAGAAATTTTACATGACATGAGGAAAAATATTTTTTATTAACCACCCTCAAATTTACCAATGCTGAAGTGGCAATGAGTGTTAGAACACTAAAGAAAATAGTATCTGTGCTCTGAATCAGAATTATTATTTGTATTAAAAATCCATGCATTGACAGCATTTTTTCCAAACCCAAGACTTTGGGTATGATCTAATCCATACAGTTCTAACATATTAGCACTTTACTTCAGGGGAACTACCAACTAGCTTTCCAGAGGCCATTGCTGGCCAATTGTATCTACCCACAGTAATACCTGAAATTATCAGAGTATTTGCTCTGGGTATTATTTACAAAATAAGTAAATTGTGTCAAGTAAGCGAGTATGTTGATGTTTGCTGGTGATGAAATCTCTCTTGTCCAGTTAGCCTGCTTTGGTTCAAGGGTTTTGTTAAATGAGGTAAATATGGTAGAGTGTAATGATCGAATAGAGTTGGATGGTAGAAGATTGCTGTTCATTAAATTATTCTGTATTTTCATGCATACGTTAGAAATACCTCCCAACAAACTTAAGGAGTGTTAAAAGTCTATTGTGAATTGAGAGAGAAAAGAGTGGGATCAACAGAAAGCTTAGCACATGAGTGAAGTGTTCTAGGGGTAAAGAGAGAGCAGAAAAGGCTTGTTGGATAATAATCCATCATGTACATGTGTAAATGGTAGCTACTTTGTTTGCACAAAAGCATCTTATTGTCTGCCATCTTGTTACAGAAGAATGCCCCTAAGTTGAACAGTTAACTCCAACCACATATCAATTTCTATAGCCAGTGGCTTTTCTGGAGCTCCAGCAACCTTCTTAAGTATCCTATGCTTCTCATACCTAATTCTTCCCAAAAAAGGAAGAGAATGACAGACTCAGACCCTAACTCTTCTATCCACTCCTGCATTTCCCAACCCAACCACAAAACATACCTGCTTGTGTATACATAAGATTTGTCTTCTTCAAGACTTATCTTATTCTTGGATATTCCATCCTCACATTACGTCAGTTGGCTCTTGACCGCTACATTTTCAACTTCATTCTCCCCACTGGCTCCTTTTCTACAGCTTATAAATATGCTCAGGCTCCTCCCAGCTTAAAGCACATGTAACTCCACTTTTTGTCTGGTTATGTCAGTCTTCCACTCCCTTTCATCTCCTTCTCCTGTTCCCAAAGCTGATGAGAAAGTAGTCTGCACTCAGTCTCTGCCTCCTTATGTCTTATTTGTAATGCAGTTTCCTGCAGAAACTATTCCTACTTGGATTACTAATGCTATTAAAAAACAACTTTGCGATATATAATTAAATGCACATATTTAACGTGCAGTTGAATTTGATAAGTTTTGTCAAATGTACATATAAGTGAAAGCATTGTTACAATCAAGATGATAAGATCAGCCCCAGAGTTTTTGTTTGCTGCTTTGTAACCTCTCCCCCATACCCCTAGTCTCCCTTACGCCCTTTGTAACCTACTCCCTCATGCCCTTCCTTAACCCCACCAGGCAACCACAGTTCTGCTTTCAGACTATGAGTTTGCATTTTTCAGAATTTTATATAGGACATAGTATAGTACATATTCTTTTTTGTATGGCTTCTTTCACTTAACATAATTATCTTGAGATTAAACCATGTTGCTTTGTTTAACAATTAGTGAAGTGAAAGTGAAAGTCGCTCAGTCATCTGACTCTTTGTGACCCTATGGACTATACAGTCCATGGAATTCTCCAGGCCAGAATACTGGAGTGGGTAGCCTTTCCCTTCCCAACCCAGGAATCAAACCCAGGTCTCCCACATTGCAGGTGGATTCTTTACCAGCTGAGCCATAAGGGAAGCCCAAAAATACTGGAGTGGGTAGCCTATCCCTTCTCCAGGGTATCTTCCCGACCTAGGAGTCGAACCAGGGTCTCCTGCACTGTAGGGGGATTCTTTACTAGCTGAGCTATGAGGGAAGCCACAATAATTCTATCATTTTTTAAAAGCACTTTATTGTGGTTTGATTGATATATAAAAAGCTATACATGTTTAATGCATGCAGCTTGAGTTTGGAGATAAGTATGTATTCTTGAAACTTACCACAATTTATGCCATAAACATATCCATCACTTCTAAAAGTTTTCTCCTATCCTATCTTATTTATTTTGTGATTAACAACATTATCATAAGGTCTACCTTCTTAGCAAATATTTAAGTATATAGTACAGTATTACTAACTGCAAACTCTGTGTTGTATAGTAGAACTCTAGGACTTATCCATTTTCCATAACTGAAACTTACATCGTTTGATTACTTCTGCATTTCCTCCTTCCCCCAGGCTTTGGCTACCCCTATCCTACTCTCTGCTTCTTTGAATTTGACAATTTTTGATTTCTTATGTGAGTATATCCAGGACTTGGAAGCAACCTAAATATTCATCAATGGATGACTGAGTAAATTAAAATATGTTATATAACATAGGGCAATACTATTCAGTCTTTGAAAAGAGGGAAATGCTGCCATATGCAAAAGTGTGGAAGAACTTGAGTGACATAATGCCAAGTGAAATAAGTTCTTTTTATTGTTGTTGATTATTCTAGGTATGGGTATAGCACAATTTATCCATTAGTCTGCTGAGGGGCTTTCAGGTTATTACTGTTTGGGGCTGTTACAAACAAGGTGCTGTGAACATTTAAGTATGTCTTTGTAGGAACACATATTTTTCATTTTTCTTAGATAAATACTGAAAGTGAAAGTGAAAGTGTTAGTGGCTCAGTCGTCACCGACTCTTTGCAACCCCATGGACTGTAGCCCACCAGGTCCCTCTGTCCATGGGATTTCTCAGGCAAGAATACTGGAGTGGGTTGCCATTTCTTTCTCCAGGGATCTTCCTGACCCAAGGATTGAACCCAGTTCTCCTGCACTGCAGGCAGATTCTTTACAATCTGAGCATGGGGAAGCCCTATGATACTGAAAGATCATAATTAGATAGATATTTTATTTTTTTAAGAGACTGCTGCTGCTGCTGCTAAGTCGCTTCAGTCGTGTCCGACTCTGTGCGACCCCATAGACGGCAGCCCATGAGGCTCCCCCGTCCTTGGGATTCTCCAGGCAAGAACACTGGAGTAGGTTACCATTTCCTTCTCCAATGCATGAAAGTGAAAAGTGAAAGTGAAGTCACTCAGTCATGTCCGACTCTTAAGAGACTTCCAAACTGTTTTTCTAAGTAACTTTATCCTGTTCCAGTTACACCAGCTGTATAAGATACTTCTAGGTGCTGCGTAGCCTCACCAGTTTTGCGTATGGTCAGTCTTCCTAGATTTGTTGTAACAGATGTGTAGTATCTTATTGTGGTTTTGATTTACATTTCCCTGACTACTGATATTAAGCATCTTTTTCTGTGCTTATTTACCATACATATAACCTCACTGATGTTCTAATATTTTGTCAAATTTTTTAATGAGCTGTGTGCTTTTAATCATTGAATTTTGAGAGTCTCATATATTTTGGATACAAATCCTTGATAAATTAGATTCTTTCCATATATTTTCTCCTACCCTGTGGCTTGCCTTTTTATTACCTTAATAATGTTATTCATAGCACAGAAGTGTTTACTTTTGATGTTGCCCAATTTGTTAATTTGTTCCTTTGTGAATCACGCTATGAGCATTGTAAATATCTAAGAAATCCTTGCCTTCCCCAAGGTTACAAAGATCTTTCCCTGTGTTTTCTTCTAGAAGCTTTATAGTTTTTATATTTAGGTTTATGATGTTGAGCTATTTTTATATATGGTAATTAAAGATTTTTTTTTTTGTATATGGATTCAGTGTGTTCCAGCACCATTTGTTTGTTCTTCTAAAATGATTTTATTTATTTATTTGGCTGTGCTGGAACTTCATTGCTTTGCACAGGCTTTCTCTAGTTTGGGTGAGCAGGGGCTACTCTTTATTGCAGTACACCGGCTTCTCGTTGTGGTGTCTTCTCTTGTTGCAGAGCACAGACTTCAGTAGCTGCAGCATTCGGGCTCAGTTATTGCAGTGTATGGACTCCAGGGCAAGTGGGGTTCAGTAGCTGCAGCTTGTGGGCCTAGAGCAGCAGGCTTCAGTAATTGCAGCATGTGAGCCCAGAAGCTGTGGTGCATAGCCTTAGTTGCTCTGCACGTAGAATCTTCCTGGACCAGGAATCAAACCCATGTCCCATGCACTGGCAGATGGATTCTTATCCACTGTGCGACCAGGGATTCTTGTCACCAGCACCATATGTTGAAAATCATTTCTTCACTGGATTGCCTTTGCATTTTGTAGAAAACCATTCATATCTGTGTAGCTCTGTTTCTAGTATCTTTGTTCTACTGGTTGCTTTCCTCATCTATATACCATTACAATGATATTTTAATTTTTGCAATTACTAGTAAGTCTTGAAATTAGTGTTAGTCCTCCATGTGTTTTGTTTTGTCCAAAGATGTGGCTATCTTAGGTGCTTCGCATTTCATATGAATTTTAGAATGTCTTGAAAATTTCGCCAATAAAAGCTTACTTGTATTTTGATTTGGATTGTATTTGTAGATCAGTACTGGAGAACTGACATTTTAACAACGTTGAATTTTCTGACTACTGTTCGTAGTATGTCTCTCCATTTAATTAGGTCTTTAGATTCTCAGCAGTTTTATCATTGTCAGAGCAGAAGATATGTACCCTCTGTGTCATATTTATCTATGATTATTTCATATGTCATTTTGATGCTATTATAAATGGTAGTCTTAAAATTTTAATTTGTACTGTTTATTGCTAATACATAGAAATAGATTGATTTTTGTAAATTGATCTTTTATCCTAAAACCTTGTTGAACTCACATTAGTTTTAGTAGCTTTTTTTCTATAGATCCCAGCAGATTTTTTAAAAAAGACAATCAGGTTATAAATGAATAAACAGGTTTTTCTTCCTTTGCCATGTGGCTGCCTTCTATGTCTTCTTCCTGCCATGTGTTGAATCAGTTCAGTTCAGTCGCTCAGTCGTGTCTGACTCTGCGACCCCATGAAGTGCAGCACGCCAGGCCTCCCCGACCATCACTAACTCCCGGAGTCCACCCAAATCCATGTCCATCAAGTCGGTGATGCCATCCAACCATCTCATCCTCTGTTGTCCCCTTCTCCTCCTGCCCTCAATCTTTCCCAGCATCAGGGTCTTTTCAAATGAGTCAGCTCTTTGCATCAGATGGCGAAAGTATTGGAGTTTCAGCTTCAACATGTGTTGAATGGAGGTAGTTAAAAAAAAAAAGTGCATTCCTGCTTTATTTCTCTATCTATTTATTTATTTACTGCACTGTGTGGCATGCGGGATCTTACTTTCCTGATAATGGATTGAACCTGTGCCTCCTGCATTGGAAGGCAGAGTCTTAGCCACTGGACCACCAGGGAAATCCCAATCCTTGCTTTATTTTTTATCTTAGGAAGAAAGCATTAAGTCCTTTACTATTAGATATTGGGTTATCCACAGTTCTTATAGATGCGCTTTATCAGGTTGAGAACATTTCCTTCTAGTCCTGGTTTGCTGAGAGTTTTTATCGGTAATGAATGTTTGATGTTGTTGTTTGTTGTTGCAGTTCAGTTACTAAGTCATGTCTGACTCTTTTAGACCCCATGGATTGTAGCCTGCGAGACTCCTCTGTACTCCCCTGGAGTTTCCTCACATTCATGTCTATCGAGTCAGTGATGCTATCCAACAGTTTCATCCCCTGCCGCTTCCTTCTCCTTTGCCTTCAATCTTTCTCAGCACCAGCATCTTTTCCAGTGAGTTGACTCTCTGCATCATGGCCAAAGTATTAGAGCTTCAGCATCAGTCCTTCCAGTGAACATTAAGAGCTGATTTCCTTTAGGATTGACTGGTTCAATCTCCTATCCACAGGACTCTCAAGAGTTTTCTCCAACACCACAATTCAATTCAAAAACACCAATTCTTCGGCCCTTGGTGTTCTTCATGGTCCAGCTCTCATCCATACATGACTACTGGAAAAATCATAGCTTTGACTATATGGACCTTGTTGGCAAAGTAATATCTCTGCTTTTTAATACATTATGTCAGAGCTTTTCTTCCAAGGAGCAGTTGTCATTTAATTTCATGGCTGCAGACTGTCTGCAGTGATTTTGGAGCTCAAGAAAATAAAATCTGTCACTGCTTCCACTTATTCCTCTTCTATTTGCCATGAAGTGCTGGAGCTAGATGCTATGATCTTCATTTTTTGAATGTTGAATTTTAAGCCAGGTTTTTCACTTTCTCTCCTCTTTCACCCTCATCAAGGGGCTCTTTAGTTCCTCTTCCCTTTCTGCCTTTAGACTGATGTCATCTGCATATTTGAAGCTGATGACATTTCTCCTGGCAATCTTAATTCCAGCTTGTGATTCAACCAGGCGGCATTTCACATGATGTAGTCTGCATATAAGTTAAATAAGTAGGGGGATAATATATAGCCTTGACATACTCCTTTCCTAATTTTGAACCAGTCTGTTGTTCCATGTCTGGTTCTAACTATTGTCTCTTCACCCACATACAGGTTTCTCAGGAGACAGGTAACGTGGTCTGGTATTCCAGTCTCTCTAAGAATTTTGCACAGTTTGTAGTGGTCCACACAGTCAAAGGATTTGCATAGTCAATGAAAGAAAAATAGATGTTTTCCTGGAATTCCTTTGCTTTCTCCATGATCCAGTGAATGTTGGCAATTTGTTCTCTGGTTTGTCTGCCTCTTCAAAATCCAGCTTGTACATCTGGAAGTTCATGGTTCATGTACTGCTGAATCCTAGTTTGAAAGATTTTGAGCATAACCTTGCTAGCATGTGAAATTGTATGGTAATTTGAACATTGTTAGGCATTGCCCTTCTTTGAGATTGGGATGAAAAGTGACCTTTTCCAGTCCTGTGGCTGCTGCTAAGTTTTCCAAATTTGCTGACATATGTAGTGCAACACTTTAACAGCATCATCTTTTAGCGTTTTAAATTTTAATAGTTCAGTTGGAATTCTGTTACCTCCACTAGCTTTGTTTGTAGTAATGCTTCCTAAGGCCCAGATATCTTCACATTCCAGGATGTCTGGCTCTAGGTGAGTGACCATACCATCAAGGTTATTCGAGTCATTAAGACCTTTTTTGTATAGTTCTCCTGCATAAGTTGGATGTTAGATTTTGTTAAATGCCCTTCCTGCATCAACTGAAATGATTTTATACTTCTTTTTTGTTAATATGGTGAATTACATTGGTTTTCAGATGCTAATCTTGCTTTCCTTAGATAAACCCCAGTTAGTAATGATATACTGTCCTTTTTATTGTTATGTTTTGGTAATGTCTTTGTCTGGGTTTGGTAATAGTTTTAATACTCAAAGAATGAATTGAGAACTATTGTCTTAAATTTTCTGAAAGAATCATTACTGTTATTTCCTCATGACGCGTTTTGTAGAATTTACCGGGAAAACTATCTAGGCCTGGAGTTTCCTTTGTAGGAAGATTTTTTAATTACAAATTCAACTCCCAAGATTTTTTAAAAATAACAAATTCAACTTCTTTAGTAAATACATGTCTTTCTAGGTTATACATTTCATTCTAAGGGAGCTTTGCTATTTTGTGTGTAGAATATGCAGTGTCATCTCTCTCATTTCTGCAGTTGATAATCTGTGACTTCTTTATTTCTGGTCAGTCTAACTACAGGCATTCCTTGGAGATACTGCAGGTTTGGTTCCAGACCACTGTGATAAAGCAAGTCACACAAAGTTTTTAGTTTCCCTGGTGGCTCAGAGGTTAAAGCATTTGCCTCCAATGCTGGAGACCCGGGTTCTATCCCTGGGTCGGGAAGATCCCCTGGAGAAGGAAATGGCAATCCACTCCAGTATTCTTGCCTGGAGAATCCCATGGACAGAGTAGTCCATGGGGTCGCAAACAGTCGGACACGACTGAGCGACTTCACCTTCACCTTGAGTGTATATAAATGTTATAGTGAAGTCACTCAGTCGTGTCTGACTCTTTGGGACCCCATGGACTGTAGCCTACCCGGCTCCTCTGTCCATGGGATTTTCCAGGCAATAGTCCTGGAGAGGATTGCCATTTCCTTCTCCAGGGGATCTTCCCAACCAAGGGATCGAACCTGGTCTCCCGTATTGTAGATAGACGCTTTACCATCTGAGCCACCAGGGAAGTCCATATAAAAGTTATGTTTATATAATACTATAGTCTGTTAAGTGTGCATCAGCATGTTTAAAGAAGTGTTCATATCTTAGTCAAGCCTTAATTATTTTACTGCTAAAAAGTGGTATCATCTGAGCCTTCAGTAAGTCACAGTAGTAACATCAAAGGTCACTGATTATAGATAACCAGACAAATCTAATAATAATGGAAAAATTGGAAATATTGAGAGAATTATCAAAATGTGACACAGATGCATGAAATGAGCAAATGCTGTTGGAAAAATGGCACTGACTGAATTGTTTGACATAGGGTTGCCATAAACCTTCTATTTGTAAAAAAAAAAACACAGTTATCTGCAAAGCACAATAACGTGAAGTACAGTAATAAGGTATGCCTGTAACTATTATGAATTTTGTTGATCTTTTCGTAGAACCAGCAATTGGCTTCACTGGTTCTCTCTGTTATTTTTCTGTTTCCCATTTCATTGATTTGTGCTCTGGTCTGGTTTGTGTCTAGTATTTTTGCCTTAAGCATCTTTGCCACAATCATTTTTGCCTCATAACTAATTGGCCATAAGGCACTCTTGCCATAAAACATGAAATAATGAAAAATAAAATGTGTGTGGTAGACTCATGACCATACAATGCAAATAACTGCTTTTATGTTGTGAGCTGTCCCTAAGCACTTGCTTGCATTCTTCTGTTCATTATATTCATATATATATATATACATATATATATATATTTGTTGATTTGTCCCCTTGTGTGGCATCACACTTTTTCTTTTTTCACTAAAATTTCTTCCTTCATTAGGAGAGAGATCAGTTTCCAAACAATAGGATGCATGTTTGTTGTACCTGAGGTTTATGTTATATCGTGAAAGCCTCTGAACTGTTGCTTGTTCTTGGTATACTGTCACATGTCTGTTGGCAGACATTCCAAATTTCTAGGGGAAATGTGGTTTCAACTCTTTACCTTTGAGATCCTCAGCCTCTTTCTCCTCCAGTGTAGTGTGTTTCAAAATAGGAAACATCTCTTGGGGCAAATCAGCATCATCTGTCAGCTGGATAGGGTCATCATTAACAGTTGCTGATGTGTTAGAAAAGCTTAACACGTCTCAACCAGTTGAAACGCAACAGCCACACCAAAAACTGTCAACCAATTATATTATTTTATCACAGAAAGATAGAATATTTGCTCATTGATTTGATAACCTTTCCTAATATAGACATTTAGCACTTTAATTTTCTAAGTACTACTTTTGCTGCCCAACTCCAAATTTTGGTATGCTTATTTGGTATTTTTATTTTAAATTAGTTCAGAATATTTTCTGATTTCACTTTCACTTCCTTTTTATGGGTTATTTAGCGGTGCATCATTTAGTTTCCAGGTATTTGGGATTTCCAAGATACATTTGTTTTTAATTTTTAATTTAACTCTGTATCATAAGAGAAAATGGGGGCTCCCTGGTGGCTCAGTAGTAAAGAATCTGCCTGCCAATGCAGGAGACATGGGTTCAATTCCTAGGTCAGGAGGATGCCCTGGAGAAGAAAATGGCAACCCACTCTAATATTCTTGCCTAGGATAATCCCATGGACAGAGGAGTCTGGTGGACTACAGTCCATGGAGTCACAAAAGAGTTAGACACAACTTAACAACTAAACAGCAGGAGGAAATAGTTTGTATGACTTAAGTCATTTTTAATTTATTAAGAATTATTTTATGGCCCAGAAAGTGGTCTATCTTGAGAGATGTTCTGTGTAAAACTGAAAAGAAAGTGTATTCTACTTTTTGGGGTGGGATGTTCTACAAATGCTAATTAAGTCCAAGTCATTGGTAGTGTTGTTCAAGTGTTCTATATCCTTATTGACTGATGACATAAACATCCAATCCATCTACCATCCCATACTCAAGTCTGGCATCTTGGTATACTCTCTATTCGTTCCTTTCTCTTGCCCTACTCCATACCTCTTTAGTCATCAGATACTCTTCATTTTATCCTCTGATAGCTCTCAGTGCATTTCCTCCTCTCTCCATCTCTGTCACTCTCTACTCTCCAATCAGCTGTCGCCTGACATCTGAAATCACCTTCTAACCAGTCTTGTCACCTCCAGAATTTGTCTTCCTGTTCCCTTCCCACCACAGCAAAGTTCAAATGCAGTTAATTACATAATCCCTTGCTAAAGTCTTCCTGTGTCTTCCTTTGACCATACTGACCCACATTTCTTAGTTGGAATGGAAGTGTTTGTGAACCTGAGGATCCATGATCAGTACCGGCCTGCTTCTCTGATCTCATCTTTCACGGTGGCCCACGTGTTGTATGCCCTCTGTCCCTACAGGGCACCCCTTCCTGCCACTGCTTCAGCTCACTAGGAGCCTTCTTTGTGAAGGCTTTCAGGTCCCTTCTACCTTTGTTCTCCTAGCTCTGTTTCCAGCTGATTTGGACAGAATTCCTTCTTGCAATAATAATGACAACAATAGCACTAATGAGTAATGGTCATTAATCCTTTTTTTAATGTAAAGGTTAGAGTTCTAAGCATACTTTATGTATATTAACACATACAGTGTGAACAAAAATTCTATAAAATTAATACTGTTATTTTCCCCATTTTATAAATGAGTGAACTAAGACACTGTGAGGTTCAATAGCCTTGTGGTAGGTCTTGCAGTTTTTTTCTTGGGTAGCCAAGTGTAATGCACTGGGTGAAGGGAACTGCTGTAAATAGGCCTTCAGTGCAGTTGTGAGGTGAGGAGGGAGGGGAAATATTCTATAGTCCTATGATTAGATCTCATTTTTCAGTGAGCTTTTGCTCTGGATGATAACTTCACAGATGTGTGTGTGTGTGTGTGTGTGTGTGTACATGCATACACATTCACGAGGTTTCTTTATCCCTGCTAAGGTGGAACAGAATGGCTATAGAGGACTGGAGTTGAGTGTTTTTCTTCCCCAGGTCAGTTAGGCTCTGACAGTACCCTAGCAGGTTATATGCTGGTTGACTAGTCCCCTCTGAGGGCAGGCATTGTTAAGAGGGGAATGCCTCTTGCCCTGCCTCTGCATGAAGCCAAGAGGAATTTTTCTCCCATAATTCTTTGGGATTCTGGTTGAGCTTCCTAAAGTTAAGTTTTAAAATAGGATGGGGTTACCCCAGTGACTGGGCTTCTCGAGTTTTTCTTTAACTCTTAGGGTTGTCAACAGTGAGCCACCAGCAATTTGTCAAATGTGCTCAGTCACTCAGTTGTGTCCAACTCTTTTTGTGTCTCCATGAACTGCAGCCCACCAGGCTCCTCTGTCAATGGAATTTCCCAGGTAAGAATACTGGAGTGGGTTGCCATTGCCTACTTCAGGTTATCTTTCTGACCCAGGGATCAAGCCTGCATCTCTTGTGTAGGGAAGTGGGTTCTCTACCACTGAGCCACCTGGGAAGCCCGAATTTGTCATCTACAGTGCAGGTTTTTCTGCCCTGGCACTGGGTCTTGCAGTAGTTTCTGCTGGTGAGTCTCTCCTGTAAGTGGTGACTTCTTGCATTTGCTTGTCTTTCTAGTGTTGGGGAGCAAGGCTTGTCCTTTGCCCTCCCCTCTCTTAAGGATTCAAGAAGAGTTGTTAATTTTTCAGCCCATTCAGCTTCTTTATTATTAGGATGGAGGGACAAACTGGAAGGCCCAGAGTTCTCTTACTAAATTGTATTACCTTCTGTTGTTCTCTGTAGATGATAAGAAAGGCATTATTGTCATTTCCTTTCAGCAGCCTGGAAACATTAAGTGCTTCTAATATGATGGTATAATGGCTTTGGAAACTCTCAGGAGAAATGAGAACCACTGGATGACAAAATGTGTGTGTTTATCTGTTGAGGGGAGGACATATGATAGTAGTGAGAAAGGCTAATGTCTAGAACAGAAGAAAACAATTAGCCCAATTAGTTCGGTAGAGCAAGTGTGTATTGAGCTAATACACAATAGTCAATAATAGTCTGGGTTGAGCCCAGGCATGAATACATTGTATAGAATCCCAGATAAATTTAATATGAATCACTGACCAGATGATCTGATTTGTAAGATTCTATGGTAGTTAGGGTATTATCCCCAGTGAACTATTGGGTCATTTATAGTAAGCTAACTTACATTTGGTGTTAAAATGAACTCAAGTGTTTTGACTCTGACAGTTACCAAATGAAGGGTATAGTTTCAAGGAGTTTGTGTACTATGAAAATATGCTTGCCACAACCTTCATACTAACTTTACATATTTTTTTCTGATTCAGAAGGCACTTCAGATCTTGCAATGCCTTAAGACTTTCATGATACAATCAGCTTTGGTTTTATAGGCTATGCATATGAGAGGTACTATAGGACACTGGCCTGAATTGTATACTTACTTGGGGGCATGAATCTAGAGTAACATATCTTTTAAATTTCTGAAAAAAAACTCTTTCCTCCTGTTGGGTCTAATAGATGACTGGTTTCTAACCCTGTGTCCTTAGTGATCTGTATAATGGTCAAAACTCAGGATAAGGTACGGTAGCTGGTTTCCATTTTTAAGTTTTTGTGAATTGAATCATTTTGTTATAAATATGTCTAGAGTTAAATGTTGAAGATATTAATCTATAATCTCTATTGGGATGTTACATTGGCTTTGCATTTGAATTCCCAAAATGTCTTTTTTTTTTTTTTCCCCACTAGTTAAGTGCTTTGGCTTATTTGGAAATCTTCAAGAAATTATGCTTTCTAAACTGTCTTTCATCTTTTTTTTTTTTTTCAAGTGAGTTACTTCACTCATTAGTGTAGAAAGTTGGATTTTATTGTAGACTGTCATGTTTTCTACATACTCTATGTCCAAAGAATACAAATTATCCTCCACTATCTATCCGGAACTTTTTGTTTGAATAGCTATTAGTCTAGTCTGTATTATTATTATAACAACAGTAATTTCTAGTGCTATTGAAGTGAGTGGGCTATTGGCATTTTCATTATAACTTCTTTCAAACAATGAGTTGCCATTGAGCTATAAAAATGTTCTCTGTTCAGTCTTTGCATTGAAGGGATTCATTTTCACAGCCTTTTCTTTTTTGTTGTTGGTTTTTTTTTTTTTTCTCTTTTTCTTTCCTTGAAAGTTCTCTAAAATTATCTTCAAGTGAAATGAATATAAAATAGGAAGTTGGTCATTTAGGGTATGTTCTCTAGTGCAGGTGTAAGGCACAGTTTTTACTGAGTGTAACATATGGAACAATCCTGATCGTGGTGTTGGGCTGACAATAAACTTGTTGCAGTATGTGATAATAAAGGCTTAATAACTGAGCACATCCTTCAGGCTGAAAGAGATTTTTCATATTGGGAACTTTATTTTCCCAGAAAAGATAAAAATTGTACTTATCAGACAGGGCAGGAATGAGAAATAGGCGAATAAAAGTCCTGCCATGCCATCTATGGTATCCATTACAATACAGTGCTTTTTATGTGTTTTCTTCTTAGGATTCTCATTGTCTTAAGCTTTAGTCTGTGTCCTATATCATGGGGTTTTATTTGCTTCATTGTCATTTATGAATACCCAAGTGTTCCACAGGGAGAATTTTGTAAGCTAATTGGAACCAAAAGGTAATTATAAGCAGTAGAACTGTAATCAGTGTGCCAAAAATATATATTTTTATCCACAATGAAAGTTAAATAACCTAGAAAATAGTTGTGATACTTCACACTTACAAATCTTGCATCTACATGATCTTTATTCTAAGGAATGAAAATGTTTTTACACGCATTCTGATTAATTCACAGAAATCTGCATAAAGAAGGTAAGTTTCAACTGTGGTTTTTAAAGGGCCAAACTCATTATCCATTTACAGGATGGCATTTGCAGAATTAAACTTAGACTCTCTTCCAGACTTCTGGTCTACTACTTCAGTTCTGTATGTTAGACCATCCTTTGTTTTAGGAGAGGCCCTTATGGTTTTTAACACCTTTCAGGAAAACACGTTTTTTAAAGGCAGTTTAGTTCTGTTTTGGTAGAACAAGCAGGAAGCAAAACATCGCTCTATGTAGTTTCTGCTTTTTAAGTTGTTTTAGCTCTTTGCCTCAAAGGAAAGAATAAAAAGTCAGAAAGTAAGCTGAGCTTCGGGAAATTCTCAAGAGGAGGGAAGCATTTCTACTCAGTCTGAGACTGGAGGCAAGGAACCTGGAGTGGGACTGGCTATGGGCCACAGGTGTTAAATGCCCCTTACCCCTCTCTGAGCCCTGAAGACAGGGTGGCCGTGATTGCAGCACCTTGACCCTGGTCTTAGCTCACCTTGACCCTGGTCATAGTTTACCTTGTCAAGAAATTTTGCTTCCCACATGGCTGCTATATTTAGTGTTCAAACATACAACAATCTGGGCAATATCTTCTCACAGGTTCATTTTTCTCTTGTTCTAACCTGAAAAATAAAAAAAAGGAGGGTTCAATTGAAGGGATCTTTTTCATAGAAGACATCCTTTCTCAAACCTTTGGTTATATTTTACCTTCTGCCTGAAATTTCCTTTTTACCCCCATACTCTTAGATAATATTTCATTACCATCAGTACTCAATTTGGTGGGTCACCTTCTCTGAACCAAAAGGGCTTCTTCTATTTTGTAACTCATCATACTGTATCCTAGTGGTTTATTTATCCTTCTCCCTGCCCAGATAGATCTCTCCCAGAAAGATAAGAATCATGATTTTCATATTCTCATCTCTAGTACTTCAAATAAAAGAGGTATTCAGTCCATGGGTTTAGAATGAAACTGTTTAGAGCTCTTATTTCCACAGTGCATATGTTATTAACTTAAATTACACTTTATACTGTTATTTGAAAAATATTCATCTTTTCAGATTTAAATTTATCTTTGTTCTCTCAGAATAGTCATAAAACTATTTAACCTTGTATCCTCAAATTTTTTACTTAAATAATGGGAATGTTAATACTTTAAGTGACTTATAAGGGTATTGCTACTGTAAAAATCACAGGGACTTGAAAGAAAATTGAAAAGGAGAAGAAGTATATGTCTGTATAATTGTTAGTGATTCTGAAAGATACGCTTCATTTTTCAGAAATGAAAAAATGCTTATCAGTTTGGTTTTGAAAAAATTTTTAAAATTTCATCTTCCCCATATTTAATATGAAGAGTCCTCCAAATACACACAGGTTCATAGAAGACCACTCTGCTCTCCCAATTTTGATACCCAATTCTTGAAATTCTCTTATTAGATATTAAATGTTTAACTTCATAGTTAGACAAAAGCACAAATGATAAATTCTGCAGGAGATAGCTAATATAAACAGGATAAAATGATGAGCTCTTTCTTCACAGCATGTTTGGACCAGGAAGGCCTTAGATACATCAAGGAGAGTGAGAAGAAAACAGACTTTGCCTAGGGAATGGTGTGCTTAACTGTGGGAACTGTTGACTTTTTGTTCATTTTTTTTTGTAATTTATTTTAATTGGAGGCTAATTACTTTACAATATTATAGTGGTTTTTGTCATACATTCACATGAATCAGCCATAGGTCCCCCATCCTGAACCCTCCTCCTACCACACCCCTCCATCCCATCCCTCAGGGTCATCCCAGTGCACCAGCCCTATCTCATGCATCGGACCTGGACTGGCAATAGGTTTCACATATGGTACTACACATGTTTCAGTGCTATTCTCTCAGATCATCCCACCCTTGCCTTCTCCCACAGAGTCCAAAAGTCTTTTCTTTACATCTGTGTCTCTTTTGCTGTCTCATGTATAGGGTCATCATTACCATCTTTCTAAATTCCATATAAATGCATTAGTATACTGTATTGGTATTTTTCTTTCTGACTTACTTCACTCTGTATAATAGGCTCCAGTCTCATCCACCTCATTAGAACTAATTCAAATGCATTCTTTTTAATAGCTGAGTAATACTCCATTGTGTATATGTACCGCAGCTTTCTTATCCATTCATCTGCCGATGGACATCTAGGTTGCTTCCATGTCCTGACTATTATAAACAGTGCTGCGATGAACATTGGGGTACACGTGTCTCTTTCAGTTCTGGTTTCCTCGGTGTGTATGCCCAGCAGTGGGATTGCTGGGCCGTATGCCAGTTCTATTTCCAGTTTTTTAAGGAATCTCCACACTGTTCTCCATAGACCTTTTGTTCTTAAGCCATCTGTCCTGTAACATAGAACCTGACCCAGACACCCTCTGAGGTCTGAGGAAGGGAGGTAAGTGGAGTGGAGTTAGTGGATCTTTCTTCCCAGCACCTCTGCCTGAAATTTTAGTTGTCAGAGCATGTCAAAAGATTCTTTTCCTTTGCCCTTAATTAGAAGGAGACTTTCTGATTCCTTCAAGACCACACAAGAATATTAACTATAATAGAATTTTCTAAAACTATGCATTTTTTTCCTCCTGATCCAAAATTGAAATGTCAGGCTGGATCATAGTCAGAGGCAAATAGAACACAAAAGAAGAGATTTTTTAAGAGATTCAAATCTTCTTTGTTAAGAAAAGTTGAATCCTAATATCAAAAGACGCATTGCTTTGGCATTATGAACCAGAGAGTAAACATCTCTGGGAACTGCTATTTGGAGGTCAGATTCCTTCTCGAGGGCATTTCTTGGTGGACTCTGAAACTTGGTTTAAAGATGGCAGTGACACCTTGTTAGGAAGTACTGGAGCAGTTTCAGGGTGCTTCTCAGGTGACCTTCGCTTTGCTTCTCCACTGTCTCTTATCACTTGCTCATCCCTTGTGTAAAACCAGGAGAAACCAAGGCAGAAGTGAAATTATGATGTGGGGATTGGAAGCTGTGTGATGAGTAGAGGCTGATTTGGTAGAAATATGTCCTGTAATTATGGGACCCTTATTTTGACAGGTGTTTACCTCAAAATATTGAGTTAAATCAGGGTCCCTAATTACAGAAAAGTAGAAAAAGGCAGAGTGGGACTGTAATAAAACAAGGGAGGCCTGGGAGAGATGATTATAGAAGATAATAGACATTAGTAAAGGGCTGTAAGAAACATTTTCCCTGGGTGACTGCCAACTGGCTTTGATTGAATAGATCATAAACTGAGTTTGCAGGAATGTTTCCAAGTGTACAGAATGTATTGTGGGAACTGGCAAACCTCCTGACAAAGTAGGTGAGGTTCTAATTGTTAACTCTCAAAACGGGCATTTTTGCTTAAGAGTTCTTATTGGTTCTTTTCCCATGGTTTCCAGTATAACCTACATTTGGTACAGGGCACAATATAGGTTATAATGTAACTTGATAAGGACTCTGCTGTCTAATGAGAAGTTCCAGCGGTGAAGTATTACTACTGCTTTTCCATATAGAGAATAACATTGTTAAGGAAAAAGTCTGAGGAAATCTGTTTTTTACATTATTTTACCATCATAGAAACTATGCTCTGTCATAATTACTACAAGTTTGTGTCAATAACAGAATACCTTTAGTGGGCCATCAGTCTGCAACTGATTTGATACCATGAGGGGTTTCCATAGAGTGGCTTGCCCTTAAGGGTTGGGCCATTTATCAAATTATAACATATATTGAACTTTAATTATTCATTGTAATTTGAATAAAGGAATGTTATTCTTCACGAGTCAATCCTATATACCCTAGGAAACAGGACTTCAAACTGAGTCAGAATGAAAGTCATTAAGGACCTGAACTGTCTATCCTCTTCTATAAGTTCAGTTCAGTTCAGTCGCTCTGTTGTGTCCAAGTCCTTGCGACCCGATGGACTGAAGCACACCAGGCTTTCTTGTCCATTGAATCGGTGATGCCACCCAGACATCTCATCCTCTCTCATCCCCCCAACCTTTCCCAGCATCAGGGTCTTTTCAAATGAGTCAGTTCTTCACAACAGGTGGCCAAAGTTTTGGAGTTTCAGCTTCAACATCAGTCCTTCCAATGAATATTCAGGACTGATTTCCTTTAGGATGGACTGGTTGGATCTCCTTGCTGTCCAAAGGACTCTAAGGAGTCTTCTCCAACACCACAGTTCAAAAGCATCAATTATTCAGTGCTCAGCTTTCTTTATAGTCCAAGTCTCACATCCTTACATGACTACTGGAAAAACCATAGTTTTGACTAGATGGACCTTTGTTGGCAAAGTAACATCTCTGCTTTTTAATATGCTGTCTAGTTTGGTCATAGCTTTTCTTCCAAGGAGCAAGCGTCTTTTAATTTCATGGCTGCAGTCACCATCTGCAGTGATTTTGGAGCCCAAAAAGATCAAGTCTCTCACTCTTTCCATTGTTTCTGATCTATTTGCCATGAAGTGATGGGACCAGATGCCATGATCTTTAAGTTTTCTGAATGTTGAGTTTTAAGCCAACTTTTTCAGTCTCCTCTTTCACTTTCATCAAAAGGCTCTTTAGTTCTTCTTCGCTTTCTGCCATAAGGGTGGTGTCATCTGCATATCTGAAGTTATTGATATTTCTCCCTGCAATCTTGAATCCAGCTTGGGCTTCCTCCAGCCCAGCATTTCTCATGATGTACTCTGCATATAAGTTAAATAAGCAGGGTGACAATATACAGCCTTGACGTACTCTTTCCCAATTTGAAACCAGTCTGTTGTTTGTTCCATGTCCAGTTCTAACTGTTGCTTCTTGACCTGCATACATATTTCTCAGGAGGCAGGTCAGGTGGTCTGGTATTCCCACCTCTTGAAGAATTTTCCATGGTTTGTTGTAATCTACACAGTCAAAGACTGTGGCTTTGGCGTAGTCAATAGAGCAGAAGTAGATGTTTTTCTGAAACTCTCTTGCTTCTTTTGATGATCCACTGGTTGTTGGCAATTTGATCTTGGGTTCCTCTGCCTTTTCTAAATCTAGCTTGAACATCTGGAAGTTCACAGTTCATGTACTATTGAAGCCTGGCTTGGAGAATTTTGAGCATTACTTTGCTAGCGTGTGAGATGAGTGCAACTGTGCAGTAGTTTGAGCATTCTTTGGCATTGCCTTTCTTTGGGACTGGAATGAAAACTGAAAACTTGGTGATTACTTAAAATTAAAATCACAAGAGAAGTATTCTGAGTAATAGCACCATACAAATTATATGCTCGTGACAGCATTAGGCATCTTTAAAGAAATAATATTTTACAATGAACAGAATTAGTACTTAAGTGAAAAGTATATTGGCTTCTTAAATAAGGACAACTTTTTTATAGGTATAAATAAGTACAACCAGATTAAATTACTGACACATAGTATTCCTAATTAAAAATTTGTGGGTCAGATATCTCTTGGTAACAGCAATTGACTGGAAAACTGCAGGGACTTGGGAAAAGTGATCATATAAATAAAAATGTTTGATAGTAAAAGCAACCTCAGAAATCCGTTGGTCAAAATCTGTCATTTTACAGGTGAGACTGTTGAAGCCAAGAATGATTAAATGACTTACCAAAGATCTGAAAGCCAGGAAGAGAATACTGGGCTCCTGACTTTCTATACATATCAAATTACTACCATAAATGTTTTATTTCTTCTGTTCCAAAATTCTACAAAACGCTATAGAAATAACCAAATCAAAAGCTGGTTAAGATACAACCTGAATGGGATCCTTGAGACAGTAGCCATATTATTCATTTTTAATCTCCTGGTACCTAGCATAGTATAAATATTAAGAAGCCAATATACTTTTCATTAAAGTACTAACTCTGTTCATTGTAAAATAGTATTTCTTTAAAGATGCCTAATGCTGTCATGAGCATATAATTTGTATGGTGCTATTACTCAGAATACTTCTTTTGTGATTTTAAGTAATCACCAAGGATAGGAAAACATTTATCAGTTATCTGCTGCTGCTAAGTCAGTCGTGTCCGACTCTGTGCGACCCCATAGATGGCAGTCCACCAAGCTCTGCCATCCCTGGGATTCTCCAGGCAAGAACACCAGAGTGGGTTGCCATTTCCTTTTCCAATGCATGAAAGTGAAAGTGAAGTCGCTCAGTCGTGTCTGACTCTTCACGACCCCATGGACTGCAACCTACCAGGCTCCTCCACCCATGGGATTTTCCAGGCAAGAATACAGGAGTGGGTTGCCATTGCTTCCTCCGCAGTTATCTGTTAGAATTAGAAAAACAAATTCCTATATTTTGGACCTTTTAATGCTGATTTATTTGGGAGGCTATGTGGCCTCTCCCAAATAGGATTTCTTCCAAGATGTGGTAGAATCCTGTTTTTCTTTTCAGATTTTGTATTGAGTAACTACTTGTGATTTTACTGACTTATATGCAGATCAGTTTTTGCTTGCTGATTTTTCTTTCATCAGTTATAATATTTTGATTCAGGATTGCACTGTGTAGGCTACCCAGTGAGACTTTGGTGGGGTGGTGGAACTCAAGATACACATAACTAGAGTGTTCTCTTCCCTGCTGGCAGAATTCAGGAACATGAGAAAATTCATCTTTTGGATAACAAGAAAAATGCACTGCAGTCTCATCTCATTCTGCTGTTATAATCATCTCACATCTAATAAGTTTAGAAATACAGCTTATGGCTTTTTAGTGAATTTTTTCTTAGCATACATTTCACAACTTTTTAAAGTTTTTGACACTTTTGTCTGCCAGAATTTCAGAGAGATAGTAAACATAAGCAATTTTGTGTGCACTGGTAAAACCATCAAATATAAAAGAAGCTTTTGTCATATATTTTGATAACCAGATACAATTATAAACTCTTATAAATTGAAGATAAATTTAATTTCAAAGATCCTAGATCAAGATGCAAGGGTGTTTTTAGAGTTATTTAGAATTCTAAGCCTATCCCAGCTATTTACCTACAGATGAATTAAGCCAGGAATGTGAATTTCATACAGCCTTCTGAAAAACTTCATGTTTACTGTCTATACATTGGACAAAAGTAAAAGACCCTGTTCTGACTGAGAAATTTTAAAAGCACCTGGTTTGTGGTTTTGTTGTTCTTTGTGTGCTCATGAACATTTTGGAATTCACATCATGGTCATTCAGTATAACCATATGCAATTATGTTTGGCACATTTTCAAGGTGATCACTGGTAGGAAAATGTGTAACTTATCTTACTCATCAGGTAAGAAGCAAGAAGCAATTAACAATGAAAAAAATGTGTATAATTGCAAGAAAGCATTGAGATTAAGAACTGGATTCTCTGCAATGTAACTGTTTCCTATTCAGGTAAAACACATGAAAGTGTGTCACTTGTGGCTTAGCAAACTTGCGTAAATATAAATAAGATGGCGTTATACACAGAACCAGGCATTTTTGTTTTAATGTGAATAGGTCAACTAAACAATGAAAATTTAAAAGTAAAAAGATTGAAGTAAATCAAAAAGCAATATTGTAGAAAAAAAAAAGTGTTTTTGTTTTTTTTTTAGCACTTACCAAGTGCTTTTACAAACATTAGTTCTTTGAACCTTAGAACACCCTGGTGAGGCCCTGTGTGGTAGAGCTTGTCATCATCCTTGTTTTACCACTGAGCCTTGCCTGCAGTTGGGCAGATTCATATAGCAGAACTGGGATGCGAACGAGCTCTTCTGATGCCACATCCCTGCTGTCTGAGTCTGCACTGCAGTATATCTAACTGATAACACTGGTGTGGCAGCAGCTAGGATCAGAGATTGCTTCTCACCAAAGGCCAACTTCAGACAGCTTCTTTGTTGTGGTCTTCTCTCCTTTTCTGGTCCTTTAGTTCCATCTCAGGTACTCAAAAAAATGAAAGGGAAGGAGAGAAAAAAAAAAAAAAAGCCTGTCAGAATAATTTCCAAAATAGTGCTTGCTAAAAGCTATCCATCCAATCAATAAACTAATTTGCATATTCACCTCTATTCCCATAATTTGTGGCCACCCTGTGCATCTCTCCCCACCCCACCAGATCGTGTATTTCTGACAGTGACTGGCCAGGGTGACAGTTGCTCTGGCCCTTATCCATGGGTGATGAATCGCCTAGTAATCTCCACACCACCATCATGCATACGTTGAAAGTGCTTAGGGCATTGTAACTTGGGAGAAATTCCAATCTTTCATAAATAACCATTAATCTATCCCTTTTAAGTTCAGCTTTCCAAATCTGTTTCAAATTGTTCAGTGCTATTTCCAGGAGTGCATTAAAGCTCCAATCTAGGTGGTATTAAGGGGATAAATGAACCACAGGGAAAATACACTCTGTATTTTTCTTAAAGCAATTCTTTCTCCTTTGTACAAAGTTAGGAGCCAAGCAATTTACGATTAAGACTTCTGGAGGATATTCTCTATCATTTTCAGCCATTTTGTCTATGCGTTTAAAAAATGCGATTTTAGCTCTGCCATCCTAGCATACTTTAACGCTTTTCTCCATAGAAGTAGATTGTAAATACCACTTCTGCCAGCATTTCTAAGTAGTTTTAATTCAGTATAATTCACTGTAGTTTCCTTTTGAAGTAAAATGAAAAAACAGTTATAAGCGAAAGTCAGAAATAAATGTCTGAATATGCATTTATACTTGTGATCAGGCATATCAGAGAGAGTCATCAATTTTAGTTTTGATCCATTTTTATACAGGAAGCAATTTGTTTTTCAGGAAAAGGCATATTTTCTGAATCATAATTTAATACGGTTTTGTGTCTGTACCAATTTATTTAATGAAAGTTATAAAGGTGCCTCTTTTCTTACCATATACAGCCCATAGCCTATTTTCTCAGGTACTTTCCAAAGAGAATATTTTCATTAGAATGGCCCAATGTGTACTGTTAAGATTTACAAAAGTCCCATCACATAATGCAGAGAATGCCCTGTAGAATAAATGCATATAAAGATAGCACTGTTTGATACATCAGATGACATATAACTGTAAATGTTTTCAAGTTGACCTTGAAGATGTTAAGGGACTCACCACAACAAATACCAGACAGGAGATTAACTAGAAGACAACTCCCTATCTCTGGCATTTGTAATAGGCATAAAAGGAACAACAAGTCAATTATCTGACCCAGAATAAAATGCCTGCACAGAAAAAGAAGGAGGAAATTCAGCTGCATGTCTCTTATCAAGGTTAGTAAAAATTTCATAAGTAGATCATCACATGATGTGCACAAAATCAATGGCTTTGAAAATGGTTGATTTCATAGCTATAGTCCTCAGTTCCAGCCATGCGTAGGGGATTGGCAGCTGCTCCGCCCATTAATATTAATGAATTATCAATGTACAGCCCACACACAACCACCAGGGAACCAAAAATACCCCACCTACACACTACTTTATTTTTTCAGTCTTCCAAATGTTTTAGGATGGCTACTGCCCTAATAAGTAGAGAATCGTTAAGTACAGTATGTATTATTTCATGTAGCTAAAACTGACATCTCATAGAAATTAGTGAGGAAATGTAACTTTATTCATCTGTTAAGGTGTGTTAAATTATCTCACTTCTTTTTCATTGAAGGGATGCCTGTGACCATTAAGGACATGTAACCTGTCCTGATAGCACATTTCATTAAGAGAAAAATTCAGAATGACCTTAGTAGTCTGCTTAGTGAAAAATTCCTTCTCCAAGATCTCCACTAGTGTTAAATGCACTGTTACAGAACATCACTGTTTTTTCTAAATTCTGAATTCAATAGAGTAAGCTCTGTTCTTTTTCTGATCTCCTCCCTTCTGATGGTTCCTTCCTGCTCTTTAGTTAGATTGATTTCTGTAAGCTCTGATTTATTCTCTCTACATTTTCTTCCACAACATTCTTGCTCCTATGATTTTAAGTTTCCCCTCTGTATGACTGCCATTTAACTCTGTGTTATCCAGATGGATTACATAATCACCTCCTTGACTTTCCCCCCAGGCTTTAACTCCCATTGTCTACTCTTCCCCTATCTAAACCACAGGCAAGTCCTGAACACTGCACTTAAGTGATATCGCTAGCACCTGTTACCCTTCATGCAGGACTGTCTCCTTTCTATGACACCATATTTTTAATGACATTCTCACCTACAAAGCCATGCCCATCTATAAGCTAGATGCATATTGATGTCATATTATTCTAAAGTATATAATCCCTTTACTGAGACCCTGTGGCCAGTGATAAATTTCAGATATCATAGTCAAGCTGGTTCCTTAGCTTTCTTTCTACTGTGCCCCTTTGTGAGTCTTATGATGCAGGGAGAAGCAGTGCAAAGCTCTGAGGTTAGATCATCTGAATTTGAATTCTGGTTCTGTCACTTGCTTCCTTCTCCAGGGCTTCCCCAGTGGCTCAGACGGTAAAGCGTCTGCCTGCAATGCGGGAGACCTGGGGTTGATCCCTGGGTCGGGAAGATCCCCTGTAGAAGGAAATGGCAACCCACTACAGTACTCTTGCCTGGAGAATCCCATGGACAGAGGAGCCTTGTAGGCTACCGTCCATGGGGTCGCAAAGAGTCAGACACGACCAAGCAACTTCACCTCATGTCTGTCACTTGCTAGCTCTGTGATCATGAGTAAATCATTTATCTCCTCTGTGTCTCATTTCTCTCACCTTTAAAATAGGGATCATAGTTGGACCTACCACAAAGGAGTATTTTAAGGACTAAATGAAACACTCAGATCAGTGTTTAGCATACAGTTCAGTTCAGTCGCTCAGTCGTGACTCTTTGCGACCCCATGAATACAGTAGTGGTACAATAAGTGTTAACTCATTAGACTCTGGTGGCTCAGACGGAAACCGTCTGTCTACAATGTGGAAGACCTGGGTTCGATCCCTGGGTCGGGAAGTTCTCTGGAGAAGGAAATGGCAACCCACTCCAGGACTCTTGCCTAGAAAATCCCATGGACGGAGGAGCCTGGTGTCCGTGGGGTCGCAAAGAGTTGGACATGACTGAGCGACTTCACTAAAGGGAATGGTTTACATTTCCCATGCACATGCTATAATTTCTTAGCCCCAGGCCTTTCTCATGATGTATTTTGTTTTCAGAATATTCTCCTTTTCCATCTCTGTTCGTTTAAACCCTGCATGTTTCACCTTCCTATGTCCCCTTTTCCATGTAGCTTTCAGAAAAACCCTGAATACTCAACCTGTCTTTTGAATTTCCATAGCCTTTCCTGTACCTTTTTAACAGTATTTAGCCCTTTTGTGTGTGTGTGTGTATGTATGTTACTTGCTTAGTCGTGTCCGACTCTTTGTGACCCCATAGATCGCAGCCCATCAGGCCCCTCTGTCCATGGGATTCTCCAGGCAAGAACACTGGAGTGGGTTGCCATTTCCTTCTCCAAAAGGAACTATAGAAAGAAACAAAGTGAAGATGTTCAGTCGTGTTCGACTCTTTGCAACCCCATGGACTGTAGCCCCCCAGGCTTCTCCATCCATGGAATTTTCCAGGCAAGAGTACTAGAGTAGGTTGGCATTTCCTTCTCCAATTTAGCCCTTTCTACTTTGTATTATGTGTATACACAGTTTCTGAAAATATAGGGGAAAACAAAAACTGTCTTATGAATTTTTCTCATGGTCTAACCAAACATTAGATACTGTATTTGTTGACTGAATGAATAAATATTCCACATGTTCACTTACCTTTTCCCTAATATGCAAGTGCAATTGCAGTTTGAGAACCTTGCCAAAACTAGTATCGTCTCTCTACTTGGTTATGTGATTCCTCTCCCTCTATCTTAATCCAACCCTTTCCTCTTCTCTTTTCTCCCCATACATCTAACTGTTCCCCCTTTTCTGCTCCACTTACCTTTTCTCCCTTCCACTCTCCTTCCCTCATCTTCTCTTTTCTCTTCATCTTCCTCCTCATCACTGTCTTTAATTCTGGGTTCCTACTTTTTAAAATTTTCTCTACAAACTCATTGCCAAGATCTGTAAGAACAAAGGGATACTACTTCAAGAAGGAGATATTTTCTGATTATTTTTTGTTACTCTTCTTTGTCAAAAATAATAGAGCATGTAGCATCCGATTATAATGCAACTTACTCACATGAGGTACTGAGAAGCAAGCAATTGTTAAATAGCAAATAAAAAGAAGCCCAATATCTGGACAAGGAGAAATAATCTCTTAAGAACTTTTTAATTACATGTTCTGATTACTGCAGTTTGAGTATGGTTTGTTTTTCTAGAAAGGGGAAATAATTGTGTCATGAGATTATTTTAAAGAGGAGTTTGACTAGTGGCCTCCAAGAATAAATTCTTTTCTTATTGTTAATTTCTCTTTCTTATTTAAATGCTGTTTTGAATTACAATCCATTTCTCCAAAATCTTAACTGTCCTCTTGCCTTAATCAGTATCCTGTTTCTCCTAAATTTGAAAATCATCTAAAATATCATATCTGTTTCCATTTCCATGTGTCTTGCAATGTCTTATCCTGTTTGAGGAACATTCCCATGAGTTCTGTTAGGGAATACAAATACCAGTGAAATCTAACTCCTAATTAATTATGAATAATTATTGAACAAACCAATGTGATCTGCTTGTATTTACAAATGTAAATTTGAAAGATACAGTATGCATATATTATCTCTATTGTAGGATTGAGGGGTGTGAAGCTAACAAAATTGAATGGTAGATTGGAAAGTCAAACTTGAATTCCTATTTTACAATCATGATCTGAAGTGACATATAAGGTTTAACAATTTTGTTTTATTATTTTTTAATGGTACCATATTTATTTATTTAAATTGGAAGCTAATTATTTTAAAATATTGTAGTGGTTTTTGCCATACATTCACATGAATCAGCCATGAGTGTACATGTGTTCCCCATCCTGACCCTCCATCCTACCTCCTTCCCCATCCCATCCCTCAGGGTCATCCCAGTTCACCAGCCCTGAGCACCCTGTGTCATGCATTGAACCTGGACTGGCAATCTATTTTACATATGATAATATGCATGTTTCAATGCTATTCTCTCAAATCATCCCACCCTCGCCTTCTCCCATAGAGTCCAAAAGCCTTTCTTTACATCTGTGTCTCTTTTGCTGTCTCAGGTATAGGGTCGTCATTACCATCTTTCTAAATTCCTTATATATTCATTCATTTACTGTATTTTTTTTTTCTGACTTACTTCACTCTATAAATAGGCTCCAGTCTCATCCACCTCATTAGAACTGATTCACTGCATTCTTTGTAATAGCTGAGTAATATCCCATGGAAAATAAATGCAAAAAAGCAAAATGGCTGTCTGGGAAGGCCTTACAAATAGCTGTGAAAAGAAGAGAAGAGAAAAGCAAAGGAGAAAAGGAAAGATATAAGCATCTGAATGCAGAGTACCAAAGAATAGCAAGGATAGATAAGAAAGCCTTCCTCAGATATCAATGCAAAGATAGAAGAAGACAACAGAATGGGAAAGACTAGAGATCTCTTCAAGAAAATTAGAGATACCAAGGGAACATTTCAAGCAAAGATGGGCTCGATAAAGGATAGAAATGGTATGGACATAACAGAAGCAGAAGATATTAAGAAGAGAAGTACAAAAAAGATCAAGACCAAGATAATCACAATGGTGTGATCCCTCACCTAGAGCCAGACATCCTAGACTGTAAAGTCAAGTGGGACTTAGAAAGCATCACTACAGGTGGATTCATGTCAATGTATGGCAAAACCAATACAGTATTGTAAAGTAAAAAAATAAAAAAAATTAAAAAAAGAAAGCATGACTACTAACAACACTACTGGAGGTGATGGAATTCCAGTTGAGCTATTTCAAATCCTGAAAGATGATGCTGTGAAAGTGCTGCACTCAATATGCCAGCACATTTGGAAAACTCAGAAGTGGCCACAGGACTGGAAAAGGTCAGTTTTCATTCCAATCCCTAAGAAAGGCAATGCCAAAAAATGCTCAAACTACTGCAAAACTGTACTCATCTCACTAGTAAAGTAATGCTCAAAATTCTCCAAGCCAGGCTTCAGCAATACGTGAATCGTGAACTTCCAGATGTTCAAGCTGGTTTTGGAAAAGGCAGAGGAAGCAGAGATCAAATTGCCAACATCTGCTGGATCATGAAAAAAGCAAGAGAGTTCCAGAAAAACATCTATTTCTGCTTTATTGGCTATGCCAAAGCCTTTGACTGTGTGGATCACAATAAACTGTGTGGATCACAATAAACTGTGGAAAATTCTTCAAGAGAGGGGAATACCAGACCACCTGACCTGCCTCTTGAGAAACCTGTATGCAGGTCAGAAAGCAACCATTAGAACTGGACATGGAACAACAGACTGGTTCCAAATAGGAAAAGGAGTACGTCAAGGCTGTATATTGTCACCCTGCTTATTTAACTTATATGCAGAGTATATCATGAGAAACACTGGGCTGGAAGAAGCACAAGCAGGAATCAAGATTGCCGGGAGAAATATCAATAACCTTAGATATGCAGATGACGCCACCCTTATGGCAGAAAGTGAAGCGGAAATAAAAAGCCCCTTGATGAAAGTGAAAGAGGAGAGTGAAAAAGTTGGCTTAAAGCTCAACTTTCAGAAAACTATGATCATGGCATCTGGTCCCATCACTTCATGGGAAATAGATGGGGAAACAGTGTCAGACTTCATTTTGGGGGGCTCCAAAATCACTGCAGATGGTGACTGCAGCCATGAAATTAAAAGACACTTACTCCTTCAAAGGAAAGTTATGACCAACCTAGATAGCACATTCAAAAGCAGAGAATTCCTTTGACAACAAAGGTCCGTCTATTCAAGGCTATGGTTTTTCCAGTGGTCATGTATCGATGTGAGAGTTGGACTGTGAAGAAAACTGAGCTCTGAAGAATTGATGCATTTGAACTGTGGTGTTGGAGAAGACTCTTGAGAGTCCCTTGGACTGCAAGGAGATCCAACCAGTCCATTCGAAAGGAGATCAGTCCTGGGTGTTCTTTGGAGAAACTGATGCTAAAGCTGAAATTCCAATACTTTGGCCACCTCATGTGAAGAGTTGACTCATTGGAAAAGACCTTGATACTGGGAGGGATTGGGGGCAGGAGGAGAAGGGGACGAGAGAGGATGAGATGGCTGGATGGCATCACCAACTGGATGGACATGAGTTTGAGTGAACTCCGGAAGTTGGTGATGGACAGGGAGGCCTGGCGTCCTGCAGTTCATGGTGTCACAAAGAGTCGGACACGACTGAGCGACTGAACTGAACTGAATATTCCATTGTGTATATGTACCACAGCTTTCTTATCCATTCATCTGCTGATGGACGTCTAGATTGCTTCCATGTCCTGGCTATTGTAAACAGTGCTGCGATGAATATTGGGGTGCACGTGTCTCTTTCAATTCTGGTTTCCTTGGTGTGTATGCCAGCAGTGGGATTGCTGGGCCATATGCCAGTTCTATTTCCAGTTTTTTAAGGAATCTCCACACTGTTCTCCATAGTGGCTGTACTAGTTTGCATTCCCACCAACAGTGTAAGAGGGTTCCCTTTTCTCTGCACCCTCTCCAGCATTTATTGCTTGTAGACTTTCGGATCGCAGCCATTCTGACCGACGTGAGATGGCACCTCATTGTGGTTTTGATTTGCATTTCTCTGATAATGAGTGATGATGAGCATCTTTCCATGTGTTTGTTAGCCATCTATATGTCTTCTTTGGACAACTGTTTAGTTCTTTGGCCCATTTTTTGATTGGGTCGCTTATTTTTCTGGAATTGAGCTGCATGAGCTGCTTTTATATTTTTGAGATTAATTCTTTGTCAGTTGCTTCATTTGCTGTTATTTTCTGCCATTCTCAAGGCTGTCTTTTCACCATACTTATAGTTTCCTTCATTGTGCAAAAGCTTTTAAGTTTAATTAGGTCCCATTTGTTTATTTTTACTTTTATTTCCATTATTCTGGGAGGTGGGTCATAGAGTTTTGTGCTATGATTTATGTCAGAGAGTGTTTTGCCTATGTTTTCCTCTAGGAGTTTTATAGTTTCTGGTCTTATATTTAGATCTTTAACCATTTTTAGTTTATTTTTGTGTATGATGTTAGAAAGTGTTCTAGTTTCATTCTTTTACAAGTGGTTGATCACTTTTCCCAGCACCACGTGTGAAAGAGATTGTCTTTTCTCTGTTGTATATTCTTGCCTCCTTTGTCAAAGATAAGGTCTCCATAGGCACGTGGATTTATCTCTGGGCTTTCTATTTTGTTCCATTGATCTATGTTTCTGTCTTTGTGCCAGTACCATACTGTCTAGATGACTGTTGCTTTGTAGTATAGCCTGAAGTCAGGTAGGTTGATTCCTCCAGTTCCATTCTTCTTTCTCAAGATTGCTTTGGCTATTTGAGTCTTTTTTGTATTTCCATACAAATTGTGAAATTATTTGTTCTAGTTCTTTGAAAAACACTGTTGGTAGCAATGGCACCCCACTCCAGTACTCTTGCCTGGAAAGTCCCATGGATGGAGGAGCCTGGTAGGCTACAGTCCATGGAGTCACTAAGAGTTGGACACGACTGAGCGACTTCCCTTTCACTTTTCACTTTCATGCATTGGAGAAGGAAATGGCAACTCACTCCAGTGTTCTTGCCTGGAGAATCCCAGGGATGGGGGAGCTTGGTGGGCTGCCATCTATGGGGTCACACAGAGTCGGACAAGACTGAATTGAGTTAGCAGCAGCAGCTTGATAGGGATTGCATTGAATCTATAGATTGCTTTGGGTAGTGTACTCATTTTCACTATATTGATTCTTCTGATCTATGAACATGGTATATTTCTCCATCTATTTGTGTCATCTTTGATTTTTTTCATCAGTGTTTTATAGTTTTCTATATATAGGTCTTTTGTTTCTTTAGGTAGATTTATTCCTAAATTTTATTTTTTTCATTGCAATGGTGAATGGAAGTGTTTCCTTAATTTCTGTTTTCTCATTGTTAGTGTATAGGAATGCAAGGAATTTCTGTGTGTTAATTGTATATCCTGCAACTTTACTATATTCATTGATTAGCTCTAGTAATTTTATGGTGGAGTCTTTACAGTTTTCTATGTAGAAGATCATGTCATCTGCAAACAGAGTTTTACTTCTTCTTTTCCAATCTGGACTCCTTTTATTCTTTTTCTTCTCTGATTGCTGTGGCTAAAACTGCCAAAGCTACATTGAATAGTAGTGGTGAGAGTGAGCACCCATGTCTTGTTCCTGACTTTAGGGGAAATGCTTTCAGTTTTTCACCATTGAGGGTAATGTTTGCTGTGGGTTTATCATGTATGGCTTTTATTATGTTGAGGTATGTCCCTTCTGTGCCTGCTTTCTGGAGGGTTTCTATCATAAATGGATGTTGAATTTTGTCAAAGGCTTTTTCTGCATCTATTGAGATAATCATATGGTTTTTATCTTTCAATTTGTTAATGTGGTGTATCACATTGATTGATTTGCAAATATTGAAGAATCCTTGCATCCCTGGGTAAAGTCCACTTGGTCATGATGTATGATCTTTTTAATATGTTGTTGCATTCTGTTTGCTAGAATTTTGTTAAGGATTTTTGCATCTATGTTCATCAGTGATATTGGCCTGTAGGGTTTGTGTGTGTGTGTGTGTGTGTCGCATCTTTGGTTTTGGTACTAGGGTGATGGTGGCCTCATAGAATGAGTTTGGAACTTTACCTTCCTCTGCAATTTTCTCGAAGAGTTTGTGTAGGCTAGGTGTTAGCTCTTCTCTAAATTTTTGGTGGAATTCGGCTATGAGGCCATCTGGTCCGGGGCTTTGGTTTGCTGGAAGATTTCTGATTACAGTTTCGATTTTCATGCTTGTGATGGGTCTGTTAAGATTTTCTATTTCTCCCTGGTTCAGTTTTGTAAATTTTTCTAAGAATTTTTCCATTTCTTCCAAGTTGTCCATTTTATTGGCATATAGTTGCTGATAGTAGTGTCTTATGAGCCTTTGTATTTCTGTGTTGTCTGTTGTGATTTCTCCATTTTCATTTCTAATTTTGTTGATTTGATTCTTCTCCCTTTGTTTCTTGATGAGTCTGGCTAATGGTTTGTCTATTTTATTTATCTCCTCAAAGAACCAGCTTTTAGCTTTGTTGATTTTGGCTATGGTCTCCTTTGTTTCTTTTGCATTTATTTCTGCCCTAATTTTTATGATTTCTTTCCTTCTACTAACCCTGGGGTGCTTCATTTCTTCTTTTTCTAGTTGCTTGAGGTGTGTAGTTAGGTTATTAGTTTTAACAATTTAAAAACCTTTCTGCTTATGTTTCCCTTCCTGAGCTATAGTAAGTTAATGTTAGGATTGGGTACAATGTGGAAGTAATTCTGAAGGTTCTGACCAATAGCATCATGTATCTACCATTACACGATTATCATTATGGTAAATTTGTTCTCAACATTGGCATTTTTTTTTCTAATTTAGGGTAGAAATTTAACATCTGGAGAGGTTGGATTTTTTCCAAGTGATGCTGTCAAGCCTTGCCCATGTGTAAGTATGAGTATTTTATTTCTTTCTACTTTATTTTTTGATGCTGTAGTTAATTATGCAAGAATGTATAAAGAATATTGGTCTGGTCCCTAATTAACTTATATTTTCTTATTAATAATATTACATACCAAAATCATGACTCCATTATCAGAAAACATTTTTAAATGTTAATGGAATATATGAAAGAGGAACTTTTTACTTATTCTGTTTGTTTGAACAAAATTGAAAATTTTACCAGATTTTAGAAGGAATAAACTAAAGCTACCTATCAGATATATTGTACTAATTTCCCTTTTCCCTCTGAGGTAGGGATTAAAAGTGAAAGTCGCTCAGTCATGTACAGGTCTTTGCAACCACCATAGATTACACAGTCTATGTAATTCTCCAGGCCAGAATACTGGAATCTTACTGACCCAGGAATTGAACCAGGGTCTCCTGCATTGCAGGTGGACTCTACCAACTGAACTATCAGGGAAGCCAAGGTGAGGATCTAATCTATTTCCAGTCACTTTGAGTTACAGAGATAGTGCACTTCAACTAGTGTGTTTGAAAGCATGCTAGAAAGCATGAAAGTCCACAGATTCTCCAAATATCTTACTAGTATACATTTTTCTGTGCTTTAGTTTGTCATAACTGTTTATTTAGTGTCATAATGATATTTTCTAAAAACATCAAACACATTAGGCAAATACAAGAAGAGTGAATATTATTATGGATGAATATCACATAAAATGTACTCCCTAATGCTTCATGAAATTTATAAATTTCCGTTTAGCATAATATTTAATCATCAGAATTTGATGTTTAGATTTTTATAGAAACTTTAAGTTCTTAGCTCTAAGTAAATGAAATTTTTTTCTTGATACTAATATAATGCAGTTAATGGTTTGGAGAGAATAAAAATCTTGAACTATCTTGCTTGCCAAATTTTGGTCCTTCTGAGATTTCTAAATGGAACATTCTTTTTAATATTAATTAATAATGGGAATATCTGCCATCCTTGACCTCAGATGTAATCTGAAGAATAATTTATTCCACTCATTCAAGATTAATTAAATTTCAAAAGCAAAATGAATATAAAAAAAGCTCTTGCTATTTCTGTGGGCTCTATGATCCAATTTCATATATTATTTAGCCTGTTATATCTTGAAAAAAATCACTGAAGCTTGATACCATTCATTTTATTAGATAAGCAAAAATGATTGTTTAGCCAGTTTTCTGTCATTTATACGAACATCATTAAGGCTTCTTATGCTTAAAGAAATGATATTTATATGTAGGCATGTAGTGGAAAATTAAGATTTGTAAACCTAAAGGCATCAACTGGGTTTCCCTGATAGCTCAGTTGGTAAAGAATATGCCCGCAATGTGGGAGACCTGGGTTTGATCCCTGGGTTGGGAAGATCCCCTGGAAAAAGGTCAAGGCAACCCACTCCATTATTCTTGCCAGGAGAATCCCCATGGACAGAACCCTGATGGGCTACAGTCCATGGGGTTGCAAAAAGTCAGACACAACTGAGCAACTAAGCACAGCAAAGACATCAAGTCAAAACTACTAAGCATTTCATGTCCCACATACTGTTTACCTTCCACAGCTCCTTCAATATAGCATAGAATGAGCATTTGAAGTTTTATTTTAGGAATAGTCTAGCACAGAGTAGGTATTTAACATAATTTTTGTTGTATGAATGAGCAAAGGAGTGAAAAAAACAACAAAAAAAGGCCCTAACTAAATGTAGGCGGTTATCAGTGGCAGATACTAATTGAATCAGCTTGTAGGATCATAGTGAATGGTATTTGGTGAACTGGTTACTGGAAAAAGAAATATGCTTAGGATTTTAAGCTGATAAAGAGTTGTAGGAACACATAATTATGAGTTGGATTCCCAACTAAATATAATTGTTTTTATAGCTTAAAATTAATAGCTATTAAAATTTTACTGCTTTACTTAGTGAAATTGTAGATTCATGTGTTTGTTGTAGGTTAAATTAAGGTAAATATTTAGAAGGAGGGAAAACACAGGAAGAACATAAAAGAGACAGGTTTATTATTTCTGCCAGTATGGTACTTGGAGACAAAGCCTGGAGCTGCAGCACATCGTAGACTTGGGTATCTCTGTGAATTCCAGAGCCTTCAGTGGGTGAATGAGAAGAAAACTATCTTACAGAAGATGGTATGCCTATCTTTGCTTGGGCCTTGATTAGAAAGAAAAAGCAAGCATTTGGTTGGAAAGGAAAAAAAAATTTTCTCTCCCCTAAGAATTTTTATATTTAGGCCTTTAATCCATTTTGAGTTTCTCTTTGTGTGTCATGTTAGGAAGTGTTCTAATTTCATTCTTTTACATGTGGCTGTGCAGTTTTCCCATCACCACTTATTGAAGAGACTATCTTTTCTCCATTGTATATTCTTGCCTCCTTTGTCAAAGACAAGGTGCACATAGGTGCATGGATTTATCTCTGGGCTTTCTATCTTGTTTTATTGGTCTATATTTCTGCTTTTGTGCCAGTACCATACTGTCCTCTAAAGAATTCTTAACTTTAAATCCAAAGACCACATATGTGAGGGGTTGGAAGTCATACTACCTTTGTGACCGAAATAATTCTAAGCTAGAAACAGTAGAGTATACATATTTATTGATAATTACCTTAAACATAAATGGATTAAATATTCCAACCATAAGATGGAGACTGGCTGAATGGATACAAAAACAAAACCCATATACATGCTGTCTTTAAAATACTCACTTCAGATCTAGGGACACATACAGACTGAAATTAAGGGGATGGAAATATTTATTCCATACAAATGGGAATCAAAAGAAAACTGGAGTAGCTATACTCATCAAACAAAATATGGCTTTAAAAAAAAACTATTATAAGAGCAAAGAAGGACACAGTGATCAAGGATCAATCCAAGAAGATATAACAATTGTAAATATACATGCACCCAGGATAGGAGGATGTAAATATATGAGGCAAATGCTAACAGCCATAAAAGGGGAAACTAACAGTAACTCATTAATAGTGGGGGGACTTAACACCCCACTTTCATCAATGGAAAGATCATCCAGACAGAAAATCAATAAGGAAGCACAAGCCTTAAATGACACATTCAACCAAGGGACTTAATTGATACTTATAGAGCATTCCATCTAAAAGCATCAGGATATACATTCTTCTTAAGTGCACATGGAACATTCTCCATATTAATAACATGCTGGGCCACACGGAGAGCCTAGGTAAGTTTAAGAAAACTGAAATCATATCAAGCGTCTTTTCTGATCACAGCACTGTGAGATAAGAAATAATTTACCAGGCGAAAACAACTATAAAAAACACAACACTTGAAAGCTAAACAATATGCTAGTAAACAACCATTGGATCGCTGAAGAAATTAAAGAGGAAATAAAAATATACAGTGACAAACAAAAATGAAAGCATGATGTTCAAAATATATGGGATGAAGCAAAAGCAGTCCTAAGACAAAAGTTTATAGCAATACAATCTTACTTCAGGAAACAAGAAAAATCTCTAACAACCTAATCTTATACCTAGAGCATCTAGGAAAAGAAGAAAAAACAAAACTCAAAGTTTCCTTTTAGAATGAAAAAATCATAAATATCAGAGATGAAGAAACAATAGAAAAGATCAGTGAAACTAAAACCTTGCTCTTTAGAAAGATAAACAAAATTAATAAACCTCTAGCCAGACTCAGCAAGAAAAATGGGGAAGGGCTCAAATCAATAAAATTTAAAATGTAAAAGGAGAAGTTACAACAGACAGCATAGAAATACAAAGGATCATAAAAGACTATTACCAACAATGAAATGCCAACAAAATGGACAACCAAGAAGAAATGGGCAAATCCTTAGGAAGGTACAATCTCCTCAGACTGAACCAGGAAGAAAGAGAAAATATGGACAGACAAATCACAAGTACTGAAATTGAAACTGTGATTTAAAAACAAAAACTCCCAGTAAACAAAAGGCCAGGAACAGATGGCTTCACAGGCAAATCCTATGAAACATTTAGAGAAGAGTTAATACCTATCCTTCTGAAACCCTTCCAAAAATTGCAGAGGGAGGAATACTCCCAAATTCATTCTATGAAGCTACCATCACCCTGATAAAGTTAGACAAAAATGCCTCAAAAAGAGGCAATGTCACTAATGAACACAGACATAAAATCCCTCAACAAAATACTAGCAAACTGACTCCAATAACACATTAGAAGGATCATATGGCATGATCAAGTGGGATTAATCCCAGAAATGCAAGGATTTTTAAATATCCACAAATCAGTGTGATGGACTATATCAACAAATTGAATAAAAACCATATGATCATCTCAATAGATGCATAAAAAGCCTTTGAAAAAGTCAATACCCATTTATGATAGAAATTTTCCAGAAAGTGGTCACTGATGGAATATATCTCAACATAATAAAGGCCGTATATGATAAACCTGCAGCTAGCATCATACTCAGTGGGGAAAAACTGAAAGCATTTCCTCCAAGATCAGGAATAAGGCAAGGATACCCCATTTTTGCCACTTTTATTCAACAAAGTTTTGGAAATCCTAACCACAGCAGTCAGAAAAAGAAAAGAAATAAAAGGAGTACTAATTGGGAAAGAAGTAAAATTGTCACTATTTGCAGTTGACATGATATTGTATGTAAAAAATACTAATGATGCTACCAGAAGACTGCTAGAGCTCATCAGTGAATTTGGTAAAGTTGCAGGATACAAAATTAATACACAGAAATCTATTGCATTTCTATACACTAATAACAAAAGAATAGAGAAATTAAAGAAACGGTTCCATTTACCACTGCATCAAAAAGAATAAAATACTCTGGAAGAAACGTATCTAAGGAGGCAAAAACCTATACTGCAAAAACTATAAGACCTGATGAAAGAAATCAAAGATGACACAACAGATGGAAAGAAATACCATGTTCTTAGACTGAAATAATCAATATTGTTAAAATGACTATACTACTCAAGGCAAACTACAGATTCAGTGCAATCCCTATCAAATTACCAATGGCATTTTTCATATAATTGGGACAAAAAAAAATTGGGACCCTGAATAGCTAAAGCAATCTTGTGAAAGAAAAAGAGTCAGAGGAATCAGGCTGCCTGACTCCAGACTATTTACTATAAAGCTACAGAAATCAGAACAGCTTGGTACTAGCACAAAGACAAAATTATAGATTACTGTAACAGGACATAAATTCCAGAGATAACCCTACTCAGCTATGGTCACCTGTTCTATGACAAAGGAAACCAGAATATTCTGTGGTGAGGAGAAAGTCTCTTCAATAAGTGGTTCTGGGAAAACTGGAAAGCTACATGTAAAAGAATGAAATTAGAATATTCTCTAAACTATATATAAAAATAAATCAAAATGGGTTAAAACTCAAATGTAAGACTGAATACTATAAAACTCTTAGTGGAAAACATAGGCAGAATACTCCTTAGCACAAACCACAGCAATAACTTTTTTGATCCTCTTAGAGTAATGGAAATAGAAACAAAAATAAGCAAATGGAACCTAATTAAACTCAAAAGCATCTGTGCAGCAAAGGAAATCTTTTAAAAAAAAATGAGAAGATAACCCACAGAATGGGAGAAAATATTTGCAAATGATTTGACTGACAAAGGATTAATCTCCAAAATTTACAAATAGTTCATGCAGCTCAATATCAAACAACAACCTAATCTATCAATAAGCAGAAGATCTAGTATTCATTTCTGCAAAGAAGACATATAGATGGCCCAAAGACACAGCATCACTATTAGAGAAATGCAAATCAAAGATGCTCAACATCACTAATTATTAAGAAGAATGCAATCAAAAATATTATACAATGAGATATCACCTCACACCAGTAAGAATGGCCATCCTCAAAGTCTACAAATAATAAATGCTGGAGAGGGTGTGGAGAAAAAGGGAACCCTCCTACACTGTTGGTATTGTTGCAGCCACTATGGAAAACAGTTTGGAGGTTCCTTAAAAAACTAAAAATGGAGTTACCATACCAAGCAATCCCACTCCTGGGCATATATCCAGAGAAAATCATGGTTCAAAAAGATACATGCATCCCAATGTTCATTGCAGCACTGTTTGCAAGAGCCAGAACATGGAAACAACCAAACTGTCCACTGACAGGGGAATGGACAAAGAAGATGTGGCACATATATGCAATGGAATATTGCTTAGTCATTAAAAAGAATGTAATAATGCTATTTACAGCAACATGGATCAGCCTGAAGATTATCATACTAAGTCAGACACAAAGACAAATGTCAGTGATATTGCTTATATGTAGACTCTAAGGGGGAAAAAAAAAGAGAATTTAGTTACAAAACAGGAACAGACTCACAGAATTAGAAAACAAACTTATGTTTACCAGGGGAAAGGGTGGGATGGGGAGGTATAATTGGGGAGTTTGGGATTGATATATACACACAGTTACTTTTAAAATAAATAAGCAACAGGATTTGATTATATAGCACAGGGAACTCTGCTCAATACTCAAAACAACCTAAATGGGAAAACAACTTTAAAAAGAATAGATGCATGTATAACTGAATCACTTTGCTGTATACATGAAACTAATACAATATTGTTAATCAACAATACTCAAATATAAAATAAAAATTTAAAAGAAACATAAGATGATTCCACATTGACTTGTACTCTCAATGCATGTACCCATCTCTCTAGATTGGTACCTCAAAGAATTTCTACAGATAAAGTTACAGGGATTATAAATTCACAATCTGGAATCATTACATTTATAAGGAAATAAACCCATCTTAAGGAAAAGTCAACAAAACAATAACATGTGGAATTATATTCATAAGGATAGCAGATAATTCAATTATCAGATACTAAGTTCAAAACTGTATATTTAATATGGTTGAAGAAATTAAGAGGGGAATAAAAGTCTGAGAGGATATTTAATGTTTGGGCATATTTCAAAAGAATCAAGTACAGTAATTGAAATGAGAACCTTAATGGAAATATTACAAAATTTATTAGACTCAGTTGGGTAGAAAATTAGAAGAAAAATCTGAAGAAATTTCTCAGTGAACAATCCAGAAAGATTAAGATATGGAGAATGTAAGATAATGGAGTGATAAAGTTCAAATGCATCTTATTGAAACAATATAGATAATTGTGGGAAAGCAATGTTCAAATAATGGCTGAGAATTTTCCAGAATTTATGATAAAGCTAATCTTAATAGTCAAGAAGTGTATATTAAAGTTAATGGATACCTAGGTACATTTTAGTGAAACTTCAGAACATCAAACACAAAATGAAAATATTAAAACCAACCTGAGATAAAACTATAAAGGGTTGATGATTAGACATAGCAAACAACAGTAAGAGCTTCCGGTTCTGGCAACTCCTATTGGATCAATCCTCCCATAGAAAATAACTACAAACTCTGTAGTCTCATACATGTATATATGTCTGTGTGTGTATGTATATATGCACCATGCAGGGTGGTTAAAATTCAGATATAATAGAAACCGCACAGTATTACTGCTTTAAAGTGGCAGAATGTAGAGTTTGAAGTAAACACAAGCTGGAAAGGGAGATAGGAAATCTTAGGATAGGAATGACAGAGGTTGCAGTTGGGGTTCAAACAAATTAACTGCCTACTTTAAGAAATATGACACTTTTTGTAAGAGCATAACTGAATTCAGAGCCTCTACAACATTATCATTCTAATTGTCCAAGATACTAAATAATGAGTATAGAAACAAACAGGAAAATATGAACCACACTCAGCAGAAAAGGCAATTAAGGATAACAACCCTCAGATGTCCCAAATGATGGAACCTGCCGGAAAGGATTTTTTAAATAACTATTATAATTGTGCTCAAGGGAAAAAAAGGAAAATAGAGTTGGCTCTAGAAACGTGCAGAGGTTAGGGCCCTGACCCTCCAAGCAGTGGAAAATCTATGTATAACATATAGTCAGCCCTCTGTATCTACACTTCCTCCATATCTGTGGTTCCACCTTCATGGATTCAACCAAATGCAAATCGTGTAGTATGGTAGTATTTACTATTGGAAAAAATGCACAAATAAGTGGACCCCTGCAGTTTAATTTTGTCCAAGGGTTAACTATATGTTTATAATGAATGGACAGGAAACCTCAGCAAACAGGAACTATAAAGAAACAAATGGAAATTTTATACAGTGAGATTTCAAGATTTGAAACAGTAAGAATAATATGTTCAAAGTTTTGAAGAAAATTAGAAATCTAATCTATCTAGAAAACTGTCTTTCTTCAATAAAGATGAAATAATGACATCTCTAGCCTAACAAACACATTAAGTTCACTTCTGTCTCATCTAGCTTTTATAAGATGTACTTAGGAAGAAGTGTGTAGCTTATATATAAATTCACATGCATGCAGTATTCCCAATAAAACTTTTAAAAAATTCTATATCTGTAGCAGAAGTTTAACAATGGAAACAGCCTATGATGAAGGCAGAAAAAGGCACTGGGGAAAACCTATTAAAGGAAATTATTTATAGCTTTATATGTGAGATATTCATCCAAAGGCCCAAAATATACATGAAAGAAAGGGGGAAGGCTCATGTGAGATGAAAAAGGACAGGATTCTACTCTGATGAAGGGGATCATAGCTGAGAACACATAGCTGGCTCATCAGACATCAGAATGTACTCACCGTAGAAAAAATAAGATCCAGAAGGACACATCAGGATTGAAGAGCATCAGATACCCATTCTGCTTTAGAATTTTATGTTACCCTAAATTTGTATGGATCCTTCACAGCCAAGAGAATCCACAGCCAAAATATGTTGAAGCTATTTACCTCCTTCCTCCCTCCTCTTTTTCTCTTTTTGTTGTTGTTCCCAGAAAGACATATTGTGTTAAGAATAAACATACATTTAAAAAATACAAAGAGGTAGAGGGAAGGAGGAAAAAAGAAAATTTTCCCCATCAGATTTTAGAGGCCATCTATATCTTATCAAAACAGAAACAAAGATTGATTTCTATTTGTGAAAATAAAATTGTATAAGAAAATATTTACAGGATTTGAATGATGTCATTTACTTTCAATATTATTTGCCATATATCAGGATCTTTCATGGTAGTGAAGCTTAAAAAGTAATCCATCAGTTCAGTTCAGTCACTCAGTCGTGTCCGACTGCGACCCCATGAATCACAGCACACCAGGCCTCCCTGTCCATCACTAACTCCCAGAGTTTACCCAAACACATGTCCATTGAGTCGGTGATGCTATCCAGCCATCTCATCCTCTGTCATCCACTTCTCCTCCTGCCCCCAATCCCTCCCAGCATCAGAGTCTTCCAACGAGTCAACTCTTCACATGAGGTGGCCAAAATACTGGAGTTTCAGCTCTAGCATCAGTCCTTCCAAAGAACACCCAGGACTGATCTCCTTTAGAATGGACTGGCTGGATCTCCTTGCAGTCCAAGGGACTCTCAAGGATCTTCTCCAACACCACAGTTCAAAAGCATCAGTTCTTCAGCGCTTAGCTTTCTTCACAGTCCAACTCTCACATCCACACATGACCACTGGAAAAACCATAGCCTTGACTAGACAGACCTTTGTTGGCAAAGGAATGTCTCTGCTTTTGAATATGCTATCTAGGTTGGTCATAACTTTCCTTCCAAGGAGTAAGCATCTTTTAATTTCATGGCTACAATCACCATCTGTTTTGGGGAGCCCAAAAACATAAAGTCTGACACTGTTTCCACTGTTTCCCCATCTATTTCCCATGAAGTGATGGGACCAGATGCCATGATCTTTGTTTTCTGAATGTTGAGCTTTAAGCCAACTTTTTCACTCTCCACTTTCACTTTCATCAAGAGGCTTTTTAGCTCCTCTTCACTTTCTGCCACAAGGGTGGTGTCATCTGCATATCTGAGGTGATTGATATTTCTCCCAGCAATCTTGATTCCAGCTTGTGCTTCTTCCAGCCCAGTGTTTCTCATGATGTACTCTGCATGTAAGTTAAATAAGCAGGGTGACAATATACACCTTTTCCTATTTGGACCAGTCTGTTTTTCCATGTCCAGTTCTAACTGTTGCTTCCTGACCTGCCTATAGGTTTCTCAAGAGGCAAGTCAGGTGGTCTGGTATTCCCATCTCTTGAAGAATTTTCCACAGTTTATTGTGATCCACACAGTCAAAGGCTTTGGCATAGTCAATAAAGCAGAAACAGATGTTTTTCTGGAACTCTCTTGCTTTTTCGATGATACAGCAGATATTGACAATTCAATCTCTGGTTCCTCTGCCTTTTCTAAAACCAGCTTGAACATCTGGAAGTTCACAGTTCACGTACTGCTGAAGCCTGGCTTGGAGAATTGTGAGCATTGCTAGCGTGTGAGATGAGTGCAATTGTGCCATAGTTTGAGCATTCTTTGGCATTGCCTTTCTTTGGGATTGGAATGAAAACTGACCTTTTCCAGTCCTGTGGCCAGTGCTGATTTTTCCAGATTTGCTGGCATATTGAGTGCAGCACTTTCACAGCATCATCTTTCAGGAGTTGAAATAGCTCAACTGGAATTCCATCACTTCCACTAGCTTTGTTCGTAGTGATGATTCCTAAGGCCCACTTGACTTCACCTTCCAGGATGTCTGGCTTAGGTGAGTGATCACACCATCATGATTATCTGGGTCATGAAGCTCTTTTTTGTACAGTTCTCCTATGTATTCTTGACACCTCATCTTAATATCTTCTGCCTCTGTTAGGTCCACACCATTCCTGTCCTTTATCCAGCCCATCTTTGCATGAAATGTTCCATAGGATAACATATTTAAATATTGATAACTTTAGAGATGTTCTGACCAGAAGGATAGTTTTTAAATTATAACACTCAACCTGGAAGATCAAAATAGTAATAGCCCATTATGAAAATGGACATAGCTACAGATATATTCATATTGACCATACTTCAGTTACACATGAGAGTAATAGTATTTTTAATCACCTAATGTAAATGGGTCAATGTAAATACTATAGAACACATACATCAAAGATTCAGGTGATTCATGAAGATTAAGTAGTATGCATATAATTTATTTTATGAATATTGGTATGCCTTCTTTGACTTTGTTCATTTTCTACTTGCAGTTAGCTACTGGAAGTTTTCTTTTTATTTGCATAGAAAATATAGTTTTTCTCTTTTGCAAAGTTCCATAGGAAAAAAGGTAAAACTGAATATTTCCCATGACATTTCATAAAAAAAAAAAGGTCTTCCAGTTGGTAGACTTCTAAACCAGAGTTTAAAATTTATGTTACATAATAAGAGTCTATATCTAGTATATATTGTTTATTTTGCCTGCTTTTCCAATGTCTTGGGAAAGCAGAGTGCTATTAGGTTTTCCTAACATTTTCATTTTAATTTTCTATGAAAAGATTAAACTGCCTTGAAAATTAATGCCAAAAGATTCCAATTCATATTTTCTTGTTATCTCTTTCTTGAGAGGTAAAGTGGCAATAAAATGAAGGAAAGAATTAAAGTGAAATGAATTATTTTCTACTTATCTGAAATATACTATGATTCGCATTGTATAATATTGCCAATGATAGTTCTAAGACTGTGTTATTTAGGCTTTTATAGAGCTGAGTTAGCTGAACTGAATTAATGATTGATTTCTAAAAGCTTCCCTTAAGTAATATTAATCTATTTTTGCCTTTTTATATCCTAGGTGCCCAAACCAGTAGATTATTCTTGCCAACCCTGGTAAGTATTAAAAATGTTTATGTCGCTGAGTTGAAATACCATACCTTTAGCTCAAGAACGCCTTAAAGTGGGAGTAGTAAACTACATTCCATTTCCGTTTGTCCTGGCTAAAGGTGTTTTCACATGTAACAGAACACCATAATGAATTTATATATTGTTGACCTTTTCCATATCTTTATCAGAGAGTGGTGCATGTGAGTACAAGCACAAGTACTTGGCTGTAAATCCAAAGTTTATCATAGCCAAAAGTGGAATGGGACATGGCCAAATATGCATATTGTATTTTAGAATAGGTTTCACAAAGTTGAGGTGGGGGAAATGTATAATTTCATTGTCTGAAACAAAAACTTAGCCCAGAAAGGGTTATTGTTGTTTAGTTGCTAAGTCGTGTCTGACTTTTGCAACCCCATGGACTATAGCACGCCAGGCTTCCCTTTCCTTCACTCTCTCCCAGAGTTTGCTCAAATACATGTCCATTGAATCAGTGATGCTATCCAACCACCTCATTCTCGGCAGGCACCTTCTCCTCCTGCCCTCAATCTTTCCCAGCATTAGAGTCTTTACCAAGGAGTTGGCTCTTTGTATCATGTGGCCAGAGTATTGGAGCTTCACCTCCATTATCAGTCCTTCTAAGGAACATTTAGGGTTAATTTCTTTTAGGATTGACTGTTTTGATCTGCTCACAGTCCAAGGGACTCTCAAAAGTCTTCTCCAGCACCACAATGCAAAAGCATCAATTCTTCAATTTTCAGCCTTCTTTATGGTCCAACTCTCACATCCATACCTGACTACTGGAAAAACCATAGCTTTGACTATACTTTTTCTTCATCTATTTGCTATGATGGGACCAGATGCCATGATCTTTGTTTTTTGAATGTTGAGTTTTAAGCCAGTTTTTTCCCTCTCTTCTCTCACTCTCATCAAGAAGCTCTTCAGTTCCTCTTCATGTTGTGCCATTAAAGTGGTAGCATCTGTATATCTGAAGTTGTTGATACTCCTAGCAATCTTGATTCCAGCTTGTGATTCATGCAGCCCAACATTTTGCGTAATATACTCTACATATAAGTTAAATAAGCAGGGTGACAATATACAGCTTTGACATACTCCTTCCCCAATTTTGAACCAGTACATTGTTACATGTCCAGCTCTAACTGTTGCTTCTCGACTTGCATACAGGTTTCTCAGGAGATGGATATGGTGGTCTGGTATTCCCATCTCTAAGAACTTTTCACAGTTTGATGTGATCTACACAGTCAAAGACTTTAGTGTAGTCAATGAAGCAGATGTTTTTCTGGAATTCCCTTGCTTTCTCCATGATCCATTGAATGTTGGCATTTGATGATTCCTTCACCTTTTCTAAATCCAGCTTGAACATCTGGAAGTTCTTGGTTCATGTACTGTTGAAGCCTAGCTTAAAGGATTTTGAGCATAAGAGTATAACCTTGTTAGCTTCTGAAATGAGTGTAACTGTAAGGTAGTTTAAATACTCTTTGGCATTGCCCTTCTTTGGGATTGGAATGAAAACTGACCTTTTCCAGTCCTGTGGCCACTGCTGAATTTTCCAAATTTGCTGACATTGAGTGCAGCACTTTCACAGCATCATGTTTTAGGATTTGAAATAGCTCAGCTGGAATTCCATCACCTCCACTAGCTTTGTTTGTAGTAATGCTTACTAGGTCCACTTGACTTCACACTCTAGGATGTCTGGCTCTAGGTAAGTGACCACATCACTGTGGTTATCTGGGTCATTAAGACCTTTTTTGTATAATTCTTCTATGTATTCTTGCCACCTTTTCTTAATCTCTTATGTTTCTGTTAGGTCCTTATCATTTCTGTCCTTTATCATGCCCACATCCTTGTATGAAATATTCCCTTGATATCTCCAATTTTCTTAAAGAGTTCTCTATTCTTTCTCATTCTATAGTTTTCCTCTATTTCTTTGCATTCTTCCTTATACAGATGTTGGAAAGATGAAATAAAATGTGTATAATACTAAGTACATAGTAAGTACCCCAAATATGTTAATTATCATCATATGTTGATTATAACTATTCTAAATAGTTTTTCTGGTTGAAGATGTCATTTTCTCTTAAACTCATAATGTCTAAAAAGTAATAATCATTATCTACTGTTTCCTTGTTTCTGTTAGTGATACCTCCTCTTAAAATGACTGCATCTATTTTTATTTTCTTGATATTGAAATCTGTGCACACAAATTAGAAATCAGGGTATGAATATAAATAAGGTATTCTGAGAGTATATGGTAAGTACTAGTTCAGTTTGCAAGTGTAGGTAACACCTGAGTTTTTTGATATTTCAAACTGATCATTTTCTGCCATATAACCAAAGCATGAAAAATGTCAGGTGACTGTAGGAACACATTGTCCATAGTATGGGATCCTTTCCTCAGCAGTCTTACTCTTCCTCCCCAGCCACATCTGCTTTGTGTAATCATTGTTTTCTCTGACATCCTTCCCTGGCTTTAACACTGAGCCTGCTGAGAAATTATAGCAGGTCTGTGATAGAACTGGAAATCTTTGTTATATGTTTACCTGTCTTAAGACAAATTTGAGGTCTTAGTTTTCATGGAATTAAAGACTGTAACCTTGACAAATTAATTTTGGAGAACAGAACTGATAGCATGGATAATCAAACTGTAAAACATCAAGAACTGGAAAGTCATGAAAGTGTGATAATAGTTTCCTTCTCTTTTCTTTTACTATTTCTATATAAGAAGGCATAATAGTTATAAAACTAATGACTTTAGAGAAATACGAATGCCACACACAAGATGGATTTTATTAAATAAACTGATTTGATACCTGCGAACCATTCAGAACACAGGAGATTAGCTTTGGGATCCTTTGTTTTAAAATGTACCCTTGCCAGTATGTCAAACTCTATTGAAATTATGACCAAATACTATTGTTCCTAATGATAAAAAAAAAATCAAGATGTTTAGATGAGGGAACACCCTTGAAAACAGTAAGAAATAAAGATAATAGAATTTCAAAATTACTTTTTCTTTTATAAGAAACTTGGGACAGTTTCTTCACGCTAACCAGGCAGTTTCATGTGAAATGCTTTCTGCTAAGGAACAAAATGATCAACTATATCAGAAAATGAAACCTTCAATTTTAGAAAAACTAAACTGTTTAGAGAAAAATTACACTGTGGTTTTCAAGTCATTAAGAGGGCTTAGTCTCAGTTGGTAAAGAATCTGCCTGCAATGCAGGAGACCCCAGTTCAATTCCCAGGTCAGGAAGATCTCCTGGAGAAGGGATAGACTACCTACTCCAGTATTTTTGGTCTTCCCTTGTGGCTCAGCTGGTAACAAATCCACCTGAAGTGCAGGAGACCTGGGTTCTATCCCTGGGTTGGGAAGATCCCCTGGAGAAGGGAAAGGCTACCCACTCTGGTATTCTGGCCTGGAGGATTACATGAACTGTATAGTCCATGGGGTCACAAAGAGTCAGACAGGACTGAGCGACTTTCACTTTCTCAAGTCATTAAGGAGTTGAATATCCTTATTATTTTCACATTTTAAAGCTGTTCCCATAAGGTAAACTTTGTCTCTTTTATAAGCCATGAAATAAAATAGAGTTCACGGTGATTATCTGCAGTCTATGTTTTTGGGTATCATGAAGACTGGGATGAGACATGGGGCTTAAATCTGGAGAACTGTCTGAAAATCCTTATGGAGAAAAGGATGCAGATACCAGTGTCCCTGCCTTATCCTCCAAGAAGTCAGACAACTTACCTTTCCCTCCCTTAGCAAGAGATATGAATTAGAGAGTACATTACTTGGAAAAATTGAGCCATATGAGGCCTAGACTTAGAAAGAGCAGGCCCAGCAAAAATTGGCAGAGATGCTATACTGCAAACAGATCAGTCAAATTAAGGAAAGTCAGTATACAGACTGATGATGATCCTCAGTTCCTTTGTATAGCTCAACTTCAGTACTGCGACAGCTGTGTCTCACACAAATGGACTACTCTCTTCCATCCAGATAGGAATTTGGAAGACTTTTCTCTAAAGAAATGGAATAGACTCAGAATTAAAAAACCTAAAATCCAGCCCCATCATCAGCTTCTTCCCAAAGGATCAGGTTCCAACCTAGTGAGCCTCCCATACTGCTCCCACACAGAACTCCCAGTCAGTTCTTGGATGCCTTTCTCGCTTTCTTTCTTTTTTTTTTTTTTAATTGAAAGATAATTGCTTTACAGAATTTTGTTGTTTTCTGTCAAACCTCAACATGAATCAGTCATAGGTATACATATATCCCCTCCCTTTTGAACCTCCCTCCCATCTCCCTCACCATCCCATCCCTCTAGGTTGATACAGAGCTCTGTTTAAGTTTCCTGAGCCATAGAGCAAAATGTGAGCAGACAACAAAGAGTAACCAGATATTTGAGAAAAGCCTTGAAGTAGAGAAAAAAATAAATGTCAAAAAGAAACTCGGAAGAATTACAAACATTAGCATGGACAGAAGAGAGAAGCCTTTAATTTATATTCTCAGAATTAAGAGATAATATAGCCATACAAGTGAGCTGGATGTTTTATAAAAGAGACAGAGATTGAGAATGAAGAAGAGCTCTCTAAGTATTGAGTAGAGAAATTGGAAAATAAAGTTGAATAAATCCTCTAGAAAATCAAAGAGAGATAATAGAAAAAAGATAGAGCAGACAACTGACCTGAGAAGTCTGGCCTTCATTTAATAGGAACTTGAGAAAGAGAAACTAACAACAATTATATATATAAAAAAAGATAAAACCAAAATTTTTTTAGAACTGAAAGCTATATGACTCTACATCAAAGATGCTCCTGAGAGCCCAGGACAACACTGAACTTTTTAGTACAGCATATAACTGGAAGGCTTATTATTATGAACTTTGCTATACAGAGCAATGAATTTGAGTTTCCAGAGAGGGAAAAAAAAAAGATTACCTACAAAGACTCAGAAATCAGAATGGCACTGAATTGGAAGTTAGAACAGCAGAACAGTGCCTTAAATTTTGAGAAGAAAATGATTTGTCACCTAGAATTATTTAGCCAGCCAAATTGTGAATTAAGGATTACTAAGTAAAATACAATATGAGACCTTCTAACTGTTACATCCCATATATTCATTTAAGATCTGAGGAGTTAGCTAGTAAACCAGGAAAGAGGGCGATACAAAATCTAGGAAATGGGAGTGAAGGGATTCCAGAACTACACTAATTCAGCAGGCTTGGAGAGAAAGCAGTGGTGATTAGACCAAGAGGGTGGAGGGTTTGGGAAAAATGGATGTCTCCATAGAAAGAATTAATAGGTACAGTACATGGTGCTGAACAGGTATCATTGCGGGGTTTATAATTCGTTTGGAGAATTTGGAAAAAAAAAATTGGGTAGAGACAAGGAAGCTTGAGCCAACAAAAACTTGAGGACTTGTTTTTTGATGTCAGATGTTCTTCGAATGTGACAACGTGAATTGGGTCAGATGATGGCTAGGCTTTGGGGCATTTACAGAAAGCAGAGTGAGGGGCAGCACTATGATGGCATGAGCATCAGTGGAGAAACAGTGGTTTTCTGTCCTGGAATCTGAAATTGATAAAAACTCAGAAGGCCAAGAGAGAGAAGGAGGGCCTGAGAAAATGTTTGAAAAGATTATAGCCAAATACTTCCCTAACATGAGAAAGGAAACATTCACTCAAATCCAGGAAGTGCAGCATTCCATACAAGATAAACCAAGAAGGAACATATTAACACGTATTAATCAAACAGACAAAAATAAAAGACAAAGAAAAAAATATTAAAATCAACAGGGGAAAAGCAACAAATAACATACAGATAACCTGATAAGGTTATGTGCTGATTTTTAAGCAGAAATTCTGCAGACCAGAGGGAGTGGCACAATATATTTAATGTGATGAAAGGGAAAAACCTACAACCAAAAACACTCTATCCAGCAAGGCTTTCATTCAGTGGAGAAATCAGAAGTTTCACAGATAAGCAAAAACTAAGAGAAGTCAGCACCAGCAGACCACCTTTGCAACAAATGCTGAAGGAACTTCTGTAGGTGGAAAAGAAAAGGCCACAGCTAGAATCAAGAAAACTACAAATGGGAAATCTCACTGGTAAGAGAGATTTTCCTAAACATAGGAAATCATCCATATACAAATGTGATATCAAAACCAGCAATTTTGAGAAGAGGAGAATACAAATGCAGGATACTGGAGATGAACTTGAAATTCAGGGATCTGTAACATAAAACAATTGTGCATATTTGTAGACTGCTATATCAAAATGTCATGGGAGATACATAATGGGAGAAGACAGGATGGCAGGGTAGAAGGACGTGAATTCACCGGAGATACAGCCAAGAGGTTCATGAAAAGATGCTGAACACTGCTAATTATTAGAGAAATGCAAATCAAAACTACAATGAGGAATCACCTCACACCAGTCATTATGACCATCATCAAAAAATCTACAAATAACACCGCTCCAGATGGTGTGGAGAAAGGTGAACCCTCCTACACTGTTGGTGGGAATGTAAATTGGTGCAGTCACTATAGAGAACAGTATTTAGGTTCCTTACAAAACTAAAAATAAAGCTACCATGTGATCCAGCAGTCCCACACCTGGGCATATATTTGGAGAAAACCATGGTTCAAAAGGATACATGCATCCCAACGTTCATTGCCATGCTGTTTACAATAGAGAAGACATGGAAGCAGCCTCACTCCAGTGATGGATGAATGGATAAAGATGTGGTACATATATACAAAAGGTATAACTTAGCCATAAAAAGAATGAAATGACTCAGCCATAGAAAAAGAATGAAATAATGCTATTTGCAGCAACATGGACAGACTTGGAGATTATCATACTAAGTGAAGTAAGACAGAGAAAGACAAATATATGACATCAGTTTATATACAGAGTCTTAAAAAATAATACAAATGAACTTATTCACAAAACAAACAGACTCACAGACTTAGAGAACTTAGGGTTAATGAGAGGAAAGGTCAGGCAGGAGGGATAGATTGGGAGTTTGGGATTGACATGTACATACTGCTATACTGAAAATAGATAATCAACAAGGATCTACTGTATAGCACAGAGAACTCTGCTTGATCTCTGTAATAACCTAAATGAGAAAATAATTTTGAAACAGAATACATACACACACACACACACATATATATATAACTGAATCACTTTGCTGTCAGATGAAACTAACACAACATTGTTAATAAAATATACTCCAATATAAAATAAAATTTTAAAAATAATAAAATTGTTTTTAAATGCTGTACCCATGGTGGTTCAGCAGTAAAGAATCCACCTGCCAATGCAGGAAATGCAGCTTTGATCCCTGAGTCAGAAAAATTCCCTGGAGAAGGAAATGGCAACCCACTCCAGTATTCTTGCCTGGGAAATTGCATGGACAGCGGAGCCTGGTGGGCTATAGTCCATGAAGTTGCAAATAATTGGACACAACTAAACAAGAACAACATATATTTTAACTTAAAATAAACTACATTACCACTCAAAAACAACAACCACCACCAACAACCTCCTGGGAACCACAAACCAAAAATCTACAATTGAAACACGCAATTAAAAAAACAAAGCAATCCAAACACATCACTAAAGATAGACATCAAATGACAAGAGGAGAGAGCAAAAGAGGAGGGGAAGAAAAAAGATCTTCAAAAACAAATTCAGTCTCCTTGAACTGAACCAGGAATAAATGGAAAGTATGTGAACAGATCAATCATAAGAATAAGAATATTTTAACATTGAATTTGTCCCTTTTAATGTTATGGAATTTTTGTATGCTTAAGCCAGCAGAGTTTGGGAACAACAGAATTTTGGTTTTGAAAATATCTTTAAAAAATTCTATTTGCTACTAGTAGTTTCTTAAGAAAATTGTTATAAATAGCCTTGAAAACGTGAAATAAATCCATAGCATTCCATTGAAAAAAAAAAGAAAATTGGTTATCAAAATTGTGGACTATAAGAATTAATCTTATATCTAAAAAATAATTATTTAAAAAAATTTAAATTGTCCCTAAATTTTCTTAATACTCAAAGGAGATTTTATTTCATACTGTTTTACCTAGAAAATGTGAAATTTTGGAGGAATGTGTGTATATGTGTGCATGTGTGTATATCTGAGTGTGTCTTCCATGGGCCATCCTTCCCTAAAGTCTTTTTCTTTCTTAATGTTAAACTCTCCACAGCCCTCCCCCATGGAGGGTAGCCTACCAGGCTCCTCTGTCCATGGGATTTTCCAAGCAATAGTCCTGGAGTGGGTTGCCATTTCCTTCTCCAGGGGATCTTCTCAACCCAGGGATTGAACCCAGGTCTCCCGCATTGTAGACAGACGCTTTACCGTTTGAGCCACCAGGAAAGTCCCTCTCTGACCCAATACCCACTAAATTCCTCCCTTTTTTCCATTTATTTATAGATAAATATTTAGTGTGTTTGGCATTGTTCACTTCACTGTTGTAATCTTTGTAGAGATTACAGTATCTTTGTTTGAATGTATTCAAGGGAATTTTTCCGTATTATTTTTTGAAATAATTAGTATAGCAGTAAAAACAGTTCAGATCTGCCACTAAATTAAAATCCTGACAGATACTTATTTTTAGCTTCTGTTCTGTTTCAGGTACATTACCCAAATTTTCTGTGTCCTTGTTTCTCACAGGTATGCTGGAGCCATGGAAAGACTGCAGGCAGAGACTGAACTTATTAACAGGGTAAACAGTACTTACCTTGTGAGACACAGGACCAGAGAGTCGGGAGAATACGCAATTAGCATTAAGTAAGTAGGACAAGAAATAGCTTTCCTGTTTTCATAATTGCATAGATCATCTGACATGTGCAACACTGAAGTTGAAAACCAAAGTTCTAATTGCAGCAGAAATCATGCATCATCTCTCTAGACAGTTCATTAATACTTGAAAATATCTGTTAGAAAAAAATGGTATTAAGTGTTATAGGCTGCTAATTGGCATACCGGATTTCTTTCATAACACTGTGCTTTGGTGACTTGATGTGTGTATATTTCTAGTAAATCCTAAGAATTATAAATTACTAGATTTTATTTTGTTTTCTGTATTCTCAAACTGATTTTACAAATAAATTGGGCAGAATGATTGGTCAAATCTACTGCCCCCCAATCTCACTTTAAAAATCGGCTGTATCTTCAACCAATCTAGTGAATATATTTTGTTAATTAGCTGTCACCAGTGTATTGGCATAGGTATATATTTTGTCTTCAGAATTAATTCCTATAATGTTATTGGGGCATACCCTCTGGTAATTATTGATTTCTACTGATTAAAAACACATTTATATTCATAAGTTATCCATTGCCCACAGGTACAATAATGAAGCAAAGCACATCAAGATTTTAACAAGAGATGGCTTTTTTCACATTGCGGAAAATAGAAAGTTTAAAAGTTTAATGGTAAGCATTGATTAGTTCTTTCCAATCTGTGGTCCTTAGTTTTCTCTTATTGGAAAGGTCAGTTTAGTTCTATAGTTTCTCAGAAATTTTGCTTGCTGACACATTTAAAGAGAATAATATCTTAATTTTGCAGCAGAATCCTGAAAATTTTAAGAATTCTAGTTAAGTTTTATATTGCTCTAAATATATTTTTCATTGTAAACTAAGTTTGCAAGTTTAAGATAATATTTCAGGGTCGACACTATATGATTCTTAGAACCATAGACACATTCAGGTTCATTTCATGCAAAATACAATATACTGTCAAATGGAAAACCTTTTTGTATTTTCTAGTCTAAGTGATCTGTGCTACAGTTCTTCTTCATTACCTTTGACAATTAAACATTAACAAGATCACACTTTTACCATATGACAGTGATTTCATAGCAATTTTATATTTAAATTGAAACAGTATATTGTTACCAAGTTGCTTCATATAAAGATGATTAATTCTGATTTTTAAAAGTGCAACAGCATATAAGAATATTATGTATTGTCATATAAATAATACATACATATCATTACATCATGTGCACTGCTAACAGTGAAGAAAAAAGTTCTTATTTCCTGAAAAGTAGTCTTAGGCCTGTTTCTCAAGTTGGAGAGTTTCTTAAGATAATGAAGAATTTGGATATAGGACATAAGATGCCTTTGCAGAGCTCTGTTAAGTCCTTTGAGTAACACTGGGAAGGACCACTCATTGACTGAACCGCAATCAAATGATACATACTGCATCCATCTGGAAAACATCTCAAAGCACTTTGCAGATGTTAACACTAAAGTTAAAACTGAGCGTAAGAGAGCCTTACAAAATAGGTCAGCTTAAAAGTCTTATCCAAAAATGTAGAACTGGATCAAGACAGGAATCAGCGTTTTAAAGAAACTGAAGCATCTTGTGACTGAGCGACTGAACTGAATTGAACAGAGTCAAAAGAAAAGTAAGAAAACCTGTCTTGACATAAATATCACATAAATATCCCAATTCAAAAGCTAAGGATGGGCAGCATCCTAAGGATGTGTCCTGGAAAATGCAAACCCTGTCAAAGTGGCAGCCAAGATCCAGGCATCCTCCCTGCTCCAACGAGTTACCTTCTGCTGGAGCAAGCAAGCTGTGCACAGAGAGAACAGGACCTGAGGAGGTTTCTTCCTGAAAGGAAAACCTAGCAGGGAGGTGGCAAGTGGATGCACAAATAATGAGTGACAGCCCCAGCTTAGACATGAAAAAAGCATGCACAGGGGGTCTCCACATCACTGCAAAGATACACCAGCTTGACTCTCACCTGTAGAACTTAAGGTGCTTGGTAATTAGGCTGCTCTGTGGTATGGTTAATATGAGACAAAAAAATGCTGCAGGGCCAAAGTTGACTACCAGCTTTGCTGACTTTGAAAGCGACAAAAGGGACTCCCATCACAAGAGGGAAGCAAAGAGGATGAAAGGAATAATCACTGGCAAGAACCAATCAATTCAACTTTGTGTCACCTGGATTCAGCTCAAGAAAGTTCCTCATCCTCTAAGGTTAAAAAAAAGCCAGTAAATAACACCATGACCTGGATTAGTGAACATAGATCCTCAGGTTCCTATGTGCATGGAAAGCTGGGATTATAATATATGCCATAAAGACCAAGATTTCAAGTAATTTGTATCCAAGAGGGGTAAAAGTTTTTTCAGTGATGTTCTGGAAAGGGAAGTAAAAGAGCTCACATAAGCTAACAGTGCTTATTACATGGTGTGTGTAAAGCATCAGAAATGTCACTGCTGGAGACACATGCATGTGTTTTTTCCCTCCATATCAGGAGATCTTTTGTAAGGAAGTACATAATAAAGATAGTTAAAGGGAGGGGATTAAGAATTAATTGCAAAACTACAATGAAACTGAAAAAAAAAAAAGCAAATGGATATGATTGTGAAAAGACAAACAAGAGGCTGAAAAATCTCAGTCTTAGATAAATACTTTTGTCAGGAAGAAAATCACTGTAAAAAATTGCTGAAGAGACCACTGAACTCGTCTTGACCTACCTCTTCTTTGTTTTTGTTCATTTCTTGAACAAATTTATATTGAGTACTCACTATGTGAAATCACTGTGATTCTACAGAATTCTAAAAGGACTCAGTTCTGAAAAAATTCTCAAATTAGTAAATCTATCTGTACCAAAGCCTCAAGCAGATCTATACTTGGACCCTAAACTAGGAAATGCCACACCTGGACACCTGATTGGAAGGAATGGCTCCTATCTGAGTACCAGACCCTCTGGAAGAAGATAAAGGGTTAATAGGCACTTCTGTCTGGGAGCTAGGGGCTTCCCTCTGCAGCTTTAAGGAGTTACCTTTTATCGTGCCTTTTATGTTGTTGGGAGATAACCCAGTTGCCATTATAAGTATATCTTGGTCTAGGAATTGAGTTATTTCTTAAGTATAGTTCAGTTTCCTCACATCCTGACTGGTAACATTATATCACCTACGTAATATTCATTTAAAGGATGTAAAATGCAAACAAAATCCAAAATTTGTTTTAAATCAGCCAGTTTCTCAAGAAGATTGACCTCAGGTTGTTATAACCTAACCTTTTTTTACCCCCTCTGGTTTCAATGGCTTGGTTAATCGAAATCTTTGTTTTTCTAGTCGTTAAATTTAAATTCTAAATGAATTTCTGTATCCAGATTACAAGGCATTAATTTTGTTCTAATTTTCATGTATGCCAGACAATCCTTGTCCAAATGCTGTTTATAAATCATCTCCATTGCCCGTTTCCTTGGTAATTGGAATAACTGGCTCTCACTCATTATTTCTCAGAGAGACTTGAATTGTTGACACCACTGTGTCAGTGTGAGATAAGGAAAGCATAGTGATTTCTTTTGTTTAGCGTCTTCTTATTTACTTGTAGTACCTGAAGGTCAATGACTGCTAAAGTGGGGGCGGATTAGACTAAAATATAGAAAGCAGAAGGGCATGAATTAGAAGAGATCCACAGTGGCACTATTTAATTATACCTAGTTGGAAACATGTAGGAAGATTTACCCTCATAAGACGGTAAAAATGGAACGAAAATGTCTTTGATGCTTACTGAAGTGTTTGCAGCTTACCAAGCCACACAGCCCTAGGCCTTGGAAAAGTCATTTTTGCTCCCATAAAATCTGGAGGTGGGTAGGTATTAAATGATTAACAAGTCCTTTTCAGTATGATAATTCTGTTTTCTAGCCAACTTTTCATAAACTTTAATTCATACTACTCGAGATATATCATGCATAAAATTCATATTACTTATAACAAATTACTTATAACATTTACAACAATTTCAATTACATTAAAGTTCAAAGTTATTGGCTTATGATTACTTTCAGGTTTATTTTCACATTTTTTTCTAAAGAACACACTCAGTTCAATGATAAGAGAAATGTATTGCTGATGCAAATGATAAAGTGTATGATTCTTTCAGAGACCTTACAAAATTTTGCATTTAAAATCTTAAATGATAATATTGGTCTCTGAACAGAATTTAATTCCAGACCTTGCCTTTGCAAACCATGTTAAAACCACCATAATATAAATGCCATATTCTGATCAGTGAAGCCATTTGGGAATAAAACTTCTAATGCCTTAGGAAGCATCACTATGAACAAAGCTAGTGGAGGTGATGGAATTCCAGTTGAGCTATTTAAAATCTTAAAAGATGATGCTGTGAAAGTGCTGCACTCAGTATCCCAGCAAATTTGAAAAACTCAGCATTGGCCAAAGGTCAGTTTTCATTCCAATCCCAAAGAAAAGCAATACCAAAGAATGCTCAAACTGCCACACAATTGCAGTCATCTCACACGCTAGTAAAGTAATGCTCAAAACTCTCCAAGCCAGGCTTCAACAGTATGTGAACCATGAGCTTCCAGATGTTCAAGCTGGTTTTAGAAAAGGCAGAGGAACCAGAGATCAAATTGCCAATATCGGCTGGATCATCGAAAAAGCGAGAGAGTTCCAGAAAAACATCTACTTCTGCTTTATTGACTATGCCAAAGCCTTTGACTGTGTGGATCATAACAAACTCTCTGAAAAATTCTTCAACAGATGGGAATACCAGACCACCTGACCTGCCTCTTGAGAAATCTGTATGCAGGTCAGGAAGCAACAGTTAGAACTGGACATGCAACAACAGATTGGTTCCAAATAGGGAAAGGAGCACATCAAGGCTGTATATTGTCACCCTGCTTATTTAACTTAATGCAGAGTACATTATGCAAAATGCCAGGCTGGATGAAACACAAGCTGGAATCAAGACTGCTGGGAGAAATATCCATAACCTCAGATATGCAGATGACACCACCCTTATGGCAGAAGGTGAAGAGGAACTAAAGAGCCTCTTGATGAAAGTGAAAGAGGAGAGTGAAAAAGTTGGTTTAAAACTCATTCAGAAAACTAAGATCATGGCATCTGGTCCCATCACTTCATGGCAAATAGATGGAGAAACAATGGAAACAGTGACAGACTTTATTTTTTGGGGCTCCAAAATCACTGCACATGGTGACTGCAGCCATGAAATTAAAAGATGCTTGCTCCTTGGAAGAAAAGTTATGACCAACCTAGACAGCATATTAAAAAGCAGAGACATTCCTTTGCCAACAAAGGTCCATCTAGTCAAAGTTATGGTTTTTCCAGTAATCATGTATGGATGTGAGAGTTGGACTATAAAGAAGGCTGAGCACCGAAGAGCTGATGTTTTTGAACTGTGGTGTTGGAAAAGACTATTGAGAGTCCCTTGGACAGTAAGGAGATCCAACCAGTCCATCCTAAAGGAAATCAGTCCTGAATATTCTTTGGAAGGACTGATGCTGAAGCTGAAACTCCAATATTTGGCCACCTGATGCAAAGAACTGACTCATTTGAAAAGACCCTGATGCTGGGAAAGATTGAAGGTGGGAGGAGAAGGGGACGACAGAGGATGAGATGGTTGGATGGCATCACCGACTCAATGGACATGAGTTTGAGTAAACTTCGGGAGTTGGGATGGATAGGGAAGCCTGGCGTGCTGCAGTCCATGGGGTTGCAAAGAGTTGGACATGATTGAGTGACTGAACTGAACTGAAAACTTCTGATAGTTTAGCTTTTTTTCTTTTAAGTTCATCAGATTCTACTCCTTTGCTTCAGCAATTACACTTATAATCTGGGCCCAAGCAAAGAAGAAAGAATGGAAGAAAAAAAAATTAAGTTATAGCATTTGTAAAAGCATATCATCTTGGGTCTAAGAAAACAAGAAGATAGTTAGAAAATGCTCATTCCCTCTGCTTCCCTTTTTGCATATTTACATTTACCAGGTTACTATTTGCTAATAGTACAATGTAGTTGAGAGCAGAAACTTTGGAGCCAGACACCAGTTATACAACCTTGCCCAAGCTGATTAATCTCACTGAGCCTTGAGCATCAGTGGGGAAAAGACCCATCTCTTGTTTCTTGTCTGAAGATTGTAAGAAACTATATAAAACTATACATATGCTATATAACTATATAAAACTATACACACACACACACATACACTATGTAAAACTATGTAGCACATGTGATCATGGTGGCTCTCATGATTATTTACAGGTACTAGGTACCTTATCCCTTCTTTGCTATAGTCTGTGAAATTATTATCCCCATTTTACAGATGTGAAAGGTGAAGAATCCCCATTTGCTTTATCCAGTACTTGAGCCAAACCATGCTGCTTTTAGTTTATGAAGATGGTCTTTGTTATCTTTGTCTGTTCCCAGCCTGTCTGCTCAACTTAAAATAATCCTTTCATCCTTCCTGGGTTTTGGAATTATACTTTTATTTAATTTAAGGCAAGCTACCTCCCCTCATGAACTCGTCTCTCTTCCTTCCCCCGGACTCTGAAAAGGTAGCTCTCTTTCCTTCTTGCCTCTAAACTCCCATAACCCTTCTCTTTCCTTCCACGGTGGGTATGCCTAGGAACCTTATCTTCATAATCTCTGTGATCCCTGGAACACCCCACACCATGCATCCCACAACTCATCCAAGTTTGGTCTTAAATAATAAATAGATCAATGATGATTCTCTTTCTCTTCTTCCAGGTGATTTTTGACTTGATTGATTTGTTTGGGGGACTTTGAACATAAGCACTGAATGGAAGGGCTGAGTTGATGGCAGTGTGACTTTTTTTTTAAGAAATGAGTTGCTTTTATACAGTTTCAAATAATAGTGCTGTAGAAGAAGCACTGAATAATTAGGTTAAAAGTTATTTTGCTTTTATTTTCATTTCAGGTTTTTCTAAGAAACATAACTGGTACTCATCTAGTGATAATATTCATTTTCCATTATGAATTAACCCCCTTATTAATTTTCTGTTTAAAGTAGAGGGATTAAGATTTGTGCAAAATCTGTGAAACTGACATCGCAAAAGAAATATTCTGAGATCATAGTGTGAAAGATGGCGGGTGGTTATTATATTAGGCTTGGATGTATTTAAGGCAAATTGGGTATAAGAGAAAATTGGAAAGAACTACATTATTGACTTCTGTGAGTCAGGTGACATACAGAGCTAAGAGAAGATCACTAACACTTCCTCATAAGCCAGAAGCAATGTCAAGCAAACAATATTTGTGGTTTAACAACTTTGGTTTACAGTGGACAAGCATATTTAGGATCAAGTTTTTTTTTCTCCTATGCTGAAAGAAAATGCAGGAAACTATTGATTACTATATATTCATAAAACAGCTCTTGCCTCCCTAAACAAAAAGTATTTCATAAGTAAGAACAAGAATTTCTGTTCTGAGTCTGAGGTTTATTATGGCTCCTTTTTACTTACTACATCCAACTGAAGACTTAACAGGATATTGAGTAACAGTGGGGGGTAACTCACATTATAAATGGCCTGGGTAACCAGGACAATTACTAGTTGGGTGTCTTGTACATCCAGGAAGCAGGGAGAGCATTTACTTATTGTAACATGTTGTTTAGTCACTAAGTCGTGTCCAACTCTGCGACCCCATGGACTATAGCCCGCCAGGCTCCTCTGTCCGTGGGATTTTCCAGGCAAGAATATTGGAAGGGTTTGCTATTTCCCTCTCTGAGGGATCTTCCTGACCCAGGGAAGCCTGTGGCAGGCTAGAGTCGAACCTGCATCTCCTCTTTGGCTGGCAGATTCCTTACCACTGAGGCACCAGGGGGCTTCTGGAAAATTTAGCATTAACTTGATTATCCCTTCGTTGTATATCATTATGTGTCAAGGAGTTTGTGTGTTTGATTGTTTTTTCCTAAAGGAACTTGTGGAGTACTACAAGCATCATTCTCTTAAAGAAGGATTCAGAACCTTGGATACAACTCTGCAGTTTCCATACAAGGAGCCGGAACATTCAACTGGACAGAGGGGTAATAGAGCAGGCATCAGCTGTGAGTATTGTAATTTAGAATACAATTTGCTGACACCTAAGGATTGAAGGCATGATAACATTAAACATCTTCATTGCAAATTTTGAAACAGAACCAATTTATACGCTGATGAATTTAACAAGGATTTTTTTTTTCCAGAGCAAAGTAGAATCAGATGGACCAACAGGTTTATGAACATGCCTAGATTTAGTTCTTTGTGCCAAATTAAAAATTATGTTTGTGTCAAATCCATCAGAAATGAAGGGTATGTTGATATGTAAGTTTTGTACTTTTCCATGACTTTTATATTAGCCAAACTTTTTTTTAACTGACACATGTTTATGGTCACAATCCTGTTTGATTAACAGGATTTAAGCAAGACTGGTGCACGGTTCTCTCATCTAACCTTGTACCCCAAGTCTGCGTATCGATTCCAGTTCAATGATTACTTTTGGAACTCTGAAGTAACTAAATGCATGTTTCCTCTGATTCCAATATATAAAGGTATACATTAGGCACTTTTGGAATGAGCACTGTATCACACATAATCACAGAGAATTAGCGACCCCATGGACTGCAGCCTACCAGGCTCTGCTGCCCATGGGATTTTCCAGGCAAGAGTACTGAAGTGGGGTGCCATTGCCTTCTCTGATACAAACCAAAAGCATGTTATAATTTTTAAATTTAATTGGAGGAAAATTGCTCTAATGCTGTTGTGTCGGTTTCTGGCATACAACAATGCTGATCAGCCATAATTATATATGTCTCCCATTATAATTTGCATGTGAGTTCAAATCAAAAACTTTTCTCATCATTTACTGTCATATAATCTTCCTGTTAGTAGATATAGTGTATAAAGAGAACACTCTGATGAAAAAATGCTGTGAATAAACTGATTTCATCCCTTATTTTAATAGCATTTTAAAAGTATTAATAAAACTGTTTTAGAGAAAAAGGAATACAATTTTATCGCCCTCAGAATGTTTAGCCTAATCAAAATGAGAATATCTAGAGTGTTTGAAAAAGAATTTGCATCAGGTAATATAATTTTACCTTTTTTTTCCTAAAATAATGCTCAGGGCACTAACACCACCAGTAAAATTTCATAGCACTTCCATAATGTAAATATACAAGTAATTTGTCACATCAAGTGACAGGTTTGTTTTTTAATTTGAATAACTTAATAGCTGTTCTCTTCACAGAGATCAGTGATAAATGAACAGGCTTGTCCAATGAGAGTAGTCAGAGCACACTTTTTTATTGAAACTGTAAACACATTAAAATTTATCTTTCTATGCTTTTAGCCCTCTGTCCCTCTGTTACCCAATTATCTTAGGCACTCATATAGGCCATAATTTTTGCTAATTCAAAAATGGAACTTTCCCTCAAAAAAGAAAAAAAAAATTTTTTTTCTACAAAATTCCTTAAAAATTTACCAGGGTTATGACATTTTCCGTACATGAAAAGTATACTTTTCAGTTCTTTTAGTTTGCCTTCCCAGTAGCAGAAGATACTAAAAGTTGCAAAGGAGGTCAGCTACACTACAAATCCTGTTTGAGTTACTCGCTTAGTTTTAGAAAGTCCAGGTGAGAGGGGCTAGCAGTCAGGGAAAGCACTGGCACTTCCTGTGCTTGACACGTGTAGTTGCTCAGAGAATATTGTTCAACAGCAAATGAAGTTGCCTAGTTTAAATTTTTGTTTAGTGTTTAACCAAATATTTAATGCTCAAACTTGTTTAGTCACTAGGGATGGAGATACAGACTCTTCTCCTCTTTTAAAGCATATCGAACAGCATGATTTTGAACATCCTTGCCAGCCACAGGAAGATTTTTAGAGTCATGAATTCAAACACTGTAAGCCCAGTCTTTTTAAGAGACTCTGGCAAGTCATGATATAAGAACCCGTTTATAACTGAGAAGTAAAAGAGAATCATTCATTTAAAATTTAATCTTTGTTATAGCCAGGCTTTGTTCATGTATTATTCAGTTATTCATTCCTTCAACATATAATAATTACCTACCACAGACAAGGCAGTGTCCTAGGTATGGGAAATAGTAGTCGAGAATACAAAGTCCCTGACCTTATGGAGCTTATCCTTTAATGAGGAGGCTCTGACAAGTCTTTTAGGAGTCTGTTTCTATATAGGATGAGAAGCAAAGATCTCACTCCCAAAGTGACCAGAAAGAAGTGAGGGCATGAGTTGGTGCATCAGTCAGCAATAATTTCTCAATGGTCTCCAAGATCTTACACTCCAGGATTATTCAGTTGTTACCGTAGAGTGGGATTATAATCTTAGATTAGATTTATATTATCCCAGTGTTTATTTGCTTGATGCTAACTTTGTATGGAATGAGAAGAACACTGAGATCATTCCGAGGATTAAACGAGGTGCTGTACCTACAGCGTTGAGCAGAGTGCTGATAACATGGTAAACACACAGCAGAAGTCAGCTGAGCTTCTACTGATTCTGCCGCTTCCGCTGTGGCCGCTGCTAGGCCTACCGGTCCCTCCTCTTCTAACACAGCAAACATTTCCCTGTATTTCTGGGTTGAATTACTAGTTTTAACTCATAGCAACTTACCTCTTTTGTTTTTATGATTTTTTAAAATATCCCTTGCTCATTTTATGCCAAGTTCTGATTAAAGGTTGACTCTTAATTAAAGCATTGCTTCTTTTTTTATGCATGTGCCTCTCAAGAAGTGGTAAAGAGGAAACTCTACATACTCTGTATAGAAAGTTTGTGCAGGATGTCTTTAGAGTCATTACCTCTGGTTCATAGCTTTCGGTGTACTGCTAAATATCATCTCAGAATAACTTTTATGAAGAAGTAGTAAATACTGGGGGACACTGGCTTGGACAGGGCATGGTGTCTCCATTCCTTCTGAGTAATGGAGAAAACAGAGCAGACAAGCCACAAGGACCACCTGTGTTCTGGGTAAGATTGGAGTGCCAGCTCCCGGGGCCTGCTACTTATTATTATTTTTCTTTTAAATGCATAGTCACCTTGGAAAAGAAAGACCCGGGGCATTGTAGAAGAGGCTGCTTGCTTCTGTATTAGCCTAGGTTAGAATGCAAGCATGTCTGCTAAGTTGCTTCAGTTATATCTGACTCTTTGCAACCCTATGGACTATAGCCCGCCAGGCTCCTCTGTCCATGGGATTTTTCAGGCAAGAATACTGGAGTGGGTTGCCATGCCCTCCTCTAGGGCATCTTCCTGACCCAGGCCTCAAACTCATGTCTCTTATCTCTCCTACACTGGCAGCCAGGTTCTTTACCACTAGTGCCATCTCAGAAGCCCCTAGGTTAGAATGTTCTTAGGCAAATTAAAAACTATTCTCAAATGTGTAAAATATGGTAAGATTATGACAGGCCTACTTCATGTAATTTCAAAATAATATATGTAAAGATACTACTTAGAATTAAACAGATATCCAGAGTATTGAACAAGGAACATATAGCATTTCTAGGTGAGGAGTAGGCAATGCTCTGTCCCAGGGCTGTGAGATTGTTTCTGCCTTTGCAATGACTTGAGTGTTTCCACTAGAGATGGAGAGAGGAAGGAAGAGAACAAAGAGAACTCGGGCACAACAGTGAGCTCTTGTACTTCCCTAGAGACCCCTCATGCAGTGGCCCCGTGGAAGATGTTCTGCCCTGTCCTGTGGATCTCTGTAAGAATCTCATTACTTTCCAAAAATGGTCACAGAAAAACTGCCTTAGACTGCTGCAGGTGTACCCTTAGGGCTCGTATATACTGAGTTGACTTTTGCCTTTCTTGCTCTACAGTGAGCACTTAATTATTTTCAGGGCTGCTACTGAGTAAGCTGTCTGACCTTAGGCAAGTCAGTTAGCCTGTCTGGGCCCCAGCTTTCTCATCTGATGAATAAGGAATGAGATTAGATATTTTATTATGTTCTTTCAAAAGCAGCTCCTAGGTTTCTTTCTTTGTACACATGAAAAAAGGAGGTAAGGTAGAATGGTAATGGACCATTATACTTGGGAAAGTTGCACAATTAGCTATTTCATAACTTATTAATAGACCTTAGGTATTTTCCCAAGTAAATGGAAGATTAGTTGGGCCACAGAGTTGGTTAATGTTTAAAAAAATTGTTGGTTACCACTATATTTACATGCTCTCAAAGCTTCTCATCACAGAACTTGTTAATTACAAAAGGGACAGTAGAAAAACCATAAAGGTGATCAAAAATAGCATCACCAATGATGGGACAACTTGATATCATGTACCTCCTAATGTGATGCTCTTGAGAAGGCTGCAACACCAGTTTGGTGGTATTCCTGCCCTCCAGGGTCCACGATTGGAATCTAATCATGAGGAAACATCATCAGACAAACCCAAATTCAATGACAGTCTACAAAATAATTGGCCTCTACTCTTCAAAACTATCGGTGGCATGAAAGAGAAAGAGGGCAGAATTGGTTTAGATTGAAGGAGACTAATGAAACATGGCCCCTAGACACAACAGGTTGAATCTTGTACTTGGAATGATTTTCCTTTTTTAGCATAAAGGACACATATGGGACAATTCACACATTTTGAATGTTTCTAGATTAGTCATTTTTTGTTTTTGATAATTGTACTGTTAATGTGTAAGAGAAGAAAATCCCTTTAATTTTTGGAAGGACACGCTGAAATGGTCTTCCCCAGTGACTCAGCAGGTAAAGAATTCGCCTGCCATGCAGGAGACTGAAGAGACATGGATTCAATCCCTGAGTTGGGAAGATCCCCTGGAGAAGGAAATGGCAACCAACTCCAGTATTCTTGCCTGGGAAATCCCATGGACAGAGGAGCCTTGCTAAAAGAGTCGGACAGGACTTGGCAATTAAACAACAGCAGTGAAATATTTAGAGATAAAAGGCATTATGTCTAGAACATATTATAAAATAGTTCAGGAAAACTAAAGAGCTTGATAAAACAAATGTAAAATATTAACATTTGAGGAGTTTGAGTGAAACAAAATTAGAATTCTTTGTACTATTACTGCAATTTTTACATCTGAATTATTTCAGAAGTAATAAAATTTAGAGATGGTGCCTTTAGCTGAAGAGAACTAACAGAATTGGAGGAAAATGTCAGCATTCTCTTCCGCTTGCTCCAGGAGCAGGGGGAGCTTGGTGCACTGATTTTAGGATGTGTAGAGTACTGAGTACATTGTACTTGAAACCATCTCTTTACCTGTGACCATATTGTATTTACTTATTCATTCGTTCGTTCTTTTAGTCAACAAATATTTATTCAACACTATGTTCCAAGTTCTGTTCTGGATGCTAAATATAACAGTGAATAAGATAGACAGCGCTGCTGCTAAGTCGCTTCAGTTGTGTCTGACTGTGCAACACTATGGACTACAGCCCCGCCAGGCTCCTCTGTTCTTGGGATTTTCCAGGCAACAATACTGGAGTGGGTTGCCATGCCCTCCCTCCAGGGGATCTTCCTAACCTAGGGATTGAACCTGTGTCTCTTTAAGTCTCCTGCATTGGCAAATGGGTTCTTTACCATTAGTGCCACTGAACAAACATAAAACAAATAACTTCACGTGTGTGTGTGTTAGTGGCTCAGCTGTGTCTTACTCTTTGCAACATCAAGAACTGTAGCCTTCCAGGCCCCATGGAGTTCTCCCGGCAAGAATACTGGAGTGGGTTGCCATTCTCTTCTCCAGGGGATCTTCCCGACCAAGGGATCAAACCCCAGGCTCCCTGCGTTGCAGGCAGATCCTTCACCATCTGAGCCAATTCTCCTGTCTTGTGAAGCAGATGCACAGGTGAACGGGTGCAGCAAGAGGACCTGTTTAACCTGGAAGGTCAAGGAAGGACATTTTGAAGAAGTGGCATCTAGGTGACATTTACAGACAGTTGGCAGGGTGTGGGTTACTGAAGGGCAGGGAAACACCAGAGTGAAGAAGCAGTTTGTGTGAAGGACATTAACAGGAAATAACCTGACACATTTAAAGAGTTGCTGCTGCTGCTAAGTCGCTTCAGTCGTGTCTGACCCTGTGCGACCCCATAGAGGGCAGCCCACCAGGCTCCCCGGTCCCTGGGATTCTCCAGGCAAGAACGCTGGAGTGGGTGGCCATTTCCTTCTCCAATGCATGAAAGTGAAAAGTGAAAGGGAGGTCGCTCAGTCGTGTCCAACTCTTTGCGACTCCATGGACTGCAGCCCACCAGGCTCCTCTATCCATGGGATTTTCCAGGCAAGAGTGCTGGAGTGGGGCGCCATTGTCTTCTCCGATTTAAAGAATTAGAAGGGGGCCAAACGTTTAGAACGTAGTGAGTGGATTCTAATATGTACAGTGGAAATGTAGTGGAGCATTATAAGCAGAAAGTGATATGAACTGATTTAGATTGTTTTGAAAGATCACTGCCTACTCTGTGAGAATGGCTTGGAGAGAGGCATGGGCAGAGAAAGGAGTGAGGAAAACTCCACAGATGTCCAGGGGAGGCATGATGGAGGTTTGGACAAAAGTTGAATAAAGACAGTAGAGTAAGACAATGGGCTTTTAGATATAATCTGGAGATTGAATTGACTGGATAAAGGAATTGAGGTAGAAATAGTACATGTGTGATATACAAGTATCTGCCTTAGATGACCCAAATGGTGAAATGATGGCCTGATCAAGAAACAGAAGGGATATAACACATACAAAGGAGAAGGTAATATATTCATTTTGTACAAATTTTTAGTATCTGTGCATACCCAGTGGTTCAGTAGGCAGCTGATAACTAAGAAGAGTGGTTGGGGTTGAAGATAAGACTTATGAATCATTCATACTTCATTTCACAGTTTCCATAGAATATATATTAATAGTATTGTTTTTATATAGGTTTAGCAATTTCTTCAAGTGTATTACTCCCTAAAGCCTTGGAAACCAGGTTCCTTTGCTTCTTATTCTCAAATTGCACTTTGCACAGCGCCTCTCATAAAACACATGTTTAGGAAGGGCTAAGTGAGTGAAGTCAGAGCCTAAGGTCTTTGGGAAACATAGCAGGTATTAAAGCAATATGTTATTTGAAAAAACAGGGAAAGATGAGTAGCTTGATCGTTTTGAAGCTATGACAAATCTTATAGCAATTCTTCAAAAATTGACAAAGGCTTCCTGGGTTTGATCGTTTTGAAGCTATGACAAATCTTATAGCAATTCTTCAAAAATTGACAAAGGCTTCCTGGGTCTTTGGGACCATACAAGTGACCTTGCAGGAAAAAGTAAAAGCCAAGAGCGGCTGCTTTCCTTTCACGCAGGTAGCTCTGGGATTCTGTTAGCCACCTGACAAGATGCTTAAACTTCATTTTAGCCAGTGTTTTAGAAACTCGGAGAATTTGTATCATTCATATTTATTTAACTCACTGTAACATAACTGGCTTATTCCTGATAATTCTTTAAATATCCTGATAATATCTTAGGCTATTTGTTAGTTTTGTCACAGTGTTAATAGTGGATAATATTTATCTCCTTTATACAAACTCCTCAAATATCCACTGAGTTTTTAACTTCTTGCCCTTGTAGTTCAACATACCCATATTTATCCACTCATATTCTGATCTCCTAATTTTATCCTCAGTCTTTCATCTTCTTTTTCCTTGGTCATTTGGGATGTGACTTTGATTTAATCTAATTTTTTGGTGGTAATTTAAATATTTGTTTTAATCTCATAAAATAGCCTCTTGAACTGCCATAAAAATTATCACAAATTGAGGGGATTAATATTGACAGATATTTACTCTTACTTTTTGGAGGCCATAAGTCTGAAATCAAAATGTTGGCAGGGTTGGTTCCTGCTGGGGTCTCTGAGGGACAATTCACTGCATGCCTCCCTTCTAGTTTCTGGATGGCCGCTGGCAGTCCTTGGTGTCCCTTGGTTTATAGACAGCACTCCCAATCTCTGCCTTGTCTTCACATCACCTTTTCCTCTGTGTGTCATCTCCTTTTCTCTTCTTTTATAAAGAAAGTTATTTCATTTACAGCTCATCCTAACACAGGATGATTTCATCTTGAGATCCTTAATTTATATCTGCAAAATTTATATCTTATTTTCCAAATAAGATCACATTCACAGGTTTTAGGTGGACATAACTTTTGCAAGGGTTGAGGGCAGTGGAGGGATGAGGGATTGGTGGGGGTGAGCCACCCTTCAACTCACTATAATCTCACAGTACTAATTTTAAATTTTTCTCCAAATTTTTCCATCTTTTTCTTTTTTTGTTGGAGTTATCAGAAGACTGTGCACTATTAGGGTAGACAGGTAGTCAGTGGATAGGGAATTAGAAGGGAAACATTACCTTAATACAACAAAGTGTATTCAATGGCTTATAACTTTCCTACAGTGAAATGCATGGTCTTTGTGAGAGAGGGTACTTCTAGCCAATGAAAGTTTCCCCAATAACCTACATGAGTGATTGTCTGAAATATTATAAAATATACTTGATACAGAATAAGAACTTAGTAATTCTTATATTTAATAATTTTTTAACAGAATACTATGTTATTCAAACACCTTTCACATATATTAATGTCTCCAACCTAGTGTTTCATGAACTGCCAGCCCCATGAAAAGCATCCAGGGAGGGTTTCATTGGTTAAATAAATGTACCAGAAGTGCTGCTTATATGATATAGCAAAGTGACAAGTTTCCCTAGTTTATCTCATCCTGCAACTCTGTATCATAGTGTCTCAACATAGGTAATGTTTGCATTATGTGCTTTAAGAGCGTTAAATATGTGATGTACTTAGAACAATGTCTGGCACACGGGAAGTGTAAATTACACACTTTTTTCCTGGGCTAAGGTGGTTCCAACATATTGCTGACATTTTCTATATTCTTTTCCTTAGGATGTCTATCACATCCACAGAATTTACCGTTCTTGGACAACTGATCAACTACAGCCGCACATCTTCATTATTTGGTCATGTTGGGCTTCCCTTTTTTATTTACTTATATCAGGAGCTTTACTAGCTACTGTAAGACATTTTTATCCTGAACCTGATAGCTTTAACAGTTCGTAGCCAGGACCCAGGGTCACTTCAGAAACCTATAGCTTACAGACTGAAATTCTACAGATACAAGTAACCTCACTCAATGCTATCTTTTTTCATGTTTCAAAGCTCAAAAAGCAGTCTATATGTTTTAACATGTCTCATTTTGTATACCATTCTTTCTATAAACCTTATTTTCTAAAGTTAAAACTGCTCTTAGTGTGTGTAATTCTCTCTAACTGACTATGGTATCCTCATGTGGCAGCCTGACCCAAGGCTTTGGTTTTTCTAGTCTCTCTCTCCTCTAAAACAAATGTAAACTGAAAAGAATTCTTTTTTTTTCCCCCTTGCTAAAATTTGGATTAGGCTTTGAGGAACAATGCTGAGAGCTCTTTTTTGCCTCATATATACGACCAGTGTCCAGCTTTCCCTGCTGAATTCCAGATCTGCATAAGGGAGCCAGTATTAACTCTGCAACTCTTGCCTTTCTTAATAGCATGAGAAGTTGAATACAAACTTGGTCAAGGTTTTGTTTCATTCACAACTTTAAATCAATATTTTAAGAATCCACTTGCACCAGACACTCTACCACATATACCCCTTGGGTGTTACATGCGAGCTTAACAGCTGAACAACAGAGCAATGCAGGGGGATTCTAGGATTGAGGCTTCTCAGACTTCACGTCAACCCTGGTAGAGGCTTTTTAAAGCAAATATCTTTTGTGACATTTCTGAGAGGTCATCTTCAGGTTTCACTTATACTCAGGTGACTTTATGTCCACAACTACACAAAGCACCTAATTATTTTTTGAACAAAATTTTTAAAATGCTTATTTTGTTCCAGAAACTAGACTTTTTATAGCTATTTACCATCATTAGTTATCTCTTTGACTCTTGAAACCCTGTGGACTTTAGCCCCCGACAGGCTCCTTTGTCCATGGAATTCTCCAGGCAAGAATACTGGAGAGGGTTGTCATGCCCTCCTCCAGAGCCCTCCTTCCTGACCCAGAGATCGAACTTGTGTCTCCTGCATTGGCAGACATATTCTTTACCACTAGTGCCACCCGGGAAGCCTGTCTCTTCAAAGCTACTCCAAGTTAAATATACTATATACATACTCTACCATGATAACCTTTCATATGATGTGCTTCGTTCCCTTCCTTGCCGTATTTCTTTCTCAATAAACTACTCAGATTTATCAACCCCTTGTCATATACATGGTTGCCAAATTTGTCACCATCCTGGCCACCCTGCTATGAACACATTCAAATTTTTAAGAATTGAGCACAAGCATTTCAGGATTGGCTAACTTGCTCATTCAAATCTTTTCCTATTCAGAGCTCTGTCTTTCTATCCAAAGCTCCATCTTCCCCAGTTAATTCTCCCTCGTTTTCTTCATTGGTCTTCCTCATAGGGAAGTTCTCTAAGAACTTCTTTCCTCTTCTCTTCTTTAGCTACTACAGTCTCACCATTAAGCCCCACAGGTCCCCACATTCATGCATTTGACAGATCTTAACACATATATATGGAATCCAGAAAAACGGTACTGATGAACCTATTTGCAGGGCAGGAATAGACACAGACGTAGAGGACAGACTTGTCATGGCGTTGGGAGAAGAGGGTGGGACAGACTGCGAGAATAGCACTGACATGTACACACTACCGTATGCAAAACAGACAGCTAGGAGAGAGCTGCTGTATCACAAGGGAAGCAGCCTGGTGCTCGGTAACACCAGGGGTGATGTTAACATGAGATGGCTGGGATGTGGGGGTGGGGTGGGAGGAAGACTTAGGAGAGAGGGGACATCTGTATACTTACGGCTGATTCATGTTGTTGCATGGCAGAAACCAGCACAATGTTGTAAAGCAGTTATCCTCCAATTAAAAATAAATTTGAAAAAACAGATATTTATTGGGGGCCTACTGCAGGATGAGCATTGTTCAGATTACTGGGGATATACAGCGGTGGAAAAAAAAGACAAGTCTGTGCCTTTGTGGAACTCACATGGTAGTGGGGACAGTGGATAATAGATAAAAAGAAGTTATACAGTTTCCTAGAAGAAAGGCCAGAAAGGCAAAATGAAATGGTTGTCTGAAGAGGCCTTACAAATAGCTGTGAAAAGAAGAGAAGCGAAAGGCAAAGGAGAACAGGAAAGATATATCCATCTCAATGCAGAGTTTCAAAGAATAGCAAGGAGAGATAAGAAAGCCTTGCTCAGTGATCAATGCAAAGAAATAGGGGAAAACAGTAGAATGGGAAAGACTAGAGATCTCTTCAAGAAAATTAGAGATACCAAGGGAACATTTCATGCAAAGGTGGGCTCAATAAAGGACAGAAATGGTATGGACCTAACAGAAGCGGAAGATATTAAGAAGAGGTGGCAAGAATACACAGAAGAACCATACAAAAAAGATCTTCACGACCCAGATAATCATGATGGTGTGATCACTCACCTAGAGCCAGACATCCTGGAATGTGAAGTCAAGGGGGCCTTAGAAAGCATCACTATGAACAAAGCTAGTGGAGGTGATGGAATTCCAGTTGAGCTATTTCAAATCCTAAAAGATGATGCTGTGAAATTGCTGCACTCAATATGCCAGCAAATCTGGAAAAATCAGCAGTGGCCACGGGACTGGAAAACATCAGTTTTCATTCCAATCCCAAAGAAAGGCAATGCCATAGAATGCTCAAACTACCACACAATTGCACTCATCTCACATGCTAGTAAAGTAATGCTCAAAATTTTCCAAGATAGGCTTCAACAGTGCATGAACCAAGAACTTCCAAATGTTCAATCTGGATTTAGAAAAGGCAGAGGAACCAGAGATCAAGTTACCAACATCCACTGGATCACAGAAAAAGCCAGAGAATTCCAGGAAAACATATACTTCTGCTTTATTGACTACACGAAAGCCATTGACTGTGTGGATCACCACAAACTGTGGAAAATTCTTCAAGGGAATATCAGACCACCTGACCTTCCTCTTGAGAAATCTGTATGCAGGTCAAGAAGCAACAGTTAGAACAGGACATGGAACAACAGACTGGTTCCAAACTGGGAAAGGAGCACATCAAAGATGTATATTGTCACCTTGCTTATTTAACTTATAAGTAGAGTACATCATGCTGGGCTGGATGAACCACAAGCTGGAATCAGGACTGCTGGGAGAAATATGGATAACCTCAGGTATGCCCATGACACTACCCTTATGGCAGAAAGCAAAGAAGAACTAAAGAGCCTCTTGATGAAAATGAAAAAGGAGAGAGAAAAAGCTGGCTTAAAACTCAACTTTTTGTTTTTTCAAAGATCATGGCATACAGTCCATCACTTCTGGCAAATAGATAGGGAAACAATGGTAATAGTTACAGACTTGATTTTCTTGGGCTCCAAAATCACTGCAGGTGGAGACTGCAGCCATGAAATTAAAAGACCCTTGCTTCTTGAAAGAAAAGCTATGATGAACCTAGACAGCATATTAAAAAGCGGAGACATTACTTTGCCAACAAAGGTCTGTCTAGTCAAAGCTATGGTTTTTCCAGTACTCATGTATAGATGTGAAAGTTGGACCATAAAGAAAGCTGAGCGCTGAAGGATTAATGCTTTTGAACTGCAGTGTTGGAGAAGACTCTTGAGAGTCCCTTGGAGTGCAAGGAGATCCAACCAGTCCATCCTAAAGGACATCAGTCCGGAATATTCACTGGAATGACTGATGTTGAAGCTGAAGTTCTAATACTTTGGACACCTGACACGAAGAACTGACTCCTTGGAAAGGACCCTGATGCTGGGAAAGTTTGAAGGCAGAAGGGGATGACAGAGGATGAGATGGTTGGATGGCATCACTGACTTGATGGGGATGAGTTTGAGCAAGCTCTGGGAGTTGCTGATGGACAGGGGAGCCTGGCGTGCTGCAGTCCACAGGGTGGCAAAGAGTCGGACATGACTGAGTGACTGAACTGAACTGATACTAGAAGTTGGTGAATGTTCTGGAAAAATAATTTAACAGTGTAATGCTACTCAGGGGTTCTGGGAGTAGTTTATGATTTTAACTGAGGTGGTCAGGTGATGAAGAACAAAACTAGAGATTTGCTTTTCTTCCTTTTGGTTGTTTAGTAGAGAGCTGGTTCAGCAGTTTTGAGTTTTCTTTATAGCAGAGCAGCTGCTGGCTTCACAAGCTCCCCTTCTAACAAGGTCACTTGGATGACCAGTGCTGTAGTCTCTTTGGGCTGCTGTAACAAAATACCATAGACCAAGTGTCTTCTAAACCCTAGAAATGTATGGCTCATGCTTCTGGATGTTGGAAAGTTCAAGGTGAAGGTGCTGACAGATTTGGTATCTGGTAATGACCTGCTCTCTGGTTCACGGAAGGTGCTGTGTGTCCTCAGTTGGTGGAAAGGAATGAGGAAGCTCTGTGGGGCTGCTTTTATAAGAGCAGTAATCCCATTCATGCGGGCTTCATTCTCATGACCTAAGCGCTTCTGCAAAGCCTCACTCCCTAGCACCATCACATGAGGCATTAAGTTTCAACATATGAATTTGGGGGATGGTGAGGGGGTCACAAATATCTGGTCCATAGTAAACGGGGAGTTTCTACTATTATAAACTCACATAAATACCCTAATCCATCTGAAGAGCAGGCTACTGAACTTTGACCATGGCACGGGCAGAACTTCCATGCTCAGCCTCAGCAGTAGGACAGTGGGAATTTAGGGGACTGTGTACCCTCTAACTACTTCTTTGCTTGTATATCACTCCCCACCCCACCCTCCGCAATAATCTCAGGTTTTTCTCTGTACCACATCGCACAACTGTATGTGTCCATGGCTCTTTTATGGGGCATTGGGGTAGGCCTCATTGTGAAAGTAACTGTTGAGTAAAAACTCAAGGAAGTGTGCACAGAGGAGCCAGTGCAAAGGAAGGCACATATATGATGTGTGCAATGTGAACAGAGCAGCAGAGATGGAGACAGAGAGCAGATCAGCCTATGTGCAGCTGTGGAAGACTTTAGCTTTTACTCTGGGAGAAATGGGAAGCCATTGGAAAGATTTAAACAGAGGGAAACGTGGTCTGACTGTAATAGGATTGTTCTAGGGAGCCTGGCTGGGTACAGTCCATAGGATTGCCAAGAACAGAGTGAAGCGACTGAGCACATGGGCGCAGCAAGTGTAGAAGCAGGAAGACCAGTCAGGAGGCTTATGCGGCAGTTTGGTAGCCTGGGCCAACACGCATCCAGGCAGGTGATATACTGGGTTGGCTAAATGTGGGGTTTCCCTGGTGGCTCAGAGGTTAAAGCGTCTGCCTCCAATGCAGGTGACCTGGGTTTGATCCCTGGGTTGGGAAGATCCCCTAGAGAAGGAAATGGCAACCCACTCCCGTTTTCTTGCCTGGAGAATCCTATGGATGGAGGAGCCTGGTAGGCTACAGTCCACGGGGTCACAAAGAGTCGGACACGACTGAGCAACTTCACTCACTCACTCACTCAAAATGTTCATTCAGGATTTTGTGTAATATCTTATGGGAAAATCTGAACGAACTTTTTGGCCAACCCAGTATTATGACGGTGATGTGAGATAGAATAGCAAGAGAATATTCTAAGATGACTGTAAGGTTTTTGGCTTAAGCAACTGGAAGATTGGAGATTTTTTTTTTTTAGGGAAGTACTCAAATGGAGGCTAAATTCTAGTCACAGCACTATCTAAGATAAGTGATTTCTGAATCTCAGTATCAACTCTCTCTCATCACTAATTTTGAAGCTCTTTTGAAGTCTGATGCTCTGTCTTAAAGAGTAAGCATTTAGAATAAAGTTCACATCTTGGTAAACTAGATGCCTATAAATAATCTGAAGTCCCCTGAAATGTCAAATGATCTCATTTTCCATAACAGTAAGGCCTTATTATACTCAGTTTTTCTTGTTAATGGCTTTATATATTTAGATTCTGCAGTATTGAATACCGAGTAGCTGTTTATATTCACAATAAGTCTAAGTACTCCTTGTCATATCTTTGAATTTTAGGTTAGAGGAGATTTGTCCATTTACCAGATGTCAGCATTCAATTAAATAAAACCAATATTATATATAATGAGGAGAGAGTTGATACTGAGATACAGAAATCACTCATCTTAGATAGTGCTGTGGATAGAATTTAGGCTCCATTTGAGTACTTCCCTAAAAAAAAAAAATCTCCAATCTTCCAGTTGCTTAAGCCAAAAACCTTACAGTCATCTTAGAATATTCTCTTGCTATTCTATCTCACATCTGATGTGTCAGAAAGTCCTGCTAGGTTACTGTCATAATTAGCCAATCTGAATTAGTTTCTTCAGTGACAATATATAAAATATACAATAAACACTGTGTATTTGAGAGAGATTGGGGGAACAGATATTTGATACTACATCTATGAAATTTGCTGCAAGTTTAAGAAGACATGACTAGGTTCCAAAATAAAACTAAGGTTAAGGATCACAAATTTAATATTCATTAAATTCTCAACATGTTCTCTGTTGCTAGACCATCTGTAGATGATCCTGGTAAAAGGAATTCCTGGATCCTTCATAGTGGGTCCACATAGGAACATAGTTCTTTAGGAAAATCTCTAGGCCACTACTGGGCCCAGACTCAGGGACAACTGTGTTGATGATGGTACCATTTGTACAACTGTCTGATATTTTTTACTGATGACTTTTTTTCTGTTGTTAACATAAATGAGTGTGAATACCTGTGGTTGTTCCAACTAAAGCCTCAGCATTAGGTAATTCCTGCCCCAGAGAATAATTACCAAATGCTTAGCCTCATCTTCAGTTATACAAATGATGGCTAATTAAGTGGTAGTTCAAAAATACTTTGATTTGATAATCAATATCTTAAGGATAAGTGTTGATTGAGCTTGGTCTCTGCAGTGTACAAATTTCAAATGTTATTGAAAATCGAGTGGATTTTCATTTGCTCATGAACACGAATAGCCTAATCAAGGCAGAGCCTAACACTTTAAAGCAGTGCTAAGTTAACCTTGACAACAGAAATATATGTGTTGATACCAGTTCACGAGTGCTTTTTATTCTACTGTGAACATTGTGTTCCTTGTTTAATTGACATACTTCTGTGGCTCTGTCCTCTTAGTCAAGTCTCAGAACTGAATAATATTCAGTAGTTATTTGCCAGTCAGTTTATAATGGTTTTGCCAATAGCTTCTGTTTCTATTAGAAAATGTCAGTATTTCAAGTTTTAACTTGGAAGAGTTAATATTTGACTGTACTTTTAATAACTCTTAAGGAGAACTATCACTAGACTATGAAGTGAAGTGAAGCTGCTCAGTCGTGTCCGACTCTTTGTGACCCCATGGACTGTAGCCTACCCGGCATCTCCATCCGTGGGATTCTCCAGGCAAGAATACTGGAGTGGGTTACCATTTCCTTCTCCAGGGGATCTTCCCGACCCAGGGATTGAACCTGGGTCTCCCACATTGGAGGCAGATGCTTATGAGCCACTTATTTGCTAATGTTCCATAAACATTAGCCCATCTAAATGCCAGGTATCATATGAAATTAACCAGAGAGACCTACCTGGCTGTGATGGTCTCTCTGAGCAATGTTCTCCGTCTATGCTAATAAGGAGTTGAAAGTATTTGAGGAAGGAGGAAAGTTAGGCCCTCAACTAAGGCATGCAGTTTGCAAATGATTCTTTTAATGAAAAAGGTCTCAACACAGATTTTTAATATTATCCCAGTGGATACAGATATGAATAAAAGTTCTTTCTCTTAAGAAGCTTCCTGGAATAATGTGATATACTAGCACCAGGCTCCCTACAGTACTAGGTGGTGAATGAATTTTAGGCCAGGAAGTAAAAGGAATGGGAGGTTATAATCCCTCCATATTCCCATTTGAATGTCACTGTTCCTCAGCTGTTTCTATTCCATTCCAGGATATGTACCTACCAATAATTCTTACATTAGCGTCTTGGTACAGTTGGAGGAATATGATGTAGAAAACATCTATCTGTACGTGTGTGTAGAAATAGGTGGATATAGTCTAACTATGGGCATAAATGTTTTATAGGTTAAACCATTTCGCAAAATATCTTTATCAAATACTTTATTCTGACATTGCTTACATTTAGATTTAAGTCCATGCTTTCCTAGGGAGACACATTCTTTTACACTCTTATCTCCATAGGTGCCAGGTGTTCAAATGCTGTTTTGCCAGCATACAAGAATTTAGGACCCAAAGACAGTGAAAATTGATATGTAGAAAGAGTGACAACAATAAGTCATGCTACGATGTGTGAAAACTAGAAAGCATCTTACCAGGACTTACAATGTTTGGCTGAGAGCTACATATTGGGATGTAAAAGGTTAATCCGTTTCTCTCCTGAGAAGATTCCTCAGGCCTATGGTATGGTTAATACCATGAGACATACTGTATTTAGTAGCTGTTCAGCATCTCAGAAAAAAATGATAGTTGTTGTAGGAATATCATTGATAGATTATGGCTCTCAGGGATCCTGGGCAACAAGACATGAACATATTTCATGTTCTTTCCTTTGTGTTGTGCCAGTTGTTGTTGGAAGTTGAGCAGTTAAGTGAGCAAAGATGAGCTCAACGAATAGGAGGAGGAGCCATCTACCTAAATTTGAGATTTAAGTACCATTTAGTTGTGTTTTCATTGATTTCTTATTTTTTCCTTCTAGAGTTAACTTATCTTTTGTTATCTTTCAGACTCTTGACTTGAATTACCTTCATTAGAAATTTTGGGGAAATACCACTTCTTTTTATTACTCCATGGATAAATAGTCCCAGAGAGAGAATCAAGCATGGACACTTAGAAGTAATGAGCAGAATGAAGAGTTCTCCCAAACACTGGATAGGAATCTTGGCACCAGATTTTCTGCCAACAGTAGAGTTACAGTGCCATTTTCTTCATTCAGTTATAATTGGCGTCCTTTCCTCTCTTTAACAATAGATATAACATGACCTCGAAATCAAACAAACCAGTTACATTGCATGGTAATATAAAGTCAGTTGCACAGATTATAAAATTAGTTGTATGGGCACATACTGCTATATTTAAAAAAAAAAAGTGTAACCTGGAACATGCAGTGGACTAGAAGAGAACCTTGATTATCAACAAGGATACACTTCAGGGTAGGTTAAATATGGGAGGCCACTTATGAAAAAGTGTCATGCATGCATCAATTTATATATGAACCCAAGAACCACTGAACCCCTCCTTTCAGTTCCTCTGCCCAGTCTGTTTGGTTGGAATCTAAGCATCCCCTTAATGAGCTACTGCTATTCTTAGGTACAAGAGTATGTTAATAACCCAGACTCTTTCAAGTTCATCCTTAAGGTGAGGTCTGCCTTCTTAAGAACCAGGATGGTAGCTATCGCATTCCAGACAGCAAGGCAGAATAAAGAACAAGAGAAGGGTGAAGATGTGTGCCAGCTGCCTTCCCAGGAAAGATGCCTCACGATACTTTTGCTAACATCCCATCCCAGTAGCAAGAACTTAGTAATAGAGTCTCTGGGCAAACACAGCTCAACCAAATAACTTATTACATGGCTTAAGGGGAGAATACACATTGGGAGAAAGTTTACAATCACACTTCCTTTTCTATTACAGTGGCACCTTGGCATCAGCAGGGAGAGTTTTAAAACTGTCTAAGGTGGTACCTGAAGCAGAGGGATAGATGCAGAGTAGGCAGCAGTGAAGAGCCTTGACTCGAGTCACACTGTGTAGGTTTGAATCTAGGTTGTTCTCAAATATGAAGAAGAAATATTATGGGTATCCTCCTCTGAGTTTTTGTGACAATTAAATGAATATAAAACACTGAGCATGGCATCTGACACTTTCAAACCATTTGATAATTTTAGCCCTGATTATTAAAAGTAAAGTGAGAGGTTTTTGAGCATCTAAAAGCATAGATATTTTCTGTACATTCCTATAGCTGGGGGATATATTTACTCTCTTTTCCAGATATTTTATTTTTGGAAATAAGCTACCATGCACATGCTTGTTTGGAGGGTGAGGGTGGTTCCTAACAAAGTTTATGAGTGATTTTCTTGAATTTTCAATGGGTTCTGCATATTTCATTGACGCCACCCTATCGGCTCTTTATATCAGTTATAATGTGAAGCGTATTACATTAAGAATTTACATGACCGCCATCTCCACTGATGTGCCAAAGTAGGAATCGTGCACCACATCAAAGAAGGCCATCCCTGGGTGGAAGGGGTTCAACGACGGCAGCATGGAGGGCTATGCTGTGTTCACCTGTAAAGGGATGGATCGCTCTGAATTGCACTAATGTCAAGCAAAATGTAAAAATCCAGCTTGTTCTTCATTTAGAGATGGTGATAGGAGACAAATGGGTGAAAATGAAGCTTGATATTTCAACTTGGATGTGACAATTTTCTTAAGGTTATAGACAACGAAATAGCTGTGTCAAGATATGTTTTGCCAACACCTAAATGCTCTTTGCTTCTCTCTTTTTCTTTCCTTTTCTAAGCCCCTTCTTTGTTCTGTGGGTTTTCTTTTGTAACTCCACCAGACTACAGCTTTGTCCCCCCTTCTTCCACTCCTTTCTGGTCAGGTACTGCTTTACTGCTTTTCTATGTCTTTTCCACTTGCTTTTGTTTGCTAGTATTTTGACTTCTGCGTGTGGCTTCTCATGTAGATACATTTCCTCACAAACAGCCCCTCCAGTCACATTCCCACCATGCACTCCCCTTTTCTCCGTCATCAAGCCATCGTTGGTCTTGACATTCCAACCCTCTGGTTTTGTGTGTGTGCTCATGTTATATTTCAGCAAGACATTTTTTCTTTCATCAGTTAGAAAGATTTGGGAGGTGAAAGTATAAAGGGAGAATGAAGTGCTTTATAAAACTAGTTTTCTTGAGGATCAGAAATTTTAGTTGGGAAAAGCCAGTGTTTGTGTCTTTCCATTAAGAAAATAAATAGGACCAAAATCCCAACTTTATCTCCAAATATAAGAATAGAATTTAGTTCATATTGCTTTGAAGGATGACTGTTCATCTGCTTGTGCAGGGCATTCTGGTCTTAATTTCTGTCATTAGCCAGAGAATGTAAGGGCTGTTTATGTGACATGTAGGGAGTACATGATAACTGAATAAAGTATGTTTTCTTACAGATTTTTAAAATTTAACCTGTAAATCCCAATGGGATAATCAAATATAGTACTAGAAGGCCCTTACAAGTCATCTGGTATAGACCTTTCATTTCATAGGTGAAAAGAATGTGGCCCAGAGGGGTTAAGAGAACTGTACAAGGTCACACAGTTAAGTTGATGATGGGTTTTTCCATCACTGGGGTGTTTTTATGTGCACGACTCTTAAGAGTAGTGCCCCAGTAATGGGATGGTTTTCAGTAAGGAAACTATTAAAGTGGTTTGTGTCCAAACAGTAAAATAAAATGACCTATTTTTGCTCCCTTTACAGTTCTGAAATCTACAGCATTGCCATTCGTTTATCTTATGATGGACACCTGGAGACTAAAAAATTTCTATCATTGCAAAGCTCTGGAAAATAGGCCAGAGATCTCAGTCTCCAAGAGGGCACACTTTTCCAGTCATAACTGTAGCTGTCTAGACACTGGGAACTGTTAAAAACATGATGTATGGCAATTCCCATGTTTTTTTCCCTTTCTTGTACTTCAGTTTCTCTACCATTTAAGGTTTATAAGGTTCCACCAATCCCAGGTGAGTGATTCTCAGAATCACTGAAAATATAATTGAAAATACTTTATAACCCCAAGGAGCAACAGGTAGAGATGTTAATATGAAATGTGTTCTGAAACACCAGAGACGAACAGATGTCCAGCTTGAACTGAGTTTTCCTTTCGGGACAAGCAGATGAGAGCAAAGAAGGGGTTAGCTCCTCTCCTACCATTGAAAAAAAATCTAAGTATAGGAAGCGAACACCCTGAATCTTGTTTTTGGTTATGTATTTCAGTAAAGATTTTCTATACCATCTGAGCCACCAGGGCAGTTCTATAAGATTTGTTTGAAACAAAGAAGATACATGGATGGTGTTTATTACATTTTTCCATGAAACATGATTTAAGCTTCTTCACAAGTGAAATTATATATAAAAGAATAACTGTCTCTAAATAGTTTTAACTAAAAAAAAGGCTGTTTGTGTGGAGGAGATGCCATTTGACTAGAAGTGATGACATGGATTCAGTAGGAGCCTTTCAGAGCAAAAAAAAAAGTTAATTGTTTTGAGTCTTAGTTGAGAAGCTTACAAGAAGATAAAAATGTGAAGCTTTTACCATAGAGGTTCTAGTTTAAAATGGACTACTATGCCATCAATAGGAAATTTATGCTAGTTATTTGAGATTCTGTCACCCTAGATAGTAACTTAGATATTAACATTTTTCCTGCCAAACTACAAAAACTAGTCCCTGTTTGGAAGTTCCTGTGAAGAGCATGAAAACCGAATAATGAGTCTTTAAACTTTGTGGACCTGACTGCCGCTGGCTGAATTGAAACAGCAGTTCTGCTGCTTTCAAGCCCCTCTGCCATCATCACTAGTCTGTAATGAAATCACGGCTGCGCATCTTGATAGCACCTATAGCATCCATCTGACTAGCTTCTTATGATCGGTAAAGTGCAAACCCATTCTGACGCCCCATCATATCTTTACAGTGTTAAGTCCAAAGGTGCTGGGCATCGCTATTGCTCGGTATGACTTCTGTGCCAGAGATATGCGAGAACTGTCCCTGCTGAAAGGAGACGTGGTGAAGATTTACACGAAGATGAGTGCGAACGGCTGGTGGAGAGGAGAAGTAAATGGCAGGGTGAGCGTCCCTCTCAATGTGATCATCGTGTAAATGAAGGGGGCGGGGCAGCCACTGGCACCCATCATGCTGGGGGGGGGACGCCCTCACTTGTCACCGCCCCCAGAGTCCTGGCTCCACATGGGTGGTGTTCCTTACTGAAAACAGGGACTCCAGAAAAATGCATTGCGTGACTAGGATACTGACATAAACAAAGTTTACTTAGGCAAATTTGATGGCTTCCTTTTGGGAAAAGGGTTTAGCAACATGTCAGTTCTTTTGAGTCTGTAAGCCTCTTTTTAAGTCCAGAGCATCAGCTTTAGGTGGAGCACAAAATATCTGTGAGAGCCACTGGTCTAAATTAGAAAGAGCAGGCATAGGACCTCTGTCTTTATATCTTGTTCTATAGCAGAAGAAGAGAGCCTTAAGTAGTAGAACCTCTTAATTTGCATATTTGTGTCCTCACAGATTAGAACACTGTTGAAGCATATTTTATTCCACCCTTTCTACCACTCACTCTGTTGGGCTTTTAGGAGCAGTTTAAACCAATCCTCTTCACCTGCGGTGGGCATTGTGGGCATTAAACCCCAGCTTAATTCTGGGTGTTATGAAAATGAAATGCTCTGTTTGTAGAGCCCTTTGAAGTGCTGGATAGAGTCACATTGCTGTGATGGTTGCTTTTCCTTTTTAGGTGGGCTGGTTTCCATCCACGTATGTGGAAGAGGATGAATAAATTCCAGTCCAGCGTTGCACTGCACCAGGAATTTCAGAGAAGGGATTAACAGCAGCCTGTACAGCATTATGAATTCACTGAAGTGTTTAAAAAGCTGCCTTTCTGGCTATTCAACATCTTCTCTCTCTTTCCCCTCCTGAGTCTTAATGCTGGGATTTCTAAAGATGCTGGTACTGACAGATTAATGGCTCGCCTAGAGCTATGCAAGAAACAGCCTGCCCGTCTGTCATCGTCAGGGACCAGGGCAAAGCCAAAAGATTTTCTTCCCCCAGAAAGCCCTGAAAGCACAGTGGTTCATGTTTCTCTCTATTTCGTCCAGTCAGACGTCACGAATGCCAGCCATTAGTACATGTCTAATGTGTATTTACTTTCTTCTCCTGTGCCATTCTCCAGAATTTTTGATGGTACAAAGAAGCAGAAGTTTAATTTTGCTTTCTTCAGCATGAAGAAAAATGGGAGTTCTGCCACTGGGGCAGCTTACCGAAAAGGTCCAGCATTACTTGTCTTAAATTGCCCGGCAAGGTGACTCATTGCCTGGCAAACACTTTTACCCACCCCTCCCCCCCCCCCACTACCACCAGTGTTCCTCATGTGAAAGTTTAAGAGGCAAATGCTCAGCTTTGCTTAGTAAGTGACATCTGTGGGAGGGAGGAGTTATATTCATTTGAAGTCCTGATTATATTTGCAAACTTCTTCATAAGAAGACATACCCCAAAAAGTGGATAAAAGAGTATCTTCATGTTAAATCTTCACAACCTTCATGATCTCATAAGGTTATTTTATAAAATGTAGTACTTCACTTTATGAGATAATCTTGGCTGGGCATTTTTTGGGGGTAGTTACAAGTAACCTGAGTTAAGGTGCCATTGTTTACATAAACAGACCAACGACTATGATTTATAGTAAGTCATTTCAGAGAAGAAACATTATTATCATATGCCTTTTCCTCCTCCCCGACTCCCCTGGCCAAATGAAAAAGACCTGGGACATACATGCCGATTCCCACATTTTTCTGGAGTATTTACAGTAGCACAAACAACCTCACTGAGGATTTCTGAAGGAAAGCACATTAAGGTCCTTTATGCATTTCAGGGACAGAAAGGAGCATCACTAGACTTTTCTGATCTTATCCACTGTGGGCTCCCAGCACTCACTGAGGCTCTTCCCATCTGAGTCCATTTCCGGGTGTGTATTAACTGGTGGGAAGATAAGTCTGCAGTGCATTTATTTGACCAAGTCTTCACTGTTTATATGAGGAGTCTAAGTACATTTTTCTTGGGATGTACAGAGTGCCCAGTCAAGAGAATCAAGTTAAGACACTAACTTGGCCCTTTGCTGATGAAATATTTTCTCCATAGCAGAAGTCATGTTCTGACAAGACTCAGTGTCTACAGAAAACATTAGAAGCATTAACTTCATAGAGACAAATTAGGAACATTTAGCTCTGAAATCTTGGATCATCTTTAAAATGAGGTGGGTGTGATTGGCCTTCTCCCCAACCCACTGAGGGCCAGAACTTGATGTTTCGTGGATACTTCTCCCTTTAGAGACCCTCGTGGGCTAGGACTTCTCAAATAGGATAGATTCAGGACCTTTACCTCAGAATTATGTAAACTGTGATTGTGTTTTAGAAAAGTTACTTGCTAAAACCAGTTAAGTTTTTGTATATGTGTAAATGATCATGAAATTGCGTTTTATAAGATGTTCTGTATAGTGAAGTTACACACTCAAGGTGTCTCTTTGGAGTGGATTCTTTCCCATAAAGTCTTATCTGCAACATTGTGTCTGGGTAATGTTTTGTCTGTTACTGTCTGCCAAATGTTACGCAGAGAGCAGCTTCATACAAACTGAAACCCTCCTGTGTCAAGTACTGTAGCTTGTGCTGTTTCTTTTGCTGTTTTTTTTAGCCAATAGACTCCCTCTCTTGCAACATTTCATGGACCGGGGCGTTTCCCAGCAGAGGATATTAGCGTCCCTTTTCATGACCTTACCATTTACATCTTTGTCTATGTTAAATACTTCATATTGGAAACTTTAAATGCTGCAGATTTGTGTAGATTTCTAATACCAAAGACAGAAGTAAATGTTTTCCATATACTTTGTCTTGCCTGTATGCAGCCCTATGTAATATGGTGAATTAGAGTATTTCACTTTGTAATATTTTGTAAATATGTCAATATAATAAATAGTTACTACTTGCATTACCTCGATTGAGAGCTGAAGTCTTTCCATCGAACAGTTCCGTACATAATTCAACATGTGCAGAGCTCATCATAAACACAAGACTAGAAGCCCTAACTGTGATCTGCAATAGTTGCAGATAATATATCATTGACATGCTTACCGTGTGCCACACAGTTCTAAATGCTTTATGTGCTCTAATTTACAATAACCCCAGGAGGTATACCCCATATTATCTCCACTTTTCAGGTGAAGGAGCAGGCATTCTGAGAGGCTGTAGCTTGACCCATCTTACAGAGCTGGCAAGTGTCAGAGAGTTCCAACTTGGATGGTCTGACTCCAGAGCCTGTACCACCACACTTAATAGGGGCAAAAGGGTTTTCTTGGGGGCTCAGCGGTAAAGAATCTGCCTGCCAATGCAGGAGACACAGGTTCGATCCCTGAGTCAGGAAGATCCCTTTGAGATGGAAATGGAAACCCACTCCAATATTCTTGCCTGGGAGATCCCATTAAACAGAGAAGCCTGGTGGGCCACAGTCCACAGTTTTGCAAAGAGTCAGACATGACTTAGAAACGAAACAAAAACAACAGGGGCAAAGGGGAGATTAGGGATGTAAGACTGCATAGTTGAGCAGCTGTGATACAATGATTGAAGATGAACCCAATTCAGAAACATTCTCCTATTCCTGCCTCCTAAAAGAGAGTCTCAAATAGATGTTGCCCAGAGAGATAGGTGTCAGAGATTGACCTTTGTCTACTTTGATTCAACCTTTCCATAGAAAATGATGAAGTGCTAAGCCAGAGAGACTTGGAGGCAAGTCTCCCTTGGCAGAGCAGGCCTGTGGGTTGTCCCCAGCGGTGGAGGCAGGTTGGCTCAGAACAGCAGGGAAGCCCATTCCTTCTAAAGAGCAGGGACGGTCAGTTTCAAGGTAATAGCGTCTGGTTGATGTCACCAGCACACTGTGCTCAGAAATACAAAATCTCCCCTATTTCATTATATTATGGTGGGTTACCCCAGCCCTGACTCCCACTACTTGAAGGGCTGATTCCTTTGGATTTCTCTTCAACACGTTATCATTGAGGGGACTTTAGACCTTGCATCTTATCATCACCACTCTTACCACTACCAATCATGATAAGAACTCCCTCTTTATTAGTTAACATGGGAATAACCCTTATAAATCATTAAAATATTGTCTTCCATCAAGCAATTTAAGTAAATATATTGATAATTAGTTTTAGGTGCCTTGCTTTGTTCTATTTAATTTGACAACTGTACAGAAGAGTGATAAAAGCATCGCCCCAGACATCAGCATCTCTGGGTTCCCATCCCATCCTCACCACACAGGGGCTCAGCCAGTCAGTATAACAGCAGGTACTTGATAGAATGGTCGTGGGACTCAACTGAGACTGTACATATGAAGTGTAATTGTGTCTGGCTTGCTCTGAACCATTTTTATCCCTGTCATTATGGCAGTCACTGTCAGATGGATTTGCTGTCAAATTTGGGTAGTTGCTATGTGAATCTCTGAATTCCTTCAGTATGAATCAGGCACACTTATTGGATTAAGGGGCAAAACTACAGATTCTCAATTAGACAGTCTTTCTAGGAATGATGTTAAATCATCTGGTATCATAGAAAGTAGAAGTTTTAGCAGTTGCTGCTGCTGCTAACTCGCTTCAGTCGTGTCTGACTCTGTGCGACCCCATAGACGGCAGCCCACCAGGCTTCTCCATCCCTGGGATTCAAACCCCAGCACCACCAGTGACTTTCTGGGCACCAATTGCATCTTCTGTAATAAAGGGATAATTACAAGTGTCTGAGAGAGCTGAAGGATAAACCATAACATATGAAGAAAAAGATGCCAGTAAAGAGCCTGGCACACGGTAGGTACTCAGGAAACGTTGATCCCCTTCCCCTGATGAATTGTAAAATGCTTCAGGACCAGATTATGGACTGGAAGCTTTAATTTTAAATACTAAAGCTCATGTTTTCTTACATATGATTACATTTTGAGCATTCAAATTACAGATGGAATAAAAAGGTGTGTGTTCAGGAAGATTAATATTCAAACCCACAAACAACCTCAGAAGTTGAATTTAACAGCTCTAGATTATTTTGACTAGGAAAATAGGATTATCACCCACCTCATAATCATTCAGACTTAGTCCATTAGTCACTTCATTTTTCACTGAAACTAGTTTTCTGGGATTGGCTGAGCTCTGATTAGAAATGTTATGCTCTACCATCTGGCAGACTTTAAAAAGTATCTTATTGTAAGTAATGAACCAGTCCCTAAAAAAGGTCAAAAGGAATCCTTTCTCAAGTTAGGTGCCATCAGTTAGACAGGATTCAGGGAAATAATGACAGAAAAACAACTCTTGAAGCACTCTAGACTGGCTCTGTCAGGAAGTTCCAGAATTTCTAGGCACAGTACAATCACAGTGAGCCGGACATTGAGAGACCTCAGAGCAGAAACAGAATGAACACAAATCGCTCCTCGCCCTGTCTGCTAATGGACACTGGGGTCCATGTTGAGCCCAGGGGTGGGGGGTAAACCCCAGAATAGTGGACCCCCCTCTGCTGGTACAGTCCTGGCCCCCTCTCCAGCTGAGCAACCCTGGGGAAAGCACACAGAGCCCCTGAATCTTTGTCTCTGAGAATGAAGGGGTTAACCAGTTGAAAACCATTATTTCTATCTAAGCTCCATGGTTTTATGAAGTCATTCTGAACCACAGAAGAAACAAACGACTTCACCAATGTATAGAGGTTTTAGAATATGCTAGTACCGAGAGGGGTTGGGGGCAGGAGGAGAAGGGGATGACAGAGGATGAGATGGCTGGATGGCATCACTGACTCAATGGATGAGAGTCTGAGTAAACGCTGAGGGAGTTGGTGATGGACAGGGAGGGCTGGCGTGCTGCGATTCATGGGGTCGCAAAGAGTCGGACACGACTGAGCAACTGAACTGAGTACTAACGAGGATAGTCAAATCTCTGTTCAGCTGTACTCAAAATTCTTTGCACAATCATTTCGTGGCTGTAAGTGGCACAGGGGCATATCCGTGGGTCTGCTGTATGCACCATGGTACCCTTAATACCCATCCACTGGCACATGCCGGAAGCCAGGGAATGTTCGTGGAGTGAACAGGTCCCCAGCACTCATGTGTGCGGACCTGTGGGCAGGCACTGGCCCTAGGTTCTGTGGCTGAAAAGCTAAATGTGCTTTGACTTTAACTCTAGCAGTTGAGTTCTATGTGGATGGTTGCAGCTGAACCTCAGAAACCACAGCTCCTTGAGGGGGCACTGGAGACTGGCCAGTTCTCCGCTGTTGTCACGACACCAGCCACCTTTCTCTCCTGAATTAACTGCTTGGGCCTGTGTGCTCTGGACATCACACCACCTGGGCTGCCCCAGCAGCACTTTTCAGTTGTTACTGCTCTGTGCCTACAGGAAGCAGAATGCGCATGATCTGCCTTTAGTACGTTTTCCTTCCCCCAATGATAAAAAATAAGTATCCCTACATTTGGGATCTACAGCTCCTGGAATCTTTTCAGACTTCATCTCACTGAATCTGGAGCAGCACAACCCTGAAAGGCAGGTAGGGCAACCTTCATCTATGAAACAAAAATGCACGGGAACTTCCAATTTCTCAGAATTCCTAAAGCCTTTCTCCAGAGGAGTTTCTATCTACACTGTGGGCATTTGCTGACGTCCTAGGTCAAGAGGCAGCACGACTGGGTCAAAATCCTCATACTTCTTGCTGTCAGCACATACTGATGTGTTTGAAATGTGTCAGTAAGTCTAATAATGTCTCAAAGTCTGATCAGCAAAGTGATTTGAATGTCCTTGCCTCCATGAAGGTAAAATTTTTTTTCCCAATGATAATTTAGTTTTTGTCTCATTTGAATATTTTTAAAAATCTCATCTCATTTAATTCTGAGAATTCAAAGGTTGGTAACATTGCATCTTTGAATCATGAAAACTCTCATTCTGGTTGAATAACTCTTCTACACAAGAGCTAGAACTAGTTTCTAAAGCAATTTGACCTATTTTAATAGTCTAATCAACCTTTTTGTCTAAGCAACAGCACAGATTAATGGTCAAGGCCTCAGCTTTAGAACTGGACTGTCAGGCTCCACCACATACTGGCTGTATGACCCTGGGCAAGCTGCTTACACTGCTTGTTACTCAGCTTCTCTTTAGTTAACATGGGGTGATGAAGCACCTTATTTCAGACAGTGTTCACGAGGATTAAATAGGGCAACGTATAAACAGAGCTTTCATATATTTGCATTTTGGCCATTTAATATACAAAAATAAATGTTACAGGCTAAATTCAGATGTAGGGGGAAAAAACACCTCTTGTATGTAAGTATATTTGCCTTCGAAAGAATCATCTTAAGATAACTTTTTACATTCAGTTCAGTTGCTCAGTCGTGTCAGACTCTCTGCGACCCCATGAATCACAGCACGCCAGGCCTCCCTGTCCATCACCAATTCTCGGAGTTCACTCAGACTCACGTCCACTGAGTTGGTAATGCCATCCAGCCATCTCATCCTCTGTCGTCCCCTTTTCCTCCTGCCCCCAATCCCTCTCAGCATCAGAGTCTTTTCCAATGAGTCAACTCTTCACATGAGGTGGCCAAAGTATTGGAGTTTCAGCCTCAGTATCAGTCCTTCCCTTGAACACCCAGGACTGGTCTCCTTTAGGATGGATTGGCTGGATCTCCTTGCAGTCCAAGGGACCCTCAAGAGTCTTCTCCAACATCACAATTTGAAAGCATCAATTCTTCAGCACTCAGCTTTCTTCACAGTCCAACTCTCACATCCATACATGACCACTGGAAAAACCATAGCCTTGACTAGACGGACCTTTGTTGGCAAAGTAATGTCTCTTCTTTTGAATATGTTATCTACCTTGGTCATAACTTTTCTTCCAAGGAGTAAGTGTCTTTTAATTTCATGGCTGCAATCACCATCTGCAGTGATTTTGGAGCCCCCCAAAATAAAGTCTGCCACTGTTTCCACTGTTTCCCCATCTATTTCCCATGAAGTGATGGGACCAGATGCCTTTAAAATTGATGACGACAAATCAAACACAGCACATGGTATATGAGTTGTCTACTTCCATGTAAGAAATGAGTCCAACCCTTATTCATGGAGGACAACAAACATCTATTTCCCCACAGTTTCTGTGGGCCAGGAATCAGGGAATATATTAGCAGGGGTTTCTGGCTCAGAGTCTCCCATAAGCCCTCGAATCAGTCACCCAGGGCTGCAGTCATCTCACAGCTCAAGGGGGGCGGGGAGGATCAGCTTTCGAGCTCAGTCATGTGGGCCTCTCTACATGACTGACTTACAAGATGGCAGCTGGCTTTTCCCCAAATCACACCATCCAAGAGGGAGAGAGCAAGAGCACTCAAGGTGTAAGCTAGTCTCTTTACACTTAATCTCAGAAGTAACAGCCCATCACCTTGATCTATTCTATTCCTTAGAAAGTGAGCTACTAAACCACCTCACATTCAAGGGGAAGGAAGGGATTATAAACAGCCTGAACACCTGGACAAAGCGATCACTGGGGACCATCTTAGCAATTGGGTAAACTGAGGATCGTTTAAGCCAAGTATGAGGTTCACCTGAAGAGCATAGGTTACTTTTGGTGAAATTTAGTTGATTAAAATTTAGTTTTTTTTTTTTTAAAAGATTAAAAAAAGTAATTTCCTGTTGATTCCTTACGTCCATTATTTGTCACGTTCCAGACTCTGCAAAGGATATAGGCGATAATAAGAGGAATGACTCCTCAGAGTTGCTCATTTTCTGTCCGTCCTCACTTAGGAAATACCCTTCCTGGGAGTCTGTGCTGGAAAAGGATGAGAAAAGGAGTGTTTTCAGACACATAGGAAGTGGAATCAATCTCACAGTAAAAGTGAAAGCAGCAACCTAGTATGCAGTGGAAATATAGCTGTTGAAATTTTAAAATTATAATATCTCCAAGTGTTGGGCAAATCATCCATTCATTCAGGAAATATACATTGAGCTCCTTTGATGTGTTCCACCATTCAAAGGCTTTGAGGATACAACAACAAACCTGTCAGTTCCTACACTTGAGAAGCTTACCTGCTTGCAGATGATGACAAGCAATAAAGAGATACATTGAATTAGGTACTGAGAGGTGTTACTGAAGGAGGAAAAAAGCAAAATAAGTGTTATTCTTCATAGGGTGGTCAAGGAAATTAGTTTTTAACAAAAACCAAATTTAAGTGAGAGAGGAAAAAAAGATGTGAATATCTATGTGCTTAGAGTTCATAGAATAGTAAGGTCCAGTATTCTTGTGGACATAATCTTACAGACAGAGGAGCCTGACAGGCTACAGTCCATGGAGTGGCAAAGAGTCAGACATGATTGAGTATGCATTTAAGGTGCAGTGGGGTTGCAGAGAGTCACAAGGAAAAGAGTAATAGGAGATCATGTCAGAGAGCTTCTTGGAGAAGATTGGGTTGGTCTTGAGGGCCCAGTAATGAGGGAGGTGAGAGCCATTGGAGGGATTTAAATTGGGCAATGACATGATCCCATGTGTATTTCAGAAGCTCACAGAGGATGCTATAGCTTGAGACAGAGCTAAACCTGGGAAATTAACACTCTGCCATTCCTCCATTGGGCTTCCCTGGTGGCTCAGTGAAAAATAATCTGCCTGCCAAAGAAGGAGATGCAGGTTTGGTCCCCACGTTGGGAAGATCCCCTGGAGAAAGAATAGGCAAGCTACTCTAGTATTCTTGCCTAGGAAATTCCATGAACAGAGAAGCTTGGTGGGCTACAGTCCATGGGGTCGCAAAAGAGTTAGACATGACTTAGCAACTCAACAACAAATTCCTTCATTCAGTTCAGTTCAGTTGCTCAGTCGTGTCTGACTCCTTGCGACCCCATGAATCGCAGCACGCCAGGCCTCCCTGTCCATCACCAACTCCCGGAGTTCACCCAGACTCGTGTGCATTGAGTCGGTGATGCCATCCAGCCATCTCATCCTCTGTCTTCCCTTTCTCCTCCTGACCCCAATCCCTCTCAGCATCAGAGTCTTTTCCAATGAGTCAACTCTTTGCATGAGGTGGCCAAAGTATTGGAGTTTCAGCCTCAGCATCAGTCCTTCCCATGAACACCCAGGACTGATCTCCTTTAGGATGGACTGGCTGGATCTCCTTGCAGTCCAAGGGACTCTCAAGAGTCTTCTCCAACACCACAATTTGAAAGCATCAATTCTTCAGCACTCAGCTCTCTTCACAGTCCAACTCTCACAGCCATACATGACCACTGGAAAAACCACAGACTTGACTAGACGGACCTTTGTTGGCAAAGGGCTGCTGTAACAAAGGTACTACACCCATGCAGCTTACACAGTAGGAGTTTCTTGTCTTTTCAGTTCTAGAGGCAGAAATCCAAGATCAAAGTGTGATCAGAGCCATGTTCCCTCAGAAGGCCCTAGAGAAGGATCCGTTCCAGGACTCTCCAAGAGTTTAATAGTAGTTCTTTGGTTTGGGACACTAATTTCCACATGCTACTCTCCCTGTGCATGTCCAAATTTCCCTTTTATAAAGATACCAGTCATAGTGGGTTATTGTCCAACCCTTCTGCAGTATGACCTCAACTAAATTACCTATGCAAGGACCCCATTTCCAAATACGGTCAGAATTTGAGGTATTGGGAGGTTAGAACTACAACATATGAATTTTGGAAGGAGACAATTTAACCCCTAACAGCTTTCTTCTTTATATTCTCAGATTCCTAAAAAAGAAACAGCTTCAGCAGAGACTGGAAGGGACAGGATGCAGCATGGGAAGAAAATATGAGCCCTCCATGGACTGTAGCCTGCCAGGCTCCTCTGTCCATGGAAATCTCCAGGCAAAAATACTGGAGTGGGTTGCCATTACCTTCTCCAGGGGATCATCCCAAACCAGGGATCAAACCCAGGACTCCTGGGTTGCAGGCAGATTCTTTACCATCTGAGCCACCAGGGAAGCCCAAAGTGAACCAAAGGGAGGCCAAAACCACACCTCTCAAACCTGTCCAGAGTCTGCATTGCTCAGGTTCAAGGGGTATAAACCAAAGACAATCTTTGGTAGACGTGAAAGTAGTTGCCAATAGAAACAATACTGCTTCTACACATGTATTCTTTAGCTTCTCAGGCCATCAGTCCCAAGTGAATAACCCCTTTTCTTTTCTCACCCTGTGTGTCAGGATCACATATTACCTTGCCAAGGAGAGGAAAGCTCTTAAGAAGCTTTTGTGTGATGAGCTCATCAGGAACAAGCAGCCTATTTACATGAATGAGTGAAGTGCTTCTGAATCCTGTGCAAATTAGACCTGAATATATGAAGGAGGGAGGGAAAATGTGCTGAGGTTTTGTCGAGAGGTGGGAAAGTGTCCTCAGCAGTTATTACACTTAATGTTGAGATATTGTTGCCTGGGCACTATGGAGGTGAAAATTTACATTAATGATATGTGTTGAAATGAATCTACATTCGTGTGGAAAAGTTATTTTCTTTATTTTTCTTCAGGCTGGTCTACTGATACTACTCAATTTATTTTGCATTTTCCTTAAAACACTGGACAGAGTCCGCTTTTTGAGATTCTGCCTTAAAGATGATATTAAGTAGCTATCCAGGAGGATCATGAAGCAAACAGGGAATCAACCTTGGAATGATGCCTTTGCTTGCTGCCCCACCGTCTGAAGCCACTGAATAGAAAGACTCCAGTGAAAACCTGATATACTCTCTTGGGACTTCTCAGCACAGCCCAAAGTACAATTAAAGTGCAAAAAGCCAAACTTGAACTTGTGATCACATAGCAAGTTATTTTTAAAACAGCAGTTTCAAAGCCCTTAAGATGTTAAGAAGTACATGCACTTTTTTCTTACAGTTCTATAATACAATGAGTAGGGAGATGAAAGAGCACAGAAGAATAAGGCAAAGCAGGTTGAGTCTTGGCTCCTTTCGCCAACAAGAGACTCTGAGTGGACTCTCTAGCTCTCTGGAGCTCAGTTTTCTCATCTGTAGGAGGAAGGCATCAAATTTCATGATATCCATGCCTACTTCCAGTTTTAGCATTCTCTCATTATGTGCCAAGACATTTGACAAGTATTTTGCCAGGAGACCAAATTTGTAAATGGGTCAGAGAAGCGAAGCTTGAACAAAACTGGGGTGTACAACTTTGAGTGGGAGAAGACTTCAATCAGTCTCTTTAATAGCCCTATTGCTTCTACCATACACCAAGTCAACCAAGTCAACCTTATCTCACCGAGATTATTGTAAGAGCCCAGCCCCCAACTGCAATGCTTCTTCCTATTTTTGCCTTCATCCAATCCTGATCATATCACCTCATTTCTGTTTTCAAATTTTAACAGCTCCCATTCATTCAATGCATGTATTGAGTACTGACCTATGTGCATGGGTGCTCTAGGTATGTGGTGGTAAAACACCACAACTCTCAGTTCTGGTGGAGCCAAACCTTTTATTGGCAAGAACAGGGAGACAGATGAATATATATGAAAATTTCAGGAAGTGATAAATACAGCAAAAAAAATCAGAGCAGAGGAAGGAGATAGGCAAAGTTGTACTTTAGACATGGTAGCCATGGAAGGCCCCTCTGGAGAATATCTGAACACAGACCTGAAGAAGCGAGAGAGGAAGCCATGTGAATATCAGGGCAATGCATGGCAGGCAGCGAGAAGAGCCAATGCAGAATCCTGGGGTGGGATGTGCTTTGTTTGGCAGGTGGATCTGTTTATAGAGTAAAGTGAGCTCAGGGAAAGGCGAGCAGATGAGAGAGAAAGCTAATCTTGAACCAGATCACCTACGACCTTGTGGATAATGTAAAGAACTTTAGATTTTTTCAAAAATCCATTGAAGAGATTTGAGCAGAAAAATGGCATTCTGAAGAGTCATTCTGGCTTATTGGTGGAAGTTTTACTAAAGAGACAAAAGTAGATGTAGAGAGACCAGAGAGATCATAAAAGCATGATCATATAACCCAGATGAGAAACAATGGTAGCTTGTACCGGGATGATGTCACAGGATGTGTAAGAAAGTACTGAGATCTTGGATATATTTTGAAGTGACTGATAGCCTTATTTACAGTGTGAATGTGGAATGATGAGAAAAACAGAATCATTAGGACTGATGTCAACATTTTGGTTTAAATGGTGTTCAATCAAGTGCATGGTGTCATGCATACATGGTGAAGGGTGAGCCACTGATTTGGGAAGGGAGATGAGAAGTCAGCTGCTCCCTCGTAGATACGTAAAGTCTAAAATGCCTGTTCGTCATCTAAGCATAGATACCAGGTAAGAAGTTGGGTATGAGTCTGTGGTTTGAGAAGTTAGGAGAGGATAAAAATATTTGGAAATGAGCAGCATATTTGAAGTCATTGGACTTAATAAGATCATCTTAGCAAACGAATGTAGAAGCAAGTCAATGACTGAGTCAATGACTCCAGCATTTACAGGTAGGGTAGAAGACACTAGCATTGGAGATAAGTCACAGGAGCCCATTCATAGACTTTTTCCACAACTACTCATGTACTTGCAACTGCACCAACATCCTTCCCTCTTGATATTACGTGAACTATCCATGCTCCTGTCCAAAGCCCACCAATTCACTTACACATAAAATCCCATTCCTCTTTTGTCCTCAGACATCACTCCAGTGATTCTCTCTCTCCATTCAGAAAATTCAGGTTTCATTTCTTTATCAGACCCTTCCCATCAAGATATAAATTTCTTGAAAAAAAAAGCTCCTTTGCACCCCATATCTCCCTTTAGCTACTGTCCATTATATGTCTCCTCTAAAGCAACGTTCCTCAAAACAGTTAAAGTTGCTACCATTAATTCTTCTTCCAGTGTCTCTTGAACCTACTCCAGTCTGATCTTTGACCTCAAGACTCCACCAAAACTTCCTCTAAAATCTTCCACATTACTAGGAAACCAAACCCAACAATACATTAAAAGGATCACTTGTCATGATCAGGGGGGATTTATCTTATGGCTGTAAGGATATTTCAATATATGCAAATCACTGTGATATGCCACATTAACAAATTGAATAAAAATGAAATGATCATCTCAACAGATGCAGAAAATCTTTTGATAAAATTCATCATACATTTATGATAAAAACTGCACAAAGTGGGCATGGAGAGAGCCTACTTCAATGTAATAAAGGCCATATATGACAAACCCATGGCTAACATCATATTCAGTGGTGAAAGCATATCCTCTAAGATCAGGAACAAGACAAGAATGTCCATTCTCACCATGTTTATTCAACACAATTTTGGAAGTCATAGCTACAGCAATAAGAGAAGAAAAAATAAAATGAATCCAAACTGAAAAAGGAGTAAAACTGTCACTGTTTGCAGGTAACATGATACTATACATAGAAAATCCTGAAGCTGGTAGAGCTCGTTAATGAATTTGATAAAGTTGCAGGCTGCAAAATTAATACTCAAATCTCTTGCATACTATACACTAAACCAACCTAAAAGACCTTATAGAAATAACACCAAAAAAAACAAAAAACAAAAATGGAAAAAAATGTCCTTTTCATCATCAGTTCAGTTCAGTCGCTCAGTCGTGTCCCACTCTTTGCAACCCCATGAATCGCAGCACGCCAGGCCTCCCTGTCCATCACCAACTCCCAGAGTTCACTCAGACTCACGTCCATCGAGTCCGTGATGCCATCCAGCCATCTCATCCTCGGTCGTCCCCTTCTCCTCCTGCCCCCAATCCCTCCCAGCATCAGAGTCTTTTCCAATGAGTCAACTATTTGCATGAGGTGGCCAAAGTACTGGCGTTTCAGCTTTAGCATCATTCCTTCCAAAGAAATCCCAGGGTTGATCTCCCTCAGAATGGACTGGTTGGATCTCCTTGCAGTCCAAGGGACTCTCAAGAGTCTTCTCCAACACCACAGTTCAAAAGCATCAATTCTTTGGCGCTCAGCCTTCTTCACAGTCCAACTCTCACATCCACACATGACCACAGGAAAAATCATAGCCTTGACTAGACGGACCTTAGTCGGCAAAGTAATGTCTCTGCTTTTGAATATACTGTCGGTCATAACTTTTCTTCCAAGGAGTAAGTGTCTTTTAATTTCATGGCTGCAGTCACCATCTGCAGTGATTTTGGAGCCCAAAAAGATAAAGTCTGACACTGTTTCCACTGTTTCCCCATCTATTTCCCATGAAGTGATGGGACCGGATGCCAAGATCTTTGTTTTCTGAATGTTGAGCTTTAAGCCAACTTTTTCACTCTCCACTTTCACTTTCATCAAGAGGCTTTTTAGCTCCTCTTCACTTTCTGCCATAAGGGTGGTGTCATCTGCATATCTGAGGTTATTGATATTTCTCCCGGCAATCTTGATTCCAGCTTGTGTTTCTTCCAGTCCAGCGTTTCTCATGATGTACTCAGCATATAAGTTAAATGAGCAGGGTGACAATATACAGCCTTGACATACTCCTTTTCCTATTTGGAACCAGTCTGTTGTTCCATGTCCAGTTTTAACTGTTGCTTCCTGACCTGCATACAGATTTCTCAAGAGGAAGGTCAGGTGGTCTGGTATTTCCATCTCTTTCAGAATTTTCCATAGTTTATTGTGATCCACACAGTCAAAGGCTTCAGCATAGTCAATAAAGCAGAAATAGATGTTTTTCTGGAACTCTCTTGCTTTTTCCACGATCCAGCAGATTTGGTAATTTGATCTCTGGTTCCTCTGCCTTTTCTAAAACCAGCTTGAACATCAGGGAGTTCACGGTTCACGTATTGCTGAAGCCTGGCTTGGAGAATTTTGAGCATTACTTTACTAGCGTGTGAGATGAGTGCAATTGTGTGGTAGTTTGAGCATTCTTTGGCATTGCCTTTCTTTTGAATTGGAATGAAAACTGACCTTTTCCAGGCCGGTAGCCACTGCTGAGTTTTCCAAATGTGCTGGCATATTGAGTGCAGCACTTTCACAGCATCATCTTTTAAGATTTTAAATAGCTCAACTGGAATTCCATCACCTCCACTAGCTTTGTTCGTAGTGATGCTTTCTAAGGCCCACTTGACTTCACATTCCAAGATGTCTGGCTCTAGATTAGTGATCACGTCATCATGATTATCTGGGTCATGAAGATCTTTTTTGTACAGTTCTTCCGTGTATTCTTGCCACCTCTTCTTAATAGGAGACTGGAATGCAAAAGTAGGAAATCAAGAGATAACTGGAGTAACAGGCAAGTTTGGCCTTAGAGTGCAAAATGAAGCAGGACAATGTCTATCACAGTTTTACCAAGAGAATGCACTGGGCATAGCAAACACTCTCTTCCAACAACATAAGAGACAACTCTACACATGGACATCACCACATGGTCAATACTGAAATCAGATTGATTATATTCTTTGCAGCCAAAGATGGAGAAGCTCTAAACAGTCAGCAAAAGCAAGCCTGGGTTTTTGATCTGACTGCGGCTCAGATCATGAACTCCTTATTGTAAAATTCAGACTTAAATTGAAGAAAGTAACGAAAACCACTAGACCATTCAGGTATGATTTAAATCAAATCCCTTACGATTGTACAATGGAAATGACAAATAGATTCAAGGGATTAGATCTGATAGACAGAGTGCCTGAAGAACTATGGACAGAAGGTCATAACATTTTATGGGAGGCAGTGATCAAAACCATCTCCAAGAAAAAGAAATGCAAAAGGCAAAATGGTCATCTGAGGAGGCCTTACAAATAGCTGAGAAAAGAAATTAAGCAAAAGGCAAAGGACAAAAGGAATATACACCCATCTGAACGCAGAGTTCCAAAGAATAGCATGGAGAGATAAGAAAGTCTTAAGTGAACAATGTAAAGAAATAGAGGAAAACAATAGAATGGGAAAGACCAGAGATCTCATCAAGAAAATTAATGGTACCAAGGGAACATTTCATGAAAAGATGAGCAGAATAAAGGACAGAAATGGCAAGGTCCTAACAGAAGCAGAAGATATTAAGAAGAGGGGCAAGAATACACAGAAGAACTCTACAAAAATGTCTAATGACTTAGAAAACCATGATGGTGTGGTCAGCCACCTAGAGCCAGACATCCTATAGTGTGAAGTTAAGTGGGCCTTAGAAAGCATTACTATGAGCAAAGCTAGTGGAGGTGATGGAATTCCAGCTAAGCTATTTCAAATCCTAAAAGATGATGCTGTGAAAATGCTGCATTCATTATGCCAGCAAATTTGGAAAACTCAGTAGTGGCCATAGGACTGGAAAAGGTCAGTTTTCATTTCAATCCCAAAGAAGGGCAATGCCAAAGAATTTTAAACTATTGCACAATTGCACTCATTTCACTTGCTACCAAGGTAATAATCAAAATTCTTCAAGTGAAGCTTCAACAATACATGAACCAAGAACTTCCAGATGTACAAGCTGGATTTAGAAAAGGCAAATGTACCAGAGATCAAATTGCCAACACCCATTGGATCATAGAAAAAGCAAGGGAATTCCAGAAAAACATTGAGCTCTGCCTCACTGACTACATTAAAGTCTTTGTATGGATCATAACAAACTGAGGAAAATTCTTCGAGACAGGAATATCAGACCACCTTATCTGCCTCCTAACACACCTCTATGCAGGTCAAGAAGCAACTGTTACAATGAGACATGGAACAGACTGGTTCCAAATAGGGAAAGGCATATGTCCACCCCAAGGCTGTATACTGTCACCCTGCTCATTTAACTTACATGCAGAGTATATCATGTGAAATATCGAGCTGGATGACTAACAAGCTGAAATCAAGATTGCCAAGAGAAATAGCAATAACCTCAGGTATGCAGATGACACCACCCTTATGGCAGAAAGCAAAGAAGAACTAAAGAGCCTCTTGATGAAATTGAAAGAGGAGAGTGAAAAAGTTGGCTTAAAACTCAACATTCAGATAACTTAAGATCATGGCATCTGGTCCCATCACTTCATGGCAAATAGATGGGGAAACAATGGAAACAGTAACAGACTTTATTTTGGGGGGCTCCAAAATCACTGCAGATAGTGACTGCGGCCATGAAATTAAAAGACGTTTGCTCCTTGGAAGAAAAACTATGACAAACCTAGCCAGAGTATTAAAAAACAGAGAGTAAAATACCTAGGAATATACCTACTAAGGAGGCAAAAGACCTGTACTCCAACAACTATAACATTGATGAAAGAAATCTGATATGAAACAAATGGCAAGATAGGCCCCATTCTTCGTTTGGAAAACTACTGTCAAAGTGACTATACTACCCAAGGAAACCTATAAATTCAATGCAATCTCTGTTGAGTTACCAATAGCATTTTTCACAGAACTAGAGCAAAAAAATTTTAATTTGTATAGAAACACAAGTGACCCTGAAATATCCAAAGCAATTTGAGAAAGAAAAATGGAGCTTGAGGAATCAGTCTCCTTGACTTCAGATTATACTACAAAGCTACAGTCATCAAAGTGGTATGGTACTGGCACAAAAACAGAAATATAGATCGATGAAACAGAAAGCCCAGAAATAAGCCTGCACACATGTTCAATTAATCTATGACAAAAGGAGCAACAATATACAAAGGAGAAAAGGCAATCTCTTCAATAAATAGTGCTGAGATAATTGAACAGCTACTTATAAAAACAAAAAAAATGGAATTGGAACACTCCTTGGCACCATATACAAAATTAAACTCAAAATGGATTTCAGATCTAAATATAAAACTGGATACTGTAAAACTCTTAAAGGAAACAGGCAAAACACTCTTTGACATAAATTGCCAGCAACATCTTTTTCAGTCATCTCCTAGAATAATGGAAATACAAACAAAAGTAAGTAAATAGCACCTAATTAAAATTTAAAATAAAATGTTTCACACAGCAAAGGAACCATAAACAAAATGACAACCTACAGAATCAAAGAGAATATTTCTAAATGATGTGACTGACAAGTGATTAGTCTCCAAAATATACAAATAGCTCAGGTTAATATATTTTAAAAAAAATGGACAGAAGACATAAACAGACATTTAGCCAAAGAAGACATACACAGATGGCCAAAAGCCACATGAAAAGATGCTGAGCACTGCTAATTATTAGAGAAATGCAAATCAAAACTACAATGAGATAGCACCTCACAGCAGTCAGAATAGCCAACAGCAAAAATCACAAATAAATACTGGAGAGGATGTGGAGAGGAAAGAGAGGAATAAATTAGGAGTCTGAGATAAAAATATACATACTACTATATATAAGATAAATAATCAACAAAGACCTACTGTATAGTACAAGTAATTATACTCAACATCTTATAATAACAGGAAATGGAAGAGAATGTAAAAAGTTTCTACATATATATATATACATATATATATATAACTGAATCACTTTTCTGTATATCTGAAACTAACATTGTCAATCAACTATATTTCAATAAAAAGTAAAATAAAATATACAAATACCTCAATATCAAAAAAGCAAACAACCCAATCAAAAAACAGGCAGAAGATCTAAATAGACATTTCTCTGAAGAACACATGCAGATAACGAAAAGACACATGAAAAGATGCTCAATGTCACTCATTATTAGAGAAATGCAAATCAAAACTACCATGAGGTGCCACCTGACACACTCAGAATGGCCAACATCAAAAAATCTATCAAGAAATGCTGGAGAGGGTGTGGGAAAAAGGGAGACTTCCTATACTGTTGGTGGGAATGTAAATTGGTATAGTCACTATGGAGAACAGTACAGAGTTCCTTAAAGAGCTAAAAATAGAAATCTTATATGATCCAGAGTAAAACATAATTCAAAAAGACATATGGAACCTAACGTTCATAGGAGCATTATTTACAATAACCGAGATATGGAAGTAACTTAAGTGTTCATCTCATCAACAAATGAAAGGATAAAGAAAATGTGGTACCTATATACAAAGGAACATTACTCAGCCATAAAAAGAATGAAATAATGCTATTTGCAACAACCAATTATCATATTAGAGATTACCATACTAAAACAAGCCAGACAGAGAAAGACAAATATCATGTTTTCACTTATATGTGGAATCAAAAAACTGGTACAAATGAACCTATGTACAAAACAGGAATACATTCAAAAACATAGAAAACAAACTTATGGTTACAAAATGGGAGGTGGCAAGAGGGATAAACTAGGAGTTTAAGATAAAGTATACACACTCCAATATATAAAGTAGATGACCAACAAGGACCTATTATATAACACAGGGAACTATACTCAGTGTCTTATAATAACATGTAATGGGAGAGAATGTAAACAAATTTTAAAAAGAGTATAATTCATTCAATAAGTACTTACTTAGTGTCTACTCTCCACTTACATCACCCATGCCACTAGAGATATGGCAGTGAACAAGCCAAAGCCCTTGCTATCATGGAGCATGGCACATCCTAGTAGATAGACAAGCAATGGAAGCCAGGTGAAGAAAATGTTTCAGAGTGGAGGTGATCAGCTGCACAAGTAATGCTGAGTGATCAAGGGAGACTGTGAATTAACCACTGGACTTGGTTTAGATTCAGGCTTGGATTAGGCGCTGGGTGGTAACCCTGACATCGTAAGTTTTAGTGAAGGGTTAAGTTAAAATTCTGGGATTCTAGATAAAATGGCAGGTGAGGAGTAGGCTGTAACAAGTGTCCTCAACTCCTCTCAGGACATTGTGAAATATCTTTCTCCATTTTCTGAAGAATTGTCTTGAACTTTTTTCCAGGTCTCAGGTTGGATATCATTCTTTAGCAAAGCATTTTCTGAGAATTTACATTTTCTTCCTCTGTCATTTTCTCTCACGGGCTCATTTTCCATTATTACACTATCATGTTTATAATTATGGATTTAGGTGTTTGAAATTCACTTATATATCCCACTATTCAAGTTCATTAAGGCTGTTTTAAACCCTGCAAAATGAATACCTAGAGTGTCACTGGCACAATAAAGTTCTTGCTTGAATTAATGAACAAAGAATGATTAATTAGTCTTTTCCTCTGGGACTGCGGTGGACTGTGCCATATCAATTTGGTTAAATGGAACTACATTTCCCAGAATGCCATTCCCTTTGTCTCCCTGGAGTAAATTTTGCAAAACAAGACTAGCACAAGATTTGGAAAGTAAAAGTAAAGCAATAAGCATTACTTGAAGAAGTTCTCACAATCAAAGACAGTAAGTCTTCTATATTACTTGAAGAAACTTCAAGTTGTAAACTTTCAAAGATGCTATCATCAGCATGAGTGAAATTGCAACCCAACCTCTGTCTTTTATTGCTGACAATCCTTAAGTTCTACAGTCTCCCACCTCTCCTAGTCAGTAACTCTTCCTGCCTTTTCATTCAATGCCAGTTCCTGTATGCCAACTATTCTACTGTACTACCGTATTTTCCAAAGTACTGTATTATAAGATTAAAATGCTTTATTTTTGTGTTTAAGATATCTGTTGACAGAAGAATGGATAAAGATGTGGTACATACATACCGTGCAACATTCGGTTCAGTTCTCAGTCGTGTCCGACTCCTTGAGACCCCATGGACTGCAGCACGCCAAGCTTCCCTGTCCATCACCACTCCTGGAGCTTGCTCAAACTCATGTCCATTGAGTCAGTGATGCCAACCAACCAATCATCTCATCCTCTTTCCTCCCCTTCTTCTCTTGCCTTCAATCGTTCCCAGCATCAGGGTCTTTTCCAATGAGTCAGTTCTTCACATCAGATGGCCAAAGTATTGGAGTTTCAGCTTTAGCATCAGTCCTTCCAATGAATATTCAAGATGGATCTCCTTTAGGATGGACTGGTTGGATCTCCTTGCAGTCCAAGGGACTCTCAAGAGTCTTCTCCAAAACCACAGTTCAAAAGCATCAATTCTTCAGCGTTCAGCCTTCTTTGTGGTCCAACTCTCACACCCATACATGACTACTGGAAAAAGTACACAGGCCTAGTAGTTCAGTCTGTCAAGTAGTTGACTAGACAGACCTTTGTTGGCAAAGGAATGTCTCTGCTTTTTATTATGCTGACTAGGTTGGTCATAGCTTTTCTTCCAAGGAGCAAGCATCTTTTAATTTCATGGCTACAGTCACCATCTACAGTGATTTTGGAGCCCAAGAAAATAAAGTCTGTCACTGTCTCTATTGTTTCCCCATCTATCTGCCATGAAGTGATGGCACTGGAATGAAAACTGACTTTTTCCAGTCCCATGGCCACTGCTGAGTTTTCCAAATTTGCTGGCATATTGAGTGCAGCACTTTCACAGCATCATCTTTCAGGATTTGAAATAGCTCCACTGGAATTCCATCACCTCCATTAGCTTTGTTCATAGTGATGATTCCTAAGGCCCACTTGACTTTGCACTCCAGGATGTCTGGCTCTAGGTGAGTGATCACACCATCATGATTATCTGGGTCATGAAGATCTTTTTTGTACAGTTCTTCTGTGTATTCTTGCCACCTCTTCTTAATATCTTCTGCTTCTGTCAGGTCCATACCATTTCTGTCCTTTATTGAGCCCAGCTTTGCATGAAATGTTCCCTTGGTATCTCTAATTTTCTTGAAGAGATCTCTAGTCTTTCCCATTCTATTATTTTCCTTTATTTCTTTGCACTGATCACTGAGGAAAGCTTTCTTATCTCTCCTTGCTATTCTCTCCAACTTTGCATTCAAATGGGTATATTTTTCCTTTTCTCCTTTGCTTTTCGCTTCTCTTCTTTTCACAGCTATTTGTAAGGCCTCCTCAGACAGCCATTTTGCTTTTTTGCATTTCTTTTTCTTGGGGTGGTCTTGCTCCCTGTCTCCTGTACAATGTCATGAACCTCCATCCATAGTTCATCAGGCACTCTGTCTATCAGATCTAGTCCCTTAAATCTATTTCTCACTTCCACTGTATAGTCATAAGGGATTTGATTTAGGTCATACCTGAATGGTCTTGTGGTTTTCCCTACTTTCTTCAATTTAAGTCTGAATTTGGAAGTAAGTTCATGATCTGAGCCACAGTCAGCTCCTGGTCTTGTTTTTGCTGACTGTATAGAGTTTCTCCATCTTTGGCTGCAAAGAATATAATCGATCTGATTTCGGTGTTGACCATGTGGTGATGTCCATGTGTAGAGTCTTCTCTTGTGTTGTTGGAAGGGGGTGTTTGCTATGTGTTCTCTTGGCAAAACTCTATTAGCCCTGCTTCATTCAGTACTCCAAAGCCAAATTTGCCTGTTACTGCAGGTGTTTCTTGACTTCCCACTTTTGCATTCCAGTCCCCTATAAGGAAAAGGACATCTTTTTTGGGTGTTAGTTCTAAGAGGTCTTGTAGGTCTTCATAGAACCATTCAACTTCAGCTTCTTCAGTGTTACTGGTTTGGGCATAGACTTGGATTACCATGATATTAAACGGTTTGCCTTGAAAATGAACAGAGATCATTCTGTCGTTTTGAGATTGCATCCAGGTACTGCATTTCAGACTCTCTTGTTGACTATGAGGCCAACTGCATTTCTTATAAGGCATTCTTGCCCACAGTGGTAGATGTAATGGTCATCTGAGTTAAATTCACCCATTCCAGTCTATTTTAGTTCCCTGATTCCTAGAATGTCAACGTTCACTCTTGCCATCTCTTGTTTGACCACTTCCAATTTACCTTGATTCATGAACTTAGCATTCCAGGTTCCTATGCTATATTTTTCTTTACAGCATCTGAACTGAATTGTAATAGGTTTATAGTACTTTTCACATAAACAATACATAAAAAAAGAAAAAGGAAAACTTTTAAAATGTATTTTTTTAATTGGAGAAAAACTGCCTATTTGTTCACTTAAAGAAATATTGAACAATTAAGGAAATATTGTCCTTTACAGCACTGGAGCATGCACTGGCAAACCACTTCATTATTCTTGCCTTGAGAACCCCATGAACAGTATGAAAAGGAAGAAAGATATGATGCTGAAAGATCAACTCCCCAGGTTGGTAGGTTCCCAATATGCTACTGGAGAAGAGTGGAGAAATAACACCAGAATGAATGAAGAGATGGAGCCAAAGCAAAAACAACACACCCAGCTGTGGATGTGATTGGTGATGGAAGTAAAATTTGATACTGTAAAGAACAACATTGCACAGGAACCTGGAATGGAATATTACTCAGCAATTAAAAAAAGAATGAAATTGAGTCCGTTGTAGTGAGGTGGATGAACTGAGAGCCTGTTACACGAGTGAAGTAAGTCAGAAAGAGAAAAACACACATCGTCTATCAACACATATATATGGAATCTGGAAAACTAGTATTGAAGAGCCTATTTCATGGAAGGAATGAAAATGCAGATACAGAGAATGGACTTGTGGAAAGGGGGCGGGGGGAGAAAGAGCGGGACAAACAGAAAGTAGCATCAACATATACACACTACCATGTGTGAAACAGCGGTGAGAAGTTGCTATATAACACAGGAGCCTAGCCTGGTGCCCTGTGATGATCTAATGGGATGGGATTGGGGGCAGGAGGGAGGCGATATATGTATAATTATGGCTGATTTGCGTTGTTGTATGGGAGAAACCAATACCTCATTGTAAAACAATTTTCCTCCAATTAAACAATAAATTTTAAAAGTTTTATTTTTTGCTTTTTTATGCATTATTTGTTTGAAAAGTATTATAAACCTATTACAGTTCAGTACTATACATAGCTGATTGTCTTAGCTGGGTACGTAGGCTAACTTTGTTTAGCTTACAAACAAACTGGACTCACAAACATGCTCTTGGAATGAAACTCGTTCATATGTAGGAAACTTACTGAGTATGGAGAAGAATAGATTCAGAAGTGCCCAGGGGATACTGCTTGTCATCTTTCTTCTCTATTGTTTATCCAGATCTTCTTTCCAACTACTAGACCTAACTCCTACATTCAGAACCAGACTTTTGGCTGAGGATACACAGAGGCAGGAGTAGAGAGGCCACAGCTTCCCACAGAACTATCAAAAATTTCCCTTTTGCAGTTCTTATAGGATCACTTAGATTTCCCTTGAAGCCTGGACTTTGCTTCCCTGCCCCTGTGTTTCAGGCGACTAACTTGGTTCCTGCAACATTCCCTTCAGGATGTAACTTGTCTAGTATTTGCCACAATTGTATTGATATAAGATATCCAATAATAGTCATGGGCTTCCCTGGTGGCTCAGTGGTAAAGAATTTGCCTGCCAAGTAGGGGATGCAGGTTCGATCCCTGGTCTGGGAAGATCCCCTGGAGAAGGAACTGGCAACCCACTCCAGTATTCTTGCCTGGAGAACCCCATGGACATAGAAGCCTGGTAGGCTACAGTTCATGGGGTCTCAAAGAGTTGGACATGTCTTAGTAACTGAACAACAACAACAATAATCCAATAATAGTCAAAGTGGCTCCAGTTCCCTGATTAAATCTTGATTACTGGCATTATTATTCATGGGCTCAGCCACATGGAACCACTCTTCAAGGCAGATCTGACCACAGCCTACGCTGAACTCCCAATCTACCAACAAGGAGCATCCCCAAGTGCCAAATATGGTACCGTTCCCCAAGGGAACCAACCAGCCAGCCACTTGATTACTCTGAATGGCTTCCATTATAGAATAGCAGTGTTTTGTTCTCCTTGGAATAAATGGTTACACTGGATATAGATTTCTTCTTTGCCCAGAGTGCTTCTGCCAAAATCACTGTCTATGGAATTGTAGAGTGCCTTATTCATTACTCTATAGAGCATTGCTTCTGATTAAGGAATTCATTTTGTAGCAAATTAAGTGCAACAATGGTCCTATGTTCAGATTTTACTGGTATTACCATATTTCCCATCATACTGAAGCCGTTGACCCGACAGAACTAAAAATTTAGTTATGGATCCAACTGGCTAGCAATGCTACAAAGTTAGGGTACTATCCTCCAGTATATAGTATATACCCCCAAATCAGAGACCAATATAAGTTGTTTTTACCATAGTCAAGATTTTCATGTCTGGTAATTAAGGAATGTCATAGGTATGAGTACTTTCACAATTATCCTTATTGCCCTTTAGTGAAATTTTGCTTCCCATTCCTTTAGCTTTAGGCTAAACTCATTCTTAGTTTAAGACAGAATGCTTCCACTTGGGATTCAACAAACCCATTAAGCTGGAAATTGAAGCTACCACTTGGCCACTTTGCACTTTTCAAACAACTGAGCTAACAGGCAAAAATGAGGTTACTATACTGAGACTTGGTTACCAAGGGGAAGTTAGGTTGCTATTTCACAGTGGGTCAGGGAAGAATATATCTAGAATTAGAGCTACTCTAGCACTTCATTATGTAAGGTAAATACTAACAACCATAAAGAAAGAAACTGACAGTAACACAATAATAGTGGGGGACTTTAATACCCTACTTTCATCAACGGACTGATCATCCAGATAGGAAATTAATAAGGAAACACAGGTCTTAAATGACACTTTTTAGACAAGCTGGACTTAATTGATATTTATAGAGCACTCAATCCAAAACCAGCAGACTACACATTCTTCTCAACTGCACACAGAACAGTCGCCAGGATTCACCACATGTTGAGCCATAAGACAAGCCTTGATAAATTTAAGAAAACTGAAATCATATCAAGCATCTTTTCTGATCACAACATCATGATATTAGAAATAAACTACAAGAAAAAGGCTATTAAAAAACACAAACACATGGTAGCTAAACAATATGCTGCTAACCAATAGACCACTGAAGAAATCAAAGAAGAAAAAAAAAAAAAAAAAAACCTACAAACAAATGAAGACAAAAGCACAAAATTCCAAACCTATGAGATGCAGCAAAAACAGTTCTAAGAGGAAGTTTATAGCAATGCAATCTTGCCTCAAGAAAATAAGAAATATCTCAAACAAACAACCTAACTCACACATAAAACTACTAGAGAAAGAAGAACAAGAAAAACCTAAAGTTAGTACAAGATCAGAACAGAAATAAATGAACTAGAGACAAAGTAAACAATTGTGAAGATTAAGAAAACTAAAAGCTGGTTCTTCGAAAAAATAAAATTGAAAAACCTTTAGCCAGGCTCACCAAGAAAAGAAGGGCAAGTGCTCAAACCAATGAAATTAGAAATGAAAAGAAGTTACAACTGACTCCACAAAAATACAAAAGATGAGAGACTACTATGTGCAACTGTATGTCAATAAAATGGACAACCTGGAAGAAACAGACATATTCTTAAAAAGGTACAGCCTCCCAAGACTGAACCAGGAAGAAATAGAAAATATGAACAGACCAATCACAAGCACTAAAATTGAAACTGTGATTTAAAAAAATCTCCCAACAAAGAAAAGTCCAGGACCTTATGGCTTCACAGGTAAATTCTAACAAACAGTTAGAGAAGAGTTCATAGCTATCCTTCTGAAACTGTTCCCAAAAGTTGAAGAAGGAAAATGTCCAAACTCATTCTATGAGTCCACCAACACCCTGATACCAAAAACTAGACAAAGGTGCCATTTAAAAATAAAGAAGAAAAGAAAATTACAAGTCAAACACCGATGCAAAAATCCTCAACAAAATACTAGCAATCCAAATCCAACACAACATTAAAAAGATCAAACAACATGATCACGTGGAAGTCATCCAAGGATGCAAGAATTCTTCAATACGCACAAATCAATGTAATACACCACATCAACAAACTGAAGAATAAAAATCACATGATCATCTCAATAAATACAGAAAAAGTTTTTGACAAAATTCAGCAACTATTTATGATTAAAAACTTTCCAGAAAGTAGGCATAGAGGGGACATATCTCAACATAATACCTACAACGACAAACCTACAACTAACAACATACTCAATGGTGAAAAGCTGAAAGTATTTCCTCTAAGATCAGAAGCAAGACAAGGATGTCCACCCTCACCACTTTTATTCAACATAGTTTTGGAAATCCTAGCTACAGCAATCTGAGAAGAAAAAGAAGCAAAGGGAACCCAGATTGGAAAAGGAATTAAACTCTTGTCTGCAGATGACATGATACTATACATACAAGATACAAAGATGCTACCAGAAAACTACTAGAACTTAATAAATTTGGTAAAGTTGCAGGCTACAAAATTAATACACAGAAATCTGTTGTATTCCTAAATACCAACAATGAAAGACCAGAAAGAGCAAATCAAGAAGCAATTCCACTTATCATCACATCAAAAGAATAAAAATAAATAGGAATAAATCTAGGTTTGTGTCTAAGGAGACAACCTGCACTCCAAAAACTATAAGACGCTGCTGAAAGAAATTGAAGACGACACAAACAGATGGATAGATACACCATGTTCGTGGATTAGAAGAATCAGTATTGTCAAAACGACTATACCACCCAAGGCAATTTATAGATTCAATGCAAACCCTATCAAGTTACCAATGGCATTTTTCACAGAACTAGAACAGAAAAAAAGCCTCAAAATTTGTATGGAGACACAAAAGACCCCAAATAGCCAAAGCAATCTTGAGAAAGTAAAACAGAGCTGGAGGAATCAGGCTCCTTGACTTCAGACTATACTACAAAGGTACATTAATCAAAACAATATGGTCCTGGCACAAAAACAAAAATATAGACCAATGGAACAGGACAGAAAATCAAGAAATAAACCCATGCACTTATGGTCAATTAATCTGTGATGAAAGAGACAAGACTGTACAATGTTGGATGGAGAAGGAAATGGCAACCCACTCCAGTATTCTTGCCTGGAGAATCCTGTGGACAGAGGAGCCTGGTGGGCTGCTGTGCATAGGGTCGCACAAAGTCAGACACAACTGAAGCAACTTAGCATGCATGCATGCATTGGAGAACGAAATGGCAACCCACGCCTGTGTTCTTGCCTGGAGAATCCCAGGGATGGAGGACCCTGGTGGGCTGTTGTCTTTGGGGCTGCACAGTGTCAGACATGACTGAAGTGATTTACGAGCAGCAGCAGCATACAATGTTGAAAAGACAGCCTCTTCAACAAATGGTGCTGGGAAAACTAGACAGCCACATGTAGAGAAATTAAATGAGATCATTCCTTAACTCCACACACAAAAATATGCTCAAAATGAACTAAAGACCTAAATGTGAGGTCAGATACTATAAAACTCCTAGAGGAAAAACATAAGCAATACAATGTTTTTTTTTTTTTTTAATCCATCTCAGAATAATGGAAATAAAGACAAAAGGAAACAAATAGGACCTACTTAAACTCAAAAGCTTTTGCACAGCAAAGGAAACAATAAGAAAAATGAAAAAACAACCCACAAATTGGGAAAAAATATTTGCAAATGATGTGACCAACAAGAGATTAGTCTCCAAAATTTACAAACTGCTCATGACACTTAACAGCATCAAAACAAACAACCCAGTAAAAAAAAAAGGGGGGGGCACCAAAGCCCTAAGCAGACATTTCTTCAAAGAAGACATACAGATGTCCAACAGGCACATGAAAAAATGTTAATATTGCTAATTATTAGAGAAATGCAAATCAAAACTATAATGAGATATAATATCACACCAGTCAGAATGGCTATCATCAAAAAATCCACAAATAATAAATGCTGGAGAGTGTATGGAGAGAAAGGAACCCTCCTACACTGTTGGTGGGGATGTAAGTTGGTACAGCCACTATGGAAAACAGTATAGAGATTCCTTAAAAGACTAAAAACAGAGCTACCATATGACCCTGCATAAGCATATATGCATATCCCCATTACTAAGCATATATCTGGAGAAAAACATGATCTGAAGGATACAAGCACCCCAGTGTTCATTGCAGCACTGTTTACAATAGCCAAGCCATGGAAGCAAATGTCCTAAATGTCTATGGACAGAGGAATGGATAAAGAAGATGTGGTACATATATATTTATGCAATGTAATATTGCTCAGCCATTTGACTGAAATAATGCAATTTTCATGAACATGGATGGATTTAGAGAGTGTCATACTGAGTGAAGTCAGACAGAGAAGAAGAAATATCATATGACATCCTTTATATATGGACTCTAAAAAGAAATGATACAAATGAACTTAAAAAAGAGAAACAGACTGGCAGACTTTGAGAATGAACTTATGGTTGCTAGGGGGAAGGATGTGGGGGAAGGGATAGTTACAGAGTTTAGGATAGACATGTACACACTACTATATTTAAAGTGGATAACCAACAAGGACCTGCTGCTGCTAAGTTGCGTCAGTCGTGTCCAACTCTGTGTGACCCCATAGACAGAAGCCCACCAGGCTCCCCTGTCCCTGGGATTCTCCAGGCAAGAACACTGGAGTGCTCCTTCTCCAATGCATGAAAAGGAAAAGTGAAAGGGAAGTTGCTCAGTCTTAGCAACTCCATGGACTGCAGCCTACCAGGCTCTGCCGTCCATGGGATTTTCCAGGCAAGAGTACTGGAGTGGGGTGCCACTGCGTTCTCCGAACAAGGACCTCAGTTCAGTTCAGTTCAGTCGCTCAGTCGTGTCCGACTCTGCGACCCCATGAATCGCAGCACGCCAGGCCTCCCTGTCCATCACCAACTCCTGGAGTTCACTCAGACTCACGTCCATCAAGTCAGTGATGCCATCCAGCCGTCTCATCCTCTGTCATCCCCTTCTCCTCCTGCCCCCAATCCCTCCCAGCATCAGAGTCTTTTCCAATGAGTCAACTCTTCACATGAGGTGGCCAAAGTACTGGAGTTTCAGCTTTAGCATCATTCCTTCCAAAGAAATCCCAGGGCTGATCTCCTTCAGAATGGATTGGACCTACTGTATAGTAAAAGGAACTTTGCTCAACGTTATGTGGCAGCCTGGATGGGAGGGGTATTTGGGGGAGAAAGTATACATGTATTTCTATGGCTGAATCCTTTCACTGTTCACTTGAAACTATCACGGCATTGTTTGTTAATTGGCTATACCCCAATACAAAAAAGAACCAGAGCTCCCCTGAGATTTGTGTTAGTATTCATACCACCTGTGATAAAAATTAATGAAAAGCTACATCAGGACAGTATAGAATGTTCAAACCCTTCATGCATAAAGTTTAGAGACTCCTACTCATCAAGGAGAAGACTCTTGAGAGTCCCTTGGACTGCAAGGAGATCCAACCAGACCATCCTAAAGGAGATCAGTCCTGGGTGTTCATTGGAAGGACTGATGCTAAAGCTGAAACTCCAATACTTTGGCCACCTCATGCGAAGAGCTGACTCACTGGAAAAGACTCTGACGCGGGGAGGGATTAGGGGCAGAGGGAGAAGGGGACGACAGAGGATGAGATGGCTGGATGGCATCACGGACTCTATGGACGTGAGTCTGAGTGAACTCCGGGAGTTGGTGATGGACAGGGAGGCCTGGCGTGCTGCGATTCATGGGGTTGCAAAGAGTTGGACACGACTGAGAGACTGAACTGAACCCATCAAGGAACTATGACCAGCTAAGAAGAAAAATTATATGAATAGGGAATAAATAGTGGATGAAGTTAGAAATACCAGTTATAATCACATGGCCAGTTGCAGAAATGAGGAATAAAATAGTGATAAATCTGTTGCTTTAATATAAATGTATTCATATAAATGATAGACATATTTAACCAGTTTTTGTACTATCTAACATAAGATATATTCATAGCAATTAACCTCACATCTCAATATTTAAGTTACAGGCTATCAGAGTGGGAGTGACTCAGCTAGAAGAGGAATGAATGCCACCAAAAGGCAGATAAAGTAGAATAGGAGATTTTTCATATGTCCTTTCTGGAGGAAAGGTTGAACACTTTCAAATAATTGTACCATGTTGACCATGTCAAGCAGAGAAGGCAATGGCACCCCACTCCAGTACTCTTGCCTGGAAAATCCCATGGATGGAGGAGCCTGGTGGGCTGCAGTCCATGGAGTCACAAACAGTTGGACACGACTGAGTAACTTCACTTTTTCTTTCTTTTTAACCATGTTAGGCAGAACCATGGTTTTGCTGTTGTCTCTACTGTCTTTATTTAGAAGTTAAATTTGCTTGCTGAGGAATGTATAGTTGAATAGGAATGAACTGTGCTGGATTATGCTTTATTGATTTGGCTAATTTGGGAAATACATGGCCTAGAATCCCCTTTTCTGAATGGTTCTAAGTGATAGTCAACCGAGGAATTTGCCTGAGATCTAGAAGACAGACAGAAAACAGTGGCCATTACTCCCAGAAGAAGTCACGTTAGATAAAAGGTGCTGAACAAGCACAAGAGAACTTGGGAGGTTACAGTTTTTCCTGACACCCCTTCGCTGTCTCTAGCTCATCTTCCTATTGCTTGGCCTTGTTGACCAACAGCAGTGCTAGATCTCATACCAGATGCTTAACTGTGGAATCACAAAGGTGGTAGGTAGACAGAGGCAACAGATCCCTAGATTTTTCCATCTTTTTTTGTGATCGGTGGCTAGATGACCTTGGTTTCTCATATTCCTACTAACTCTGACCTGCTTACCATTCCAGCACTTCAGAAGGTATAGCTTGTGACTTATTTTCTGTTCCTCTACTCTCCTTCCCAGGCCTTTACTTCTGTTGTTGTGTAAGATCTAATTCCTATAATAAAGCTCTTATCTCATGGTATTCATAGTGACTCCACTTCTCTGACTGGCAGATTGACTACCTAAAATTCTCCATGACTAACCTTCACTATGTCCAGTATCTAATGCCCTGACCATCTACATGTTCTCATGGTAGCTCTATAAGTTCTCATACAAGAAGGATCTGAAAGCATTTTACTGTGCTCCTTGAGACTGATTCCAAGAAAGGCAAGGAATGTGTTTAGTTGTAAAAATTTCATGCAACTTTGGGTTTTTCATGTTCAGTTACTAGACATCAGAAGGACAGACAAGGATTTAATGTTTCATTGCACCAGAGTTAGGAGTGTAGTGGTAGTGGCACTAATTATTCTTTATGGAATGTGCGTTAAGACTTATTCTTGAACTTCAGATTTTTTCTCCCTTATTATCAGGCACTCCCTTTTCCCCTCCTACTTCCTCCAATAAAAGCAATACCATTGGCCTCAGAGATTAAGTTTGTGTTATCAGTGCTAATTATCAATCTCTTGGGGTACAACTGGAAAGGACACCAAGTCACTCCATTTTATAAGGAGTCATCTCTGAAAGCAAAAACATTTTCAAGAACCCAAATAAATTCTTGGTTGGTCAAGTGCTCATTTCTATTTGGAGGGTGGGTTGGGGGAATCGAGAGCTTTTCCTGTGCATCTCATGGAATTACCTTTCAAGCTGCTTGACAGAATCCACAGGGCTGCATTTGTCACCTCCCAGCAAGGAACATAAGGCACATGACTAATGGAGAGACTGCTTATAGAGCCCAGGGCAGGGTTAAAGGATACCACTGAAGCTTGGGGAAGCATCTCTGGACTTGAAGCAATGCAGAACAGGGCTCAAAGGAGCAAGAGTAATGAGCAGTTTCAGGAGCTTGAACTGCTGGAGGAAGCTGGGGAGCGGGCCTGAGACGAGTCACTGCCAACCTTCACCTAACGGAGAGATCTGGGAAACAGATACCTTTGCTTCAACGTCTTCTACCCTTCCATCCCTTCCAGGGCCCCTCACAAACAATCACAGGCCAGAGGTCAAGGGCCTCTGTTTAGTGCTGTCCATAAAGATCTGCTGCCTGTGGGTAGGGTAAAAAGGGGATCCAGAGGCAAAGAGGACATCCACATAGACTATTGAATCCAGGTTTACTGGGGAGAAAATTAATCATACCCCAGACATAAGCACCATGCTATTACATGTTATTAGAGACATATTCCCACATGAACATACCTGAAAGGGTGCTCTTCACTCAGTAATATGTAGTCAAGCTCTATCGGTTACTATCTAGCTAACTCTGATGTGTTAAGTACTCATTTAGATGAAAATCACTTGGCTTGAATGTCTTTTTTGTATTTTGTCTTTAAGAGCTATGAGGACACAGACTTAATTTAGTTGCATTGCATCAAATAAAATTGAATTATTTGGAGACTTCTACATTTAGAATAAACCAGAAAACAGTCATTTTAATCATTAGGATAATTGAAACACACAATACCCATCAACAATGCCTTCACAATGACACTTGGTATTCTTAAATGAGTTTAACTGGATACTACCTTTTCCCCATTTACCACTGGAGATTTCATTGAGTATCATTGTATTCCAAATACCACATGATTCTAATGAATAAGACAATTTATACCATTTTAACGGAGAAGGCGATGGCACTCCACTCCAGTACTCTTGTCTGGAAAATCCCATGGATGGAGGAGCCTGGTAGGCTGCAGTCCATGGGGTCGCTAAGAGTCAGACATGACTGAGTGACTTCACTTTCACTTTTCACTTCTATGCACTGGAGAAGGAAATGGCGACCCACTCCAGTGTTCTTGCCTGGAGAATCCCAGGGACAGGGGAGCCTGGTGGGCTTCTGTCTATGGGGTCGCACAGTCAGACACGACCGAAGCAACTTAGCAGCTGCAGCAGCACACCATTTTAACCAAATACCATTCAACAATCACAAAGAGACTGTGGCTTGTTTTAACAAGGGTTTCCCTATGGAGGTGGGACAGGCAGTAGGCAGGCTTCATCTCCCTGCCATCTGCTGGCAATTGCAGACTGGGATTTCCTGTGGCAAAAAAGCAGGAGCCTTGGATTCTATCTATCTCTAGAAATGGTAGGCCATGGTTCTAGCGTTAAACTTCTGGAGTAATTTCTTTGTCCTTGATGAAACTACTCGTCCTCAGATGTCAGGTTTTACCATCTTCTTTCCATTTGCTCTTTCTTCTACTTCTTGCCTCTGAATATGATTTTTATACTCAGGGTCAGCATTATCTGCATATTCATAGATTTAATCAATGACTATAATCAGAGAATCCCAGTGAAGGACAATTATTTCAAGATTTCTACCAAAGTCTCTAAATGCAGAGGAAAGTGAATTTCTGGAATTAGGGAGACTCTTGGGAAGGAGGAGATGATAGGGTCATCCCATTGTAAACAGGAAATTTCTTTGAAGATTCATGTTTTATCAGTAAAATTTGTATGGATTTTTCATTTTGTGTCAAGTATCAAGAAATATAAAATAGTTTCTGTAAATCTAGAAGAACTGCAGCTGCACAAAGATGTGACCATTTTTTTTCTGTGGCCTCACACACCCTAGCACACCACTGTGAAGTGTTATCTGAGAAGCACAGGCCTTTACCTGTCAAATCAGCAAAACTTAAGACACACCTTCCCATTGTGTGTGTACACATGCAGCTCCCAGGGTTATGAGGTACTGACTGGTGGGAAACAAACTTTCTTCCAGAAGCTCAAGACCAAATCAAACATTCGTCTACTTTGACCCAGCAACTCAACATTAAGAATTTGTTCCAGGGAAACAATCACTGATGTGTACAAAGGTAGAGACAGCCAACTTATAAAGACTGAAAAATCAGAACATAGGTATCCAACAGTAGTATGCTCTACAGTACTAGGTATCTGTTCGCTGACTACCCAGCACCCATTTCCCCTAAAAATATCAGATTTTGCTAGGGTATTCTTCCTATCTACCCCAGCACTTACTCATACATAGTTTTCCCTTGAACAATGTGGGGATTCATTCACCCAACCCCCTACCCCCCACAGTCAACTGACTCCCTTAAAACTAAACTAGTGGTAGTCTGTTGACCAGCAATCTTACTGATAAAACAGTTAACACATACTTTATATATTACATGTATTATATACTTATATTGTTGACCAGCAATCTTACTGATGATAAAACACTTAACACACACTTTATATATTACATGTATTATATACTTATATTCTTACAATAAAACTAGAGAAAATGTTTTAAGAAAATCATAAGAAAATATATTTATGAGAACTGTATTCTATTTATTGATACTGTGATTTGTCACCTCTTTACAAGAAGGATAGTCAGCACCTACATCAATACTGTCTTATGATACAAAAGATAGCCAATGTTACATATATTACTAACATAAGGCATCAAAAATGAAAAAAATAATGTGAAAAACTTGTATTTACAGATGTAATGATTCATGCATTGATAATGAAGAAATGGTAACAGGCATTATGGGAGCCTAGTATAATTCATACGATTAGCTTCACGGTAGCCTAGCCTATATACTAATGAATGAATCATTATAACATTTTTAAGGCAATGCAGTATTACAGCCATACTCGTAATATCATACTAGAAACACGTTACATTAAACAAAAAATACTTAGCTGTGAAGATACACAGTTTCTTCAATTGTTATAGAACCAGGTTCCACTTGCCTGATGCACAGCAAGCCCAAAACGCCCAGACGCCAAGGTTTGCAGCAGAGGGGGTTTATTCACAGGGCAGTGAACCCATGAGATGGGAGAACAAATCCTCTCCTCTGAAGGTGAGGGAGTGCGGGAGGAATCAAGCAGCACTGTGGGCTGAGGAGTGGGACACCCCGGGGATGCAAGGATAATGATTTGAGAAAGGTGAAGTGATGGGTGGTTCTGCGCAGGCGTAACCAGCCTACAGGTGGGGCACCTGCAAAGGTCACTCGCACATGGCCACTGAAGGGTGGGCGGTCCTGTCCAGTCTTAACCAGTTCCGCTCCAACCAGACGCAGCAGGCTCCAAATCACTAGAAAACAACCCCAGGAAAACATCTTATTGCTTAGATTATGGTGCTGATAGGAGGACATGCAAATCTTAAAACCACCTTGATTAGGGAGGGCAGATGAAATGGATTTAACCCTCAGTTTCACAATTATGAGAGAGGCAAACCATATGATAATGTGATTTTTTGAAAGCAAAGTTATGAAACAGTCAGAAAACGAACACATTATTAATTTTATGTTAAATATCATTCACATACATGACTTTTTCTTAACTTTTTAAATATTTTCAGGCTACAGCGTTTGTCTGCCAGTTTCTTCAAACTGTCACAAATATCCCCCCAATTTACCCATGTGTATATATATTTAAAAAGTTTTGGCTCTGTCAGGTCTTAGTTGTGGCCAACAGGCTCCAGAGTGCGTGGGTTCAGTAGTTGCAATGTGCGGGATTAGCTGCTCCTGGACATGTGGGATCTTAGCTTTCCAGCCAAAGATCGAACCTGCGCTCACTGCATTGGAAGGCAGAGTTTTAGCCACTGGACCACTAGAGAAATCCAGGGAAGCATTTTTTGGGGAAAAAATATACATATACATGTAAGTGGGCTTGTAGTTCAAACCATGTTTTTCAAGGCTCAACTGTACTTGAAGAAATGACCAAACTGTCAGCTGAAGAAATAAACCAGGGCTGGTTTAAGCCCAGGGGGCTATGCCCCTGTTATTGGCCAGGAAAAGACGCCAAAAGCAATTCGTATAATGCATTCCCTGCAGGGCCTCCCCCAAGGATTGCCTTGATCTCTATTTTGTGCTTTTTCAGTTCGGGAGGTGGATTTTCAAAACTCACTGCATTTTCAAAATTCCTTGAGGCCAGGTTTCTCCTGTGGCTGTTCTCCCAATCAGATACACTCAGTTGAGATTTGGAAGCCCTCAGGAAGGTGGCCCCTTCTTTCTAAGCTATTATGGATATTACTCTGCCAACAAAAGCCCGTCTAGTCAAGGCTATGGTTTCTCCAGTAGTCATGTATGGATGTGAGAGTTGGACTATAAAGAAAGCTGAGCACTGAAGAATTGATGTTTTGAACTGTGGTGTTGGAGAAGACTCTTGAGAGTCCCTTGGACTGCAAGGAGATCCAACCAGTCTGTCCTAAAGGAAATCAGTCCTGAATATTCATTGGAAGGACTGATGTGGAAGCTGAAACTCCAATACTTTGGCCACCTGATACGAATAACTGACTCATTTGAAAAGACCCTAGTGCTGGGAAAGATTGAAGGTGGGAGGAGAAGAGTATGACAGAGGATGAGATGGTTGGATGGCATCACCAACTAAATGGACATGAGTTTGAGTAAACTCTGGGAGTTGGTGATGGACAGGGAGGCCTGGCGTGCTGTGGTCCATGGAGTCACATGGGGGCATGACTGAGTGACTTAACTGAACTGAATACGGACAGTGTGGGTACAGGCAGTTTCTCTGAACCTGTTTCCTGTAAAGCAGGGGTAACATCAGGTACCTAATATGGAAGCAAGGTAGATGCCCTGACATCTTCTTCTTTAATATTTCTTTCCTGGACATTGTAACTTGATCATAACTTGGCAGTGTCACTTGATTGAGGGGGTCAGAGAATTCTTAGATACAGAGGCTTTTTCTCCCAAGCTTTATTATACCCAGAATCAGGAACCTGGCTAAGAAGAAGGTGGGTCAGAGCAAATCTGCTCAGACCTGTGTTATCCACACCATGAATGTGGCTTCTTTATGAACACGCCCTGACAAATTCTCAGACAATAGATATTCAATTTTCTCACAAGAGAAAATCCTCTCTATACTTGCTTCCCCGCCCACCCCGCCCACCCCCCCACCCCCCGGCCTTTTCTATTTTGGCCATGCCACGAGGCATGCAGGATCTTAGTTCCTCAGCCAGGGACTGAACCCACACCCCCTGCTTTGGAAGCATGGAGTCTTAACCACCGGACCACCAGGGAAGTCACAGACCTCAGCTTCTTCATTAAAAAAAAAGTTTAGAAAAGGTGTTAATTCCCTAAAGTCCCTTCCAATTTTAGAAGTTTCAGGTTATTAGCTAGACAAAATGGTTGGAAGTTTTATGCAAACTCAATCTTTACGTAGCCAAAGGTCAGCCTTGAAATGTTTTTATTTCTTATGCATCTTTGTAAACATGCCCTTTAATAAATTTTCCCTTGAATACAAAGCATAAAAAATAACAATTAAAGTGTACTGCACAGAATAGCAATGTCCTGGGCATATTATGAATTGACCCCTATGAAAACTGCTGATAGTTTATCTTCTTTGATCCACAAATCAGCAATTTTATATGGCTCAAGCTACTAAGATCATTAAAATGCAAAATTTTTAAATGTGTTATGTTTGTCTGGAACATCAGCAGATTAAGAAAAAGCTGAAAATTTCATGTTTTTCTACACTTGTTTTCTTTTTCAATGGAGGATGCTGGAAGAGAGAATGATACTGCCATGTTTCAACTTCTGTAAAAGTCAAAAAGCCCTCTGAACTCCCTCTTTGTTCTCTAGCCACAAAGCTCGGCCAGTTCATTCCTCCTGCACAGCAAAGTCTAAAAGTGGCCAAGCTGCGCTGTGTGACTTCCTGTGCTGCCCTGGTTCCTGCATCCTCTGGTGACGTCATTTGAGGATATGGGACACTATTGGCAACTTGTTTGCCTGCATCCTTTTAATCCATTTCTTGCCAGAGTTGGTATAGAATCCTCATCTCTGTCAACAATGACAGGGATATTGAGATAGCAAACACTATACAGCACTTGTTATGGACTGGGAACTGGAGAAAATGCTCTGTATATACTAACCATTCCATCTTTACTTTCCTCCAAGAGCTATACAATTACTACTCTTCACTTTATAAGTGAATAGATCAAGTACATAAAGTTTTCTTCACTTGCTCGGGGTCATACAGCTAGCAAGTGACCCAGCCAGGACCCCAGCCTCCTGTAACCTCATGCCCTGCTGCCTCTCTGGTTAATCCCCGAAACACATGATTAGCATGTCAGTGTTGTGGGCATGATTCCAGAGCAATTTTCAGGACAGGGTCTTTGCCCCTGAAACACATGATTAGCATGTCAGTGTTGTGGGCATGATTCCAGAGCAATTTTCAGGACAGGGTCTTTGCCACCTACCATCACAGACAAATTTACAAATGTACTTCATGATGAATATGCATCGATTCATTCAAAACATTTATCTGCACCAGCGAGGCTGAAGCATCCCCATGCTCCCCTGGGTATCTTTATGGGTATAGAGGTATGGGCCTTATACTTGCAGCGGATCAGTTTCCAGGCTGGGAGAGACGAGCATGGTTTCTACAAGTAAGTACTCCCTCTATGATTCATATGCACTGCTCTAGAGGGCCACCCCACTTGAACTCCTACCCTTGATACTGATGAAAACAGAATCTGCCTGAACTATTTACGTTGATTTTTGAGGTGTAAGTAGAAGAGAGTATCACGTTATTTAACACATTTACTAATAAAAATCACTCCATCTATTCTTTTTTTACCCAGTGCATTACCTAACTATTCTAAATGAAAGAAGTTTTAAGCAGTCAACTTATAGTGATCCTAAATGTTCAAATGTATGTTATCATCTTCAAAGCCACCCTTCGAAGAGCTTTATCCTCATTTCATTGCTGTTGCCTTTTTCCCTGAAGGGTTTGGAAATCTTGTTGCTAATCAGTCTTGTGAACTATTTCTTAGAGAAACCAGGCTTGTTATTTGATGGCCACTCCTACACTGGGCGAGCTTCCCTGGTGGCTTAGCAGTAAAGAATCTGCCTGCCAAGCAGGAGACATAGAAGACGTGAGTTCAGTCCCTGGGTCAGAAAGATCCTCTGGAGAAGGAAATGGGAACCCGCTCCAGTATTCTTGCCTGGGAAATCCCACGGACAGAGGAGCCTGGTGGGCTACAGTCCATGGGGTTGCAAGGAGTTGGACACTACTGAGCCACTGAGTACACACGGTTAAATCAGTCATCAGGCTCCTGATGTTCCTCCATTCGATGTGAGAATAGCAAAAGAGGCACTGTCTAGAACCACCCTAGGAATTCAGCTGGACCCCTTGCCGCTTGAGTTCTTTGAGATGGGAAAACCCATTTCAAATAGAGACACTAAAATTTTAATCGCCGAAGGCCTGTCACAAGAGGCTGCAGGTGGATTATGCAGTATCTGTAGAACTTGGCTTTTTTCCTTGGATGCACTTTTGAGTCTGAGAACTGTGCACATCTTTTTCCTTAGCAAGCAAGTTATTTTAAGAAAAGAAAGTTCTTTCTACTCATTTAATATTGTAGGTTTGCGGTAAAATGTTTGTCTTTCAGCAGGTTGGAGTTCTGTGATTTTTTCTTCTTTTTTTCACTTTACTCATGGGGGCAACATCTGCCCCCATTTACCCACAAAGGCTCTTTCAGGGGCTTGCTGGGCTTAAATATCCCATCGTTGGGCCAGCAGTGATCTGACTACTCCAGGAAGGCCTGAAAGGACATTATCTGAGGATGTCCTTGATGACCCAGGCACAATGGTTTGAAAACATGCCCGGGTTCTCCCTTCGCCTTCGTTATCCAGACTAGCGTCCTTTCACAACCCCATCTGGAGCGCTTGGCTCAGTGTTAGGGAAAGACAGATTCCTACCAGATGGTTTATCAGAGGACCTGGCACATGGTTTGGCCAAGAAAACCTCATCTAATACCTCTGAGTTTGGGAAGCATTAGAGAGAAGAGTAGCTCCAGTCCTTCTGCATGCCCAGGAATGTTTTGCTTATTAAATTTTTAAAACGATGCTCAGAGTAAATATCTAGACAGAAGCACTTCTGGAGATCTGGCATCACAGACGGTGCTGAACTAATGTATCTCCTTAGAACAGCTTTACGACATCTATAAAGTCTGGGATAGGGGCAGAGCCTTGGGCTTGAAAAATATGAGACTCGTGTTAAAAGGTATGAAGCATTTTGACAAGTGATATTTTAATTAAAAAAAAATGTAACTCTGATCAGCACAAAATGTGTTGTCTAATAGGCTGCTTAAAATTAATATGTTCAAACCTACTCCTTCCACAGTCTTCCTCATCTTAGTGGCCATTCTACCTTTTCATTTGCTCAGGCCAAAACCCATTAGAATCATTCTTGATTCCTCTTCCCCTCATACGCAACATCCACTCATTGGTAAACCTTGTCAATTCTATCTTCAAAATCTGTATGGCATACAGCCTCTCTGCTACCAGCCTGGTTGGAGGTGACCTGGCACTCTTGCTCCCGTCTTTACTCCCATTCAGTCTATTACCAGCATAGCATCTTGAGTAAGACTGCTGGAAGCCCTGTCCCACCTTAGTGCTCCTCTACTGAAAATACTTCCCTGGTGGCTCAGACGGTGAAGCATCTGCCTGCAATACAGGAGACCAGGGTTCAATCCCTGAGTCAGGAAGATCCCCTGGAGAAGGAAATGGCAACCCACTCCAGTACCCTTGCCTGGGAAATTCCATGGATGGAGGAGCCCGGTGGGCTATAATCCATGGGGTCGCAAAGAGTCGGACATGACTGAGCGACTTCACTTTTACTTTCAGTGAAGGTACCCCAGTGGCTCCACGTTAGGTACCTTCATGGAGCTCCCTCAGGCTGTCCGGCCCTGCATGCTGGAGTCTCCTGTGTCTCTGCTCTCATCTTTCACTGCTCTCTTCTGGCTCTTTCCACTCCAGTCACACAGACCTTCTTTCTGGCCCATGAACTCTTAAGGTGTACGCCCATCTGGGACATGTGGACTTGCCTGCTCCTGCTATTGCAGCATTCGTCCCTCAAAGACCCACTTGGTTCTCCCCCTTCCTCCCCACCCCTCTCTCCTTTCTTTCGTTCCCTGTCCCTTCTTTTCCTTCTCTTTCCCTCCTCCTTCCCCACTTATTTTTTTTCCTATGGCATTTATCACCATCAGATATATACTTTTCTCACTGTGTTTATTCTCTCTCTCTCTACTGGAATATACACTCCTTAAGGGCAAGGAACTTCGTCCCTTTTTGAAAAAATATTATTTCCATATCACAGAGAACCAATAATAAAACTTGACACACATTAGGCACTTAAAGACTATTTTCTGAATGAATAAATCATATATTTCCCAAATATGTGTCAGGAACTGTGCTTATTGCTACATATATAGTGGGGAACAAAATAGACAGACTCATGACCTTGTGGATCTTTAAGTCGAATGGCCAATGCATATTAATTAATTAATTAGACACTAGAAAGAGCTGAAGCACTTGAAGAAGTGAAAATGTTTAATTAAGCTGGCGAGTTGGGTCTGAGAAGTGCCACTGTGTGACAGAAATCAAGCCATGTTGAAGGTTGGAGCATTATCTGACCCGTGGGAACCATCGAAGGCTTTTATGCAGTCAAGTGACCCAGCCCCGTGTGCATTTTATAAAGTCCTCTCTGGCTGCAGTGTGAGGATGGACTGGAAGGGGTCGAGAGTGGACACAGGGAGATGCAATGAGAGGTGTTTTCTGGAGTGCACCTGAGAAATGATGGTCACAGCCTGGGGCAGCCTGCATTAGAGGGAAGGACATGAACTTAGAGCCTGTTTGCATAGGATTTGGGTGGTTAGGAAGTGAGAGGGGTAAAAAATGAACTTCAGTGTCTGCCTTGAACAGCCGGTGTATGCCATTTCTGGGAGGCTTGTTGGAATAAGTGGAGTTTGGAATGCTGAGTGATGCGATGGTGAGGGCGAGAACGGGGAGCAGGCTCTGAGTCAGCGTCTGACACACTGAGTGTCACGTATACACAGGCAACATCCCCATGGTGAGAGTTCTGCTTAGGAGCAAGTCTGAGCAGGTGCCACAGATTAAAGAGCCATTAGTTTACAGACAGATGGTGATCCAAGTCCCTGGGTGGATGGGGTCACAAGGAAAGACTTGAGGATGAATAAGGAAGGAGGGCTGGGGCAGAATGCCACCTGACTCCAGTGTTTCAAGGCTTCAGTCACGTAGGCAAAAGAGCCTACCATGAAGTTAGGAGAAAAATCATTGTGTCATGCAGGCCAAGGGTACAGAGGAGGGTATGGCCAGCTGTGCCAACTATTATTAAGAGATCAAGCGAGGCAGGGACTAAAAGTATACACTGGAATTAATTAGGAGCATGGAGGGCACTGGTGAGAGCATCAGGGAGCCTAAGACAAATAAAGCAGTGATGAGAGAAGGGAAGGTGAGGACATAGAAGCAGAAGGTAGATAAGAATGCATAATAGCTGTGAAAGGCACAGGTACGGCAGCAAAGCTGCCCATAGGAGCACATCATTTTTAAAGTGGATAAAGCTTAAGTGGCTGAAAAACATTTGGAGGAGGCAGTGATCAGGGAGTGGGTGCGTGGACTCAGCAGCCTGAGATACTGTGATTTATAAAATTACGTATTTGGTCATTCAGATGACCAAGATGCATTTCTCATAGATGCTGGTTCCACGGTACCTGGCTCACAGCTTCCAAAACCTCTGGATCTTTCTGAGCAGTAAGGGGAATGGGAGCATCTTTTGTTGTAATATTTGACTTCTTGTCTTCGGTTCCTGAAGTCTCTTCAGAGCCATGTAAGTGAAACAGGTGTCCTGTTATTCATAACAAGTCCCTTTACCTCATACTTGGGTTTATGTTAACGAAGGGAATTTTAGAAAGCATCTAAGGATAGACTGAAGCCATGGCTGTCCCACTCATGACGGCACAGATGTGTCTGCTGATCTTACCAGGAGAGTCTGCTCTTTGTTTCATTTTTGACATCCCTTAAGTTTGGGAGGCAAGGCCACTTTCCTCAATCCTGGTGTGATTGTTTGCTATACTCCTTCCATCATTTCTTCCTGGTAGGCACAGATTGGAGGAAGGAGTTGAGGGAAATAGAGGAGTCTAGAATAACTCCTGGGTTTGAGTATTATGAGAGAAGGACGTGTTGGGGAGGTAGGGAATGCAGGAGTGGAACAGGGTTGGAGAGAGCAGATAGTGAATTACATTCATTCTTTAACATATTGAGTGGAGATGCTTATGAGACACTGACAAGGAGATGATCAGTCAATAGCTGGGATCTATAGCTCTAGAGTATAAAGTACTGGCTGGGGAGAGAGCTGTGGGTTGAAGATGGATATGGATAAATTATCCATGCACAGGAGGTGATTGTAACTAACAGAATATAGAGCTGGGCCCAGTGCGTGCTGTAGGGAATACCTGCATTTATTTACATGGCAGGTAGAGAAACGTCCAGCTGAGAAGATTGGAAAGGTGAGTGGAAACCAGGAAAGGTGATGCAAAGACCAAGAGAGGAGGGTTTTGAAGACAAGGGAAGCATCAGCAGGACCAGGGCTGCAGGGGATCAGGTAATGGAAGACTGAGGGCGTCCACTGAGTCCTGTCATGAGGCTCCCAGAGCTAGAGGCTGCAACCTCAGAGGATGTGCTGGCGGCAACAGTGGGGGTGTTGACTGAACTCTAGCCCAAGGCTCGAGGCTCCTTTTAGTTTTCATAAGTCAAATGAGGAGGCTGGATTGGATGACTAGGTTCCTTCCAGTTCTGAAATCATGATCTCAGAGCTTTCACAGGAATAAAAGCCCATAACAACAAAAGAATGACCTGTCCTGGGGAATGTTTTAAGGCTTGTTCACTAAAGCAGCCAAATACATAGCCCAAAGTAAAGGAATCTTGACTCACCAAGAGTCTCTGCTGGAAATCAAAGCACTGAGCTGCTGTGGGAGGCTTGATGCCTGCTTGTCCAAAAATCTGTTGGAAAACTTCAGGCAGTTGGTGGCAGCTGGACTAGATGACCTTGCGGTTATTTTCAAGTCAGTGATTCTCATATCCTCTGAGGGAGACCTCATTCCCGTTACTAATTTTGTCATATTTCCCATGGGGATTGTGTGGCAAAAGATTTCTGTTCTGATTTCCACTCAAGGGTCACTTGACTGGCTTTCCTCCTCTGCTTACAGAGTCTCCTCTTTAATACGAGGAGAGGTGGGGCCCCTGACCTTGACACCCAGTTGAGCTGAGTTTCTGTCTCCTCCCAGCTCCTCCTTGGACCCTTTCTTCCCCAGGGAGGAGCGTCACCCTGCAGGTCTTGAAGTCAGGGACTCATCGGATGTCTGAGGGTCAGGGGCTAAGGGGGTCCAGGATCTGGGTTGAGAGGAGGCCATGACTGCGCAGCCCACAGAGAAGGGGTGTGTCTTCCACCACACTCCTTGTTTCAGCACCCACCACAGGGCACATGGTGAGAACTGAGGTTTGGGGGCTCCAGCAAGAGAGAAGGATGCTCCACAATCCATCCTCAGCATCCTCTTCCTTTCCACCTGGTCTGCTTCCCCAGGTGTGGGTACCAGCTCTGGGCCTCCACCATGATGATGCAGCAGGTTCTAGAAACAGAGATAAAATGGAAGATGAGCCTTCCTTAAGGGACCCTAAAGCTGTCGATGATCACTCAGCTGGGCAGTAGGTGCAAAGCGCAGGAGGGGACTGGCGGCCACATGGCAGGGAGCAGTGAGGCCATGGGGCAGGGGAAAGGTGGGGGTGCATGAGAGCTACAGGGTAGGTGAGCCCTTAGGAGAAAGGGGCGCTTTAAACACTGCTTTTTGCTAGATTTCCTTTGACAGCCACAAGGCTCTAGGGAGACTCTCCCCGCAGGGCATCCAGGCACCCCCACTGTTGGCCCCTCTTCAACACTTCCAGCCTCGCTTCCATCGCAGCATCCCCTCCCCCTCCTCCCTGAACTGTAGCCTGGGAACTTCTCAGGCCAGGGGCCAAGCTTAGGCTGAAGGACCAGCCCTGCGCAGGAGCGACGAGGGCACCCCCACGGTCTGTCTGGTCTTGCATGTCTCAAATTCACCTTTGTCCCCTGAGAAGTTGTGTCTTACTGTCTGGTTGCTTCTGGTTGGGAGTGGAGTGGCAGAGAGAGGGTCGTTTGCACAGACCTCTTGGGTCATTATGATCTCCAGATAACTAGTAAACTCATGAACTCCTTGCAGGCTGGGGATGGCCCTGAAATCTGTTGTTTAATCAGCATGCATCACTGCACTCTACAGTGACCTGTGGGCCTTGGGCCTGGCCTCTGGAACTGATCCTTCCATCAGTGGACAGCAGCTGACAGAGTCAGCGTGGAAGTGGAGCGGGAGCGGAACCCGCAACACCTTGTTCTTCCTGGAGGAGGGAGAGGCCAGGCAGGGTAACTACAGCTCTGCCTTCTCAATCTTGTGCTTGCCTCAGGCTCCTGGGAAAACGGTGCCCCCCCCCCATCCTTCCTGAACCAGAGGATGGAAAGATCTCACCCCCAGGTGAGATCTCCCCATTACCTTCTAGACCCAAGCACGCTGAAGACGTTGTCATGCCCGGGAGGAAGACAAGAGGGAATGGGAGGCAGGAACATAACTGACCTTTCTCCCTGTGGCTGGAGAGGGTTGGTTGTTTAATCACCAAGTCATATGCAACTCTTTTGTGACCCCATGGACTGTAGCCCTCCAGGCTCCTCTGTCCATGGGATTTCCCAGGCAAGAATACGGGAGTGGGTTGCCATGCTCTACTCCAGGGGATCCTCCTAACCCAGGGAGCAAACCCATGTCTCCTGTGGCTCCTGCACTGTGTGCGGATTCTTTACCACCGAGCCACCAGGAAAACCACCCTTATCATTGTTCTTACAGAAATGCAGAGCAAGCTCCTAGCTTACATTGCTTCCCTAGCCTCTCCTCCCCTGAGCTGTCAGCATCCATTTCCCTGGGGAGCTCAGTGGTCAGAGTGAGCCATGACGCCTCCTCTTCTGTGTGCCCTCCATTCGCTCCCTCATGAGAGTGTTCCACTGTGCAATCACTAGGCGCAGGGTCAATTAATGGGGAGAGGCCCAGTGTATGGTGCGTACTCCCGGTCCACTTCTGCCTTTCCACCTCGTTCAGAACAACCACCGTGAGCCTCCTCACATGGTGGGCATGGCTCACACAAGCGGACTGAGAGGCAAGGTCAATGTGAAGGCAACAGTGAATACAGAGGGTGGACTAGAGAGGGCAAAGGCCCCCCTGCCTCCGCCCTCACCTGAAAATCATTTATTCCACAGATATTTATTGATCACTGGGCTTCCCTGGTAGCTCAGACAGTACAGAATCTGCCTGTGATGCGGGAGACCTGGGTTCAATCCCTGGGTTGGGAAGATCCCCTGGAGAAGGAAACGGCACCCCACTCCAGCATTCTTGCCTTGGGAATTCCATGGACGGAGGAGCCTGGTGGGCTACAGTCCATAGTGTTCCAAAGAGTCAGACACAGCTGAGCAACTAACACTTTCACTTTACACTGTGGTAATGATATTGTAACGTCACTAACGTATACATGGTTTTCATCCCAGGCTCCAGGCACAGAACTCATAAAACCCTTAGAATCTCTTAAGTGAAGTGATAAGTAAATACATGTATTTCTTCTTTACGGTCTGACTCTGCCAATTAGAAAGCAGGCTCCTGAGAGCAGGGACTTGGCCTGCATTGTTCACTTTGCACTCCCAATGCCTGAAACTGTGTCTGGGACACTCGGTGTAGATGCTTGATAAATACTTATTTATTAAACACATAATGAATGAACCTCACAAAGCTTCTAAATTACAGCTGTGAAAAGTGCCCCAAAGGAGAAGCCACAGACTGCTGTGACAGCACATCGCCAAGGGGGTGTGCAGGTCTCACGATGTGCACGGGGGTCCTGAAGGGTCTCTCTCACTGGTCAGACGGCTTGACAAGTAGGGTGGCGGCTGTGGGGCTACACTTAGGTGGCAGAGATGCTGGACTTACTTTCAGTTGGGTCCTTGCCACATTTAGCCTCTTGAGCTGCACTAAAACATGAGCTACTAGCCATGTGTGCCTATTTAAGTTTCACTAAAATGAAATGAAATTTAGAGTTTACTTTCTTAGTCACACATTTCAAGCTCTCAGTAGCCACATGAGCCTGGTGGTTACCATCTTGGGCAGTGTCACTGAACACAGATTCTTTCCCTTATCACAGCTGCTGCTGCTGCTGCTGCTAAGTCGCTTCAGTCGTGTCCGACTCTGTGCAACCCCATAGACGGCAGCCCACCAGGCTCCCCCGTCCCTGGGATTCTCCAGGCAAGAACACTGGAGTGGGTTGCCATTTCCTTCTCCAATGCGTGAAAGTGAAAAGTGAAAGTGAAGTCGCTCAGTCGTGTCCGACTCCCTCGTCTCAGTGAGTCCTATTTGGGCAGTGCTGGTCTAGACTGTGTTTCCCACCAGCAGGCCACTAGGTTTGGCATGATCTGACTGTCACATTTGCATCAGTATCCATTCCCATTAGCAGTTCTGATGATAGGTAGCTAGATGGGGAGAAAGAGAGAAGAAAGAAAAAGAAAGTGAGGGAAAGGGAGAGGAGGAGAGAAACACGAGACCTGGTTACCAACAACTCCCACAGAATTGCACCACATTTCTTCTGAATTTTCACTTTCAAGTCACAAAACAAGCTCTCCCCTATTGCCTCTCTGCCATACCCCTGCCTCTCACCCTGAGAAACTTATGATGATGCTGGACCCAGAAACAGAATCCAAAAAAAAAAAAAAAAAACGGTTGATCTTATTCATATCCTCACATTTCCTGCTGGAAGGAGAAAGATGAGATGGTTGACACTGTCTGCAAGGGAGGAACAAAGGGAGAACTCAGACTGTGGATGGAGGCTCATCTCTAGCTAGGGACACTGCTGCTGAGAAGCCAGGAAGTCAGGTGCACTGCTCCTTTTTCAAGTTAAAGCACAATATCATCCTCAGGAGAAAATGACAGAAAGAGAAGAGCCCTCGAGCCTCCAGAGCAAGGTGGCCAAGACAGGCTCAGAAATCTGTACTTTCTAAGCAGGACATTTTATCATTCTTGCTTTTTGTTGTTCATCCCTCCTGTGTGCTTCTTCTGTACTTTAACTTTTTTTTTTTTGACAGGCCCAGCCAGGCTTAGATGTGCTAAGGACAGCCAGAGGCAGGAGATTTTGTCCCCACTGGCGCAGGAGCATTCAAGAGGGTGCAGCCACTTCCGGTGGCAGGCTGGTGGCAGGGCAATTTTCTGTGAGCAAGTCCCAGGGGGGACATAAATCCTGCTAGACAATATTGGGTCCACTTGGTGAGTTCTTTCTTTCTGCCTGGAGCTTCACCTTCCAGGGCAAAAAGCATGGATGTTTTAATAAGGGAAGTGATAACAGCAATAGACTCTAAGGCTGAAGACTGCAAGGACACAACACCTGTGCCTCCTACAACCACGGCAGTGCATGGAAATCACGTATTTTCATATCTTGTACACCTGGTGTGTGACCAGAAATGAAGACAATTCAAAGGTAAAATTATTAACACTCATATTAATTAGTTGTCATCTCCCATTTGTTAGAGAAATACAATTCCAAATATTCCTTGTGAGATTACACGCTAATATTAATTTCTTAAAGCCCTTGGATAAGTGCAGGATAGATTTTCCCAAGCAGTTCAACATGCAAGTGACGATGTGTGAACATGCTCATTTCCAGGGGTCAATTACAAGCAATGAATTCTGTGTGTGTAACGGCCTTTGTCAGAGCCATTGTCTCACACACCTCTAACAAGACAGCCCTCCTGGTGTCACTCCAACGGCCAAGGAGCAAATAGGAAAAAATGAACCATCAATCAATTTAATGCTAGCCTTTTCCTTTCACATAGAAAGCCTCCACTCAGCTGATGATGACTGACATAAAAACTAAATCCATCTGCTTTATCACTCCTCTCCAAAAAGACAAGTCTGAGAAGCAGGGTAGAGGAAAAAATATGTAGGATTAGCCTTACTCTTAGTTACTGGTCTGCTGGTGTACTAATAATCTATCCACTTGCAAGGAGAAAAATAAAAAATATTCCTCTTACAGCTTAGTGCACATTTAGTATAAAATGCATAGGTATGAATCATAAGCAATATCCTTGGGAGTGGGATTCTTGGAATATCCTGTTTCATGTGATGGGAAATATCTTAGAACAGGGCCTGACAATTTGGTTAGGCCATCCATTCATTTGTTCATTCATTGAACAAATATTTACTGAGTGCCAACTATGCCTCAAATGCATGCTGAACACTGAGGACGCGGTGGTGACCAAAACAAGAACAAGTTCTTGCCTTCGTGGTGCTAACAAACTGGGGGAGGAGACGGATGTTTAATAACTGATCGAGTGAGGTGAACACGGTTGGGGGTGTAGAGTGTTACAAGAGCGTATTGCTTCAGTATGACAGTCCTGGTGGTGGGAGTGATTGATGCCAGGACCCTCCCTGAGGAAGACACGTTTGAGGTGTGATACAAACGGTGGGCAGGATTTAGGAGGATTAGGAGGTGGGGGTCAGAAGTTGAGAAAGGTATGTGTGTAAGCCCCAGAGCAAGAAGGAACAAGGGAGATGTTTCAGGAACAGAAATAAGACAAGAATGGCTGGTGTAGAGGAAACAAGAGGAGAATGACTCATGATGAAACTGGAGAGGTTGAAAGGGGTCAGATCCTATATATCCCGGTAATCCAGATGAGGGGTTTAAAACCATACAAAGGAAAATGGGAAAACAATTCTAAGCACAAGAATGAAATACTTCAGGAAGATCTGCCTGTGAGCAACAAGATGAGAATGAGTAAAGGGTAGAAGACCAGAGGTTTGGGGTCTAGTTGCTTGGCTAGTGCAGTGGTCCAGGTGAGAGACAGCAGGAGTTTGGACTAGAACAGTATATGTGGATATTTAAAGAAATGACCAGGTTCAAGGGATTCCCAGGAGACAGAACCCACAGCACTTCATGAGTGATTAGATGGAGGGAGAGGTGACCGAAAAGAAGCAGCCAAGCAAGGCTTGCAGGCTTCTGGCTTCAGCAGCAGCTGGATGGTGATGCTCTTCCTTGAGCTGGGGTTCACTGGAGGAGGAGCACATCTAGGGAGGTGGGAGAAATAGGACAACTGTAGTTGTGGAAATGGTGAATTTAAAATATCGATGAAACATCCAAATGGAGATGTCCATAGACACTTTGATATATGTGTCTGGTGCTCAACAGAAACATGGCTGCCTACCTACTCCACTTTTATCTCCAGACTTCTTGACTCATTATTTAGACAAAGAAACATGTAAATAATGTCTCTGAGAAACTGGGCTTCCCTTGTGGCTCAGCTGGTAAAGAATCTGCCTGCAACGCAGGAGACCTGGGTTCAATCCCTGAGGTGGAAAGACCCCCTGGAGAAGGGAAAGGCTACCCACTCCAGTATTCTGGCCTGGAAAATTCCATGGATTGTGTAGTCCATAGGGTCGCAAAGAGTCGGACACGACTGGGCAACTTAAATTATAGTTATAAAAATGAAAGTTAAAAGGTATCCCTTAATGTCTAAATTCAACATCTGGGACATTATCCTAAATAAATTATCAGAAAAAAAGCCGCATGCATTGAATTCTGGTTTATAATAGCAAAATATTGGAAAACATTTCATACCGAACAAGAAGGGCTAGTTAAATAAATTACAGTATACCAGCAAAATAGAATATTATACATTTACTAAAAATGGTAATTATGGATATTTTACAGCAGGTTAGAAAAATGCTGTCATGTAAAACTAAACAGCAAAATTCAAAAATCTGTTTATGCTATGATTATAATTTTGTAAAAAATGATCATACATGAACAACTCCTAGAAGAGCACTTGAGCAAACAAAGAGTTGATTTGCTGAAGGATGGAATTAAAAAAACACCATAATTGAAATGTTGAAATGTTATTTGTAAACTAAGCATGCAAGCAAGTAAGATAAATATGGTTTTGTTCTTGTTTTGTTTTTGAAGCAAATGCGTTTCCATCTTATATAATCATAGGCACTATCTTGCTGAGTTGGAGACATGAAGTTCAATAGCTGTACATGGCTCAATGGACATTGTCAGCAAAGATCTTGTCTCCCAGGCTAGCTCACAATGACTCAGGAGTCCTGTTTCTGAGCATATTCTAATGTCTCCACCAAAAAAAAAAAAAAAAAAAAAAGTCAGAGCTCCTTGGAACACATGTGTGTCCACAAGGTTCCTGTGGATTCAGTTTTTTAGGGTCAGATCCTTTTTCTTCCCCATAGCTTTCCAGTCCCTAGAGACTAGGGAATCAAACACCTGATTAATCTCGCCTCACTCCTTCCCTCTCTTCCTGACTTGCTTCAGAAACATAGTAAGAATTCATGGCCAAATGTATGGAACAGGTTCTCCCTTGTTTGGTTCTATGTTTTCACCACCTCCTCATCAGAGTCTCCTCAGTGAATATTTGCAAATGATCATGAAGATGAAGTGCCGGGGGTTTCCAAAGCCAAAGTGCCCTGCACCGGATGTCCATTGCTGCGGTTCTTCTCTATTCAATGACACCCTCTGCAATCCACAGGGGGAGGGATGGGATTCTGCTCAGAGGGGAATCTTGTGTGATGACAGTACAAGCAAGAGCTGAGCGAAAATGCAAACCTCCCGGGGTCAGATGTCATCTTGAAATAGGTTGTGAGCAAGGTTGCTGTACTGGCAGGATCCTTTGTTTTTCTAAAAAGAGAAGCTATGCCTGGGAATGAGGATAGGAAATAAACTCCAGTGGCAATGTGCAGTGAGGACAGATTTCATGCGTTTGAAATAAGCTGGGCTCTGTGGCAAGGAAATCAATGCCAATGAAATAATGGAACATAAACCCTCAGAGGTAAAAGAGCTCTTTTCATTCTGGGAGGAAAAAACAAAACCAAGCAGAAAAAAAAGGGGGATTTAAAATGTCCTTGTCATGTGTTTGTGACAAACGGAGAATTAAGCAGATTGTCTGGTTGAGTTTGCTTGGAAGAGGTAAAACGGCTGAATATTCAGATGCACCTTTTTTCTAGGGACGCCTCCAGAAAGGTGCAGTGAATGCCACAGCGGGATGGTCATTGAGAGGGGGGGCTCAACAATGGAGCCAGGCCGGGAATGCTGAGAGCAGAATTCCTGTTCCAGCGCCTCTGTTCCTTAAGCAGAGGGCGATTTCACGTCTTCCTGGGATGTGATGTTCCAGTGGGAGATGGTCAAAAATGATACTTGAAGTTTTGAGAGCTCTTGTGTCTGTAAGGACAGACTGCGATGCCCTTACATAATAGCTGCCTAGATACATGAGTTGTGGTTGGCATAGTGTTTTTATAAATGCCCCTAGCCTTGTTATATTTTTAACTTTTTATTTTGAAATCATTTGCGATGTAAGGACAGTACAGAGAGTTCCCATATACATTTTTCAAAGCACAGAAATTCACATCTGGTCAGATTTTATTCCCATTCCACTGCTGTTTCCATTAATGTCCTTTATCTGTTCCAGGATCCTGTTCAGGACGCAGCATTGCACTCAGTTGTCCAGTCTTCTCCAGCCTGTGATATTTCCTCAGTCTTTTCTTATTTTCCACAACCTTGGTGCTTTTGAAGACTGCTGGTCAGGTATTTTGTGTGGTCTGACATTTTATCATGTTTAGACTGGGGTTTTGGATTTCAGGGAAGAATGCAACTGAGGTGAAATGAAATTTCCACCATGGCACCACCATGACTTCTTACTGGTGATGCTCACTGTGGCTTGCTTGAGGGGGTTCCTTCCAGGACTCTCCATGGTAAAGTTACTGTCCTTCCTTTTCCCTACTTTATTTCTTTGAAGACAGACCTTAACTCCAGTTCACACTGTGGGGTGGAGGAAGGAGGAATATCAAAGAATTTGTGGACATATGCTAAAAACACTTCAGAAATTAATAAAAATTTGGGGGAAGTTACTTTGAAGCCAAATAATTTTATTATTTTAAAATCAAAGCTATTTTTTTTTCTTCTGACAACATGCTTAGTCTTTCTTAGTCGTGTCTGACTCTTTGAGACTCCATGGACTGTAGCCTGCCAGCCTCTCTGTCCATGGGATTTTTCAGGCAAGAATACTGGAGTGGGTAGCCATTTCTCTCTCCAGGAGATCTTAGATCAGAATGTAGGGATTGAACCTACATTCTGACACAAAAGTAAGTATAAAGCAGAAAACCAAAGTCTTACCAATTTCACTGACAAAAACCAAAATCTCAGGGATTATTATGTGTGTATTTAATATTTGATAAGTGTACTTAGGTTTAGGAACTTGAGAGCATACTTTAATGCAAAGTTATATTTGGGAAGGCCATAGAGTATGATATGACTCATTCATTATCAGGCCCCTAAAAGAGTTGTTGCTTGAGATCTAAACTATTACCCAAGGTTTAAAAATGTATGGGCTTCTTAACCTAGATGTCCATCAACAGAGGAATGGATAAAGAAGATGTGGTACCTATATAAATAGAATATTACTCAGCCATGAAAAGGAGCAAAACTAGGTCATTTGTAGAGATGTGCATGGACCTAGAGTCTGTCATACAGAGAGAAGCCAAAAAGAGAAAATCAAATATTGTATACTATATATGGGTTTGCCTGGTGGCTCAGAAGGTAAAGAATCCACCTGCAATGCGGGTGATCTAAGTTGGGAAGATTCCCTGGAGGAGGGCATGGCAACCCACTCCAGTATTTGCCTGGAGAATCCCCATGGACAGAGGAGCCTGGTGGGGTACAGTCCATGGTGTTGGAAAGAGTTGGGCACAATTGAGTGACTAAGCACAGGAGAATGCATACATATGGAATCTAGAAAAATGGTATAGATGATATTACTGGCAAAGCAGAAATAGAGACACAGACATAGAGAACAAATGTATGGACACCAAGAGGGGAGAGGAGGGGGTGGGATGAATTGGGAGATTGGGGTTGACATATACAAACTACTATGTATTAAACAGATAATTAAGAAGGACCTACTGTATTACAGGGAACTCTACTCAGCGTCTCTGGTGACATAAATGGGAAGGAAATCCAAAAAAGAGGGGATGTATGTCTATGTACAGCTGATTCACCTTTCTATATACCAGAAACTAACACAAGGCTGCAAAACAACTATACCCCAAGGAAAACAATTTTTTTTAATGTATGGGCTTCTAATTAAGAGCCATATAACAGGGCAAACATCATCTATATTGCAACTATGTGTGCTGAGATGGGGCTCAAGTCAGGGGCAATGAGCCAGGCACCAGATCTCAAGCCTAGTAACCTCACCCTCACTTCTCTACCTCTGAGGCACAGACCAAAGCCACAAGTCTCCCACTGTGAAAACAGAGACATTTAGACATTCTAGAATGCCCGCTTAAATCTCATTCAAATGTGTTTGATTTTCACTAACTGAAAAAAAGGTCTTTGAAAAAATCATAATTCAAATCTTTTTTCTAATGTAAAGAGTGTTCCAGAAATATTATAATGAAGTATGTAGGGGAAAAGTAGATGGCGTAGAAGTCGTAAGCACTTTATCAAATTTACATTGAATGTCAATCCGTCTCAAGAGAAACCGAGAGTTCTTTTGCCATCAAGTGGGGAGTATAAATGTTTAAAAAATTTGTGAACAGCACAGGTGCTCTTCCACTGTCTCCCTTTGCTTTTCTTAAGTAAACTGACAGGCACGTCAGTTGTGCTGAGGGTCAGGGAAATACATAAAGGCAGTTTAGCAACCACCAGGAGACCTGTTTTCTTTTATTGTTGCTCCATATCAACTGACAGGAATCTGGGTCTCTCCCTCTCTAGCCTGGTTCCCTCTCCAAAACTCCAGACAAGAGGAAGGAGTAAGAAAACAATGCTTTTGTTATTTGTGGTTAACTAAATAACTGTCTATATCTGGAAATAACGCCACGTGGACTTTGATATTAAGGCAAGCAACATCTGACTTGGAAGGGACCAAGCTAGACTCCTGCCACTACTAGCCATTTCTTTTGTCCAAAAGCCTTAGAGAGGATGAGCTCTTCTGAGAAATCACCATGAACCATGGAGGTGGTGTGAGTGGCTGCTCTACACCAGAAACCCCTTGAGTTCAGGGCTCAAGTTCAGCAGGCCTGGTGGGGGACCACAGAAACTGCATTTCTAGCGGGTTCCTCTGTGGTGCCAATGCCCGTGGCCCACGCTCTGATCATGGCTTCCATAGACCAGACTATTTGCAGAGTCTTTTCTGCACAGGTTGCAGTGCTGACTAAGTAGATGTGATGAACTAATAAGGCAACAGCAGGACAAAACAAAATTCAGCCTGCCTTGCTACAGTTGCATTCTAATTAACATCTGCTTTCTCTTGGGCTCTCTGAAAAAAAAATCTTTTGATGTGTATATTTGTAACCCTCACTGAAATGAGCTTGATGCAAAAGTTCATTCAGTTGCCAAACATTTCCTGTGTGGTGACAAAAGGTTTCCCTCCTTTCTCTAATTTGAACACAGTTTTGTTTCGTCTTCAATGTGGTTCAAGCAGGTGTTTCTTTCTCTCTGACATCTGGCAGGCTGCAGCTGGCTCAGGTTCTCTGATCTTTTGTCACTCTTTCCCTTCAGAATCATGAGGTCATAGGGCCTGGGGCTTGTTTGGTGCTTTGGGGAATCTCTGACCATTTAAACTGTAGCTCTTTTAGTCTCAGATGAAAATCTGTGGCTTCTGGAAATCATGAAGTCAAATGAAAGAATACACTAACAGATACATTAACAGACTTCCGCATTCTTCTGGTCCGAGATACAAGGCTTGCTGCTGCTGCTGCTGCTGCTAAGTCGCTTCAGTCGTGTTCGACTCTGTGCGACCCCATAGAGGGCAGCCCACCAGGCTCCCCCGTCCATGGGATTTTCCAGGCAAGAGTGCTGGAGTGCCTTCTCCGGATCCAAGGCTTACCAATTCTCAAACCTGAGAATTCCAAATACAGTCTGCCTCTCCTTATTCTCACCTCTGTGAGGCACTCCAGAGTGTGGACTCATGGAAACAAGCCAAAACAACAGAAACACCTTAAGAAAGGAGTACAAAGAGTTCAGCAGAGACAGAAAGCGAGGGCCAGAGTTTTCTGGTGCCTAGAAATGAGGGGGAAAATGAAACAACGCAAGATGATGGATGACTCCTTGCTTACTGGGTAACCATTCTTTTAGAGGGAGATGCAAACAGGGACTTGGAATGGAAAGGGCTAAGTTATTATTCTAACATCTTAGTGCATAAGCAACAGCAGTCCCCATTTTGGCTACAGAAACTGCTGGTATGGAGCCAAGGGCATGGTTTGTTATGGGCCAGGGCCAGGCTAATATTCAGTGTAAATGATCAGACGTGTGAAACTGAGGCTGGCAGTGCGATAAACAAGTAAGAACAGAACTCTGGTTAGAAATTCCTGACTGAAGCAGACAGATGAGGGTGGGGAGAGGATTAATTGTATTGAGCTCTGTCCATGGCTCTGCTTGGATTCAGAAAGTGTGCGTGTCTGTGTGTATGTGTGTGTGTGTGTTTGTGCATATGCGTGTGAGTGAGAGAGAGAGATAGTGGTGGGGGTAGAGGAGCAAGGGAGGGGGTAGTTAGGAAGCCACATCAGAGAATGAAATAAGCAAAGTCGAATATTGCCAGGTAAAATGCAAGGCACTCAGTTAAATGTGAATTTCAGATAAACGATGAATATTATTGGGGCATACTTACATGAAATAAGTATTTGTTGTTTGTTGGCAATTTAAATATATACCCTGCATTTTTATTTGCTAAATTTGGCCACCCTAAATTAAGAGGTCAAGGTCAGATAAAGCAGATGGGCAGCAGCCTGGAGAAGGGGGGCTGCACAGGACGCCTGGGCTCTGCTCAGGCAGTAGACTTGTTCTGCGGAGCTGCAGTGCCCCCTTGGTCAGGACACCGGCTTTCACCAGGTCCAGGGAGAGAGCTGTAGGCAGCACTTCTGGGTTCAGCCTGATATTGACTGATGGGGATATGGTAATTTTAGATGGTAATTTTAAAACCCTTCACACTTTTCCAGGGCTTTAAATTTTTTCCTTAAAGCAAGAGAAGGGTAGGAGTCCCAGGGGCCAAGGTCACTCAGGCAGAGACCTTCAATGTGAAAACTCCTTAGCTAGCTGGTGAATGTGACCTACCAGGGGCCGAGAGGGAGGCGATACTAATGAGCATCTACTCTGAGCCAGGCATCCTCTATTTGCTCCTGTGTTTATTTTCACAACAGCCCCTGTGAAACAGTTGTTCCTATTAACTCTCCTTTACAACACATCACATAACAAGTAAACGGTATAACCTGAAATTGACCTCGATTCACTCGATAGCAGCAGTCCCTGCTCTTTCTGAAGCGTCCCACTGAGTCCCGTTCTCTTATCACAGCAGATCATGGGTGTCAGGTGTCTCGTCCTCCTCATTCGGTTGGATCCAGAAGTCACAAGATTTGCCCTGGGACAGAGACCTGACTGGTGAAGGAAACAGCTGCTCAGGTCAAGTAAGTGAAAGCAGACGGTTGGGCTTGTCCAGCAAGTGAGACCAGGCTCTCCAATCACATGGCCATCAGAAGAGCCCGAAGCTGGAGAGGTGAGGAATGACTGGGGTCTGGTCCTCAGGCTTCTGAAGACTCAGAAGGTTTAAGTGAGCAGCAACAGAGTCAGTGTAGGAAGATGAAGACAGGATGGTTCCCAAATGGTGCCATTGACAGGTCAGGTACCTGGGATACAGTGATGATGCCAGATTGAATTGGTTCCTGCACTCAAGGATTTATAGTCTAATGGGGAAGGATAGAGTAAATACATAACCATAACTAAGAATTAATTAATACAGCTGACTGATGTACTGTGAAGGAGAAGTACAAGCTATAATGAGGGAATGGGTGAGGCACTCACATTGTCTATCCCGATGGGAGCCATGGCCCTCTCAAAGCCACAGAAGACAGACTACAGATCAGAGGTCCAGACTTTGTCTTGGAGGTTGGGGAGCTCTCCTCCTGGCGTAAATGCACTAGTCTACTGAACGGGAAGAGTAAAGGAGCAAATAAAGTCTAGATTAGGTAGGTTCTTCTTGAGTTTCATTTTTCTAGCCTATCGTTGATGGTAAGGCATTTGACTGGGATTTTGGTCAAGTCATTGAAAGTAAATTATTCACAATTCACCTGAAGTCTAACATGCTGAATGATCAAACTACTAAAACTGATCAGATAGATTCTTTAACTGGGTCTCAAACAGTTTGTCACAGCCACTCTGTGGGACAAAGATGGGGTACAAACCAGGAGCAGTAGAAAATGAAGAAAAGAAATAGGGCATAAGGTCTCACATTAGAAAGGTAGCAAATTATATTTAAGGGATACATTTCATTTGCCTGTGTAAAACGTCTACTCTTCCAAACCTCCTGGACATTTAAGATGTTAATCCACAGGAAACTGACAGTCAGACTTAGCTGAGTCTGAAGGACATTACAGCTAAAAGCTGAAGTGAGAGCCTCAGAGAAGCCACTGCTAAACCAAAGTCTGGACTCAGCTTTGTGACTAGGTCTCCCAGCAAACAGATTATTTGAGGAATTAATTTCTGGCAATTGGTTTATCAGAGAGTTGGCTTTCAGAAGTGTGGTGATTCAAGAGTCTTGTCCTGGTTCCATCTGATGCGGTCCAGGGGCTTTCCTGGTGGCTCAAACAATAAGAGTCTGCCTGCAATATAGGAGGCCTGGGTTCAATCTCTGGGTCAGGAAGATCCCCTGGAGAAGGAAATGGCAACTCACTTCAGTATCCTTGCCTGCAGAATTCCACAGACAGAAGAGCCTGGCGGGCTACAGTCCATGGGGTTGCATAGAGTTGGACAGGACTGAAAGACTAACACATACATACACTCTTTATTTGTCAGGACTCTTAGATTCAAGGACAGAAACTCAAAATTGTTTTGGCAAAAATAGTAATTTACTACAAGGATACGGGAGTATCCTATGTAATTGAAAGAAGGATCAGAGAGCTAAATGGGAAGGGCAGAGCTGCCTTGGGGCCTCAGGAGTCTCTGGCCTGGAGTGGGTGGGCCCATTGCTGGTGCTCACCCAGCCTCGCTCATGGCACTCCGGCTTCTGCCACGAGACCCACATCCTACAGTTCCCACTGCAAGTAGGACTGATTCTTGGCCCAGTTTTGGTTTGAAAACTACAGAGAAGTTCTGATTGTCCTGCATGGGAAAAGTGCCCGAGAATAGGGGGAGGCAGATATTCCAGACGAAGGGGATGATGCAGGCAGACAAAACAGACGTCCCTTACTGGCCGTGTGAGAAGCTGGGGAAGGTGTACTCGCCTTTTACAACCACAATGCAGCTCTTGTTGGTACAAAGGACAAACCCAGTCAACTCCCCAAATGAACAAGCCCTCGAGTCTCTTGTCTCTACCTGCCACTTTGAAATGGTAATCTGCCCTCCACCCTTCACTCAGAGCATGGCAGAGTCCCCTGCTCCCAACCTCAGCTCAGCACACAGCAGATGGATATTGCTTCTGAGAACAGACACCTGCTGGCCAGATTGAGCTCCACTTTGAACGTGGCAATGACAGTTTACTAAATTCCACAGGGGCCTCTTGGGAAGGAGATGAAAAGAGGGAGCGGGCCAGGGACACCGCTAAGGGGCTCTCTGGAGCTCACCAGAGCTCAGTGAGAATCAAGGCTTCCCGGCCGCCCTGATCCTGGCCCTGGGAGTGGGCAGGTGTGCTATCTGCATAATGCCCTTGATCTCTAAGAGAAAAGGTAAAGAATCAATCAGGCGGTAACCTCCTGCCAAGGACTCCATCAGCCGCTCTGGTGGCTGCTTCTGAAGTGCTGGCCGCTGGCTCTGCGTGCTCTTGCTCATGGAGGACATGTGGGCCAGGCAGGAATCAACAAGAAAATATCTGGCTCAGAAACAAATCCAACAGCCTCAGTGACTACTCTTGGAGTGTTGCCTCCCCATTGTTTTTGCTATGGCTCCCTGCAAAGGTCACTCGGTGTGGCAGGTTAAGGGAAGCTGCAGCTCCACCTTCAGTGGTGACTGGGAGCCAACTTGTTCTCCTTAAAGGGGAATTGATAGCTCCTTCTTCAGGGGTACAAACAGCAGCTCCCTATCACTAAATCCTGAATTCTCTGGTGCACACTTAGCCCTTCCTCACCAGCCCCCACGCACCCCTGTTTCTTATTAGCCATTTATCATTTTGCCTTGGAAGGGTCTCTCTTTAAAAAAAAAAAAGGTCTACTGAATTCAAGTGTGACATGTTCTATTTCTGTGACTGAGCTTTTTCTCCTTTTTGTTCAAATAAAGGAAATAGCAAACATTAAAGAGTATGAGAGAAAAGGCACAAGAGTCTGGACCATTAATAGACAAGATTGCTGTGGTTCTGATTTCAGTGGTTTATATAATGGCTTCAAATACTGGTTAAGATAGGGCTCAGCCTTGCCAGAAAGGATCTTTAAATTAAATATCCACTTTTCTCTTAAATTATCTTTAATGGCACAATACAAGCATATAATTTTCAGCTTAAGAAGGTGTTAAGCTGACTCTGCCTATAGCCTCTTTGGGGGGTCAGGATCACACATCAGACAGCTCATTTCTAAAGTTCTCCACTGGAAATGAAACACTTTTCCTTGAGAATTTATTCTGTGTTCAGAGAGGAATAAGCCTGGTCTTCTGTGTTTGACTGTATCCTAGCTCATTGGTAACAGCCAGCTGGCTGTCATGGTAGCAACATTTCCTGATTCACCTCCTCACCTGGTATCACACTCTTTCATGGGACTGTGGGTGTTCAGAGTCATGGACTCCAAGGGCTGATATCCTACTGCTGATCAGTGAAGATTGTTCCTCCCTTGGACACACTTAGAAATATCTCTTGCTCCTATTCCCAGCAGAGAGAATGGATTCCATTTCCCACTCATTAAATTCTCAAGGGAAGCAAATGCTAGGTTTCTATACTGCTTTATCCTGCTGTCCCCAGACAGCTCCCAGCTCCTAGAAGTGACTCTAGAATTGCCCATCACTGGGTTTTTTCAGGGCAGGACTAGCTCCCCTCCCTCCCGTCATTGACATAGACAAGTATCCTTTATAAGACAGGCTGTCCTAGGCAGGTGGATGATCACTGAAGTGACAAGAGAAATGGAATCTAGTCCCAGCTCAGTCATGAACTTGTCATGTGCTCAGAGACAGGTTACGGCCTATCTGTGACTCTGTATCTGTACTTTCTTCGTAGACATACAAGTGTACATCTTCTGACTTGATTATCACGTAAGGTGGGAGTGGGTAACAGATTCAGGGAAAGTTGTCTTTCACAAGCAAGGTGATGATAGTGAACCAACACGTGTTTGGAAATCCTGTAGTTTAGTGTTCAGAGCATTCTACTGTGTCTCAGATCTTCGAAGCTATTCAGAGACATCTTCATTAATCAAGGCTTTCAATAGATTCCTCTGGATTCCCAGGGAGCTTGGCAAGAGGACAATGCAAGGCACTGTCTGGCACTTGTTCCCCTTGGTTGCATGACTAGCCATTACGGCTGCCTAATGATGACAACATGATCATTTGTCTAGTAATTACAAAGCACTTTCATTTTTACTGCCTCTTTTAATGTTCCCAATAACCCTGTGGAATAAATATTATTTCCTCTATTTTACAGATGAAGAACCTGAGGTTTAGAAAGGTTAATGACTTATTAAATGATGCTCCAGCTACTAAGGGATAGAGTTGAGATACAAAGCTAGGAGTTCTGTTTCACATCTAAACTCTTTGTATCTTTCCATTAGTTTCCAAGCTGTTCCCTCAAAGGTCTGGGTTTGGGGGTATCTCTCTGGTGGGTAAAGGAAGCTAAGCCAGTAGAGCTTAGACCCCCAGATTCAATCGAGGCACCTTTTTTTCCCCCAGTTGTACTTTATAGGACTCCACATTAAACTTGTGGGTTTGTTTGTTTGTTTTTTTTGCTCTTCTGGGTCTTTGTTGCTGTGAGGGCTTTGCTCTAGCTGTGGTGAGCAGGGGCTACTCTTTGTTGCCGTGCACAGGCTTCTCATTGCGGTGGCTTCTCTTGTCTCGGAGCACGGGCTTTATGGTGCATGGGCTGCAGTAGCTGCTGCACGTGGACTCAGCAGTTGGAGTTCCCAGGCTCTAGAGCACAGGTCAGTAGTTGTGGCGCACAGGCTAAGTTGCTCTGCAGCATGTGGGGTCTTCCCGGGGATCTTCCAGGGGTTGAAACTGTGTCTCTTTGGCAGGCAGATTCTTTAACACTGAGCCACCAGGGAAGCCCCTAATCTTGGTTTTAAACAAAATGTTTCTGGTGTTAAACAATAAAGTTTGTGAGCCACAAATTTATACCATATGTATTGAAAACAAAACCTATTATCAGTCCCTTCTTTCAGAGGAGTCTTCACTCTTTTTGTTCCAGCAATCTCAGCTTGAAATCCTCTTTCCCAGAGGAGCTGACCACAGTTACTCTTTCTTTCCTCAGCCCAGTGTGCCACACTCTGTTTTGGTGGGCCTTTCACAGCAGAAATGTTCTATAACCAAGGCAGTTGACATCCAAGCCAGATGTTGCATAGCCCAGATAGATGCCCCTTTCCTTCCCTTAGAAGAACTGAACCACACGTTCCAACTTGCCTCATAAATATAAAAAGAGAAGGCTAGTTTCCATTTTAATTAGATGAAATAATTACATGTCACACATCTTGTAGGCAGTTTCATATTTGTTCCAACTGTAATGCTGACATTAGTATTCAAAGATGCTGTTCACCCTGGGTACAGATGTTGCGTTTATAGACTGTTATGTCCCTTGCAGCCACAAGATGTCAGGCAAATATGGTCATGGGATGGAAGTGCAGGAAGGTGCCTTGGCTCCTGAAAATGCCATTGATGAGTTCATTAACTGATTAAAATCCTCCCAATCAGCTTGTTAGAAGAGTCCAGGGCAAGTCTGTGAGATGTGTCGTGCTGTTATCCTGTTGATGGAGGCACTGAACACCACCAGCTGGTAATCAGATTAAGATGAACAAATATCGATTGTACATGCTTGCACGATTAAATCCTGAATAATTAAAGGCTACTGAGTTCTCAGCTCTTTCTCTAGCCTGTGTTACTGTACAAAACATGTGCCTTATTTGCCATGAGTGGACGTGACTATGGGAAAGAACTAGAATCAGTGAGAGAAGCAGACTCCTTTGAAAGTTTCTGTTTGAAAATCTAATGACATAAAGAAATGGGTTTTAATAACTATCATGTAATTCTGAGACATATTATCCACTGAAAGATACTGAAGAAAAGCCATATGTCTAACCACGTACATACATCTAAGGTAGCTTTGTTTACTTGATGACTTGAGTGATGGGTGTTGATTAACAGCCAATCGGACACCCCGCCCCCACTATTCTTTTAGTCTCCTGGCTGACCTTCTATAACAGCTTCCTTGGGATCCTACAAAAGGAAGCAATAATGATAAGCAAAGGTTGGGCCCAATCAGGAAGTAGTGATTGTGTCCTACAGAGGGCCAGGCGCTGGTGAAGATGCAGAAGACCTGTAGGGGGCGGGGTCCACGCCTCACCGTTTCCTCCTGCCTTCTAAGTTACCCTCTTTCTCTAGTTTTCATTCTTCTGCTTCTGAACCCTTCGCTGGGCTCCTTACTGCTGAACTATAAGATGAGGAAATGAGCCATTATTCACTTACCTTTCTAAACATATTAACTTCCTTTGCTGTTGTTTAGTTGCCAAGTCATGTCTGGCTCTTCTGCAGCCCCGTCGGGAACAGCCTGGCAGGCTCCTCTGTCCATGGGATTCTTCAGGCAAGAATACTGGACCGGGTGGCCATTTCCTTCCTTCTCCAGGGGATCTTTCTGATCCAGGGATTGAACCCGTGTCTCCTGCATTTGCAGGCAGATTCTCTACCACTGCATCACCTGTGAAGCCCAATTAACATCCTACCACATGCTAAACTTTGGCCCAAAGACTCAAAGTTGACTAAATATGGTGCTCAGCTTGCTGATAGGACAGTATGTTTATGGCACAGACAAACAGAAAATCAAATTATAGCCATCTGATACTGGTGATGAATGAGTGTGTGCTAAGTCACTTCAGTTGCGTCCGAACCAACTCTTTGTGACCCATGGACTATAACCCACCAGGCTCCTCTCTCTATGGGATTCTCCAGACAAGAACACTGGAATAGGTTGACGTGCCCTCCTTCAGGGGGTATTGGTGATATAATCAAGTAATGCTGTGTGGAGTACATAGGCAAGGAAGAATTCATTCTGCTTCATCCTGAGGGCATCGTGGTTCTTCATAGAAATGCTGAACTAGAGCTTACCAGTAGTGAGGGTAGTGTTAGTTGCTCAGTCGTGTCCAACTCTTTTCCACCCCAGGGACTGTAGCCTGCCAATCTCCTCTGTCCAGGGATTCTCCAGGAAAGAATACTGGAGTGAATTGCCATTACCTCCTTCAGGAGATCTTCCTGACGTAGGGATCGAACTCCAGTCTCCTATATTGCAGGCAAATTTTACCAGTTGAGCTACAGGGAAGACCTAGAGCTTACCAAGTGAACAGAAGTGGGGCTTCCTGAGGAATTAGAATATATGAAGGCAAGTGTGTCAGGGTAGGGAGGTGCTAGTGGTAAAGAATCTGTCTGCCACTGCAGCAGATGTCAGAGATACAGGTTTGATCCCTGGGTTAGGACGATCTCCTGGAGAAGGGCATGGCAACCCTCTCCAGTATTCTTGCCTGGAGAATCCCATGGACAGAGGAGCCTGGCGGGCTAGGTCCATAGGGTCTGGAGCAACGTTGCACACATGTAGATGATAGGGTAAAGGTTAACTGCTGTAACAAAGACCCACAAGACAGTGACTTGAAATAAGTCCATATGTCTCTCACATCACAGTCTAAAGATGGGAAGTCACCCCGTTGGGGCAGTTTTGCTCCACCAGGTCATTCAGGGACCAAGATCCTTTTACTTGTGGCTCCACAATCCTCTGGGATTAGCAGAGTATCACCTGGCTTGCTGCTAAGGGCAAGTTCCAACCATAGGAAGGATGGAGAGAAGAGGGTCCAGGGTGAGCTAGTTCATTTGAGTCAAGTGAAGCAGAAGTTGCACACTTTTCCTCCTACATTTCAATGACTTTAAGGAGACACATACAGCCACATCTAGCTGCAGAGGGGAGAGAGAGGAAGGGGAATGTATTTTTAATAAAATGAAAAAGGGAAGAATGAGCTGTGAGGACTAACCAGCAGCCTGTCATAGCAAAGGAGTTAATGGGAATGCTGAGTTGCAGAATTTGTACGTGGTGGAGGATAGCTGTATATGGCTGGTGTGGCTGGTGATGGGTCTGGAGGGTTGGGGCCAGGATGTGGTGGAGTCTGAAAGTACATTATTGGGCTTCCCTGGTGGCACAGTGGCAATGAAATCTGCCTGCCGATGCAGGAGACGCAGGTTCAATCCCTAGGCTAGGAAGACCCCACATGCCACAGAGCAACTGATTCCCTGTGCCACAACTGTTAAGCCTGTGGTCTAGAGTCCAGGAGCCACAACTACTGAAGCCACGGGCTGCAGCAACTGACGCCCATGAGCCCTAGAGCCCATGCTCTGCAACAGGGGAGCCACTGCAATGAGAAGCCCGTGCACTGCAACCAGAGAGGAGCCCCTCACCACAACCACAGAAAAGCCCGCTCAGCAGCAAAGAACCAAAGCAGGGAAAAATGAATGAATGAACGTTTTTAAAAAGTACATTACTGAAAAATGTTGAATGGTGCCAACATGCTGAGCTTCATGTTTGAGTAGAACAATCTAGTGCCCAGTGGTTGAGTGATCAATCAGTGTGGTTAGACTGGAGGTGAGCAGGTGTCACAGGCCCAGGTCAAATATGATGAGGGCTTCGAATGGGGCTAACAGGGAGAGGAAAATAGATTTAAGAGCCGTTTAAACAAGAATTTAAACTTGTTGATAAGAGTTTCTACCAGCCACCTCACTAAAAAAGTGTTAACAAACCATAGGACATTATTTCTGCTATTAGCAAAGTCTCTTCCACGGAGGATAGTAGTCCCACCCCTCGCCCTCCCCCAGCTTCTATTAAATATGCACATGGGAAATCAAAGCAGCACAGTGGGTCTTTATAGTTTACCAAGTTGGGTCCATGTTCCTTATTTATATAGCTCTATGACAACCTTGCGAGTTTGGACCCCGAATGTGTTGGTACATTAAGAGTGTGTCTCCTACTCAGGGACTGAGGCAACAAACACCACTGACAAGGACAAGCCAGAACGACGATTTAGCCACGTGTACTGGGCAAGGCAACAGGCGAGCAGGAGGATGTCAACTTCACCAGCTCTCTGGGTAGCATTCTCCAAATTATTAGAAGGCTGCTTTAGGGATGTGGAATAGACCTAGAAATTATATATTTGATTAAATGGTGTTAAGCTCTGATAGTTTGACGCATTCCTCTCTAAGGTGGGAATGTGGCTAGTAGGCCCCCTAACTTCTTATGTTGGATTCATCAGGCATCTCATCCTAAGCATTTCCAAACTTGGAAACTCTGGAGTTTCTCTCACTATGCCCACATCAGGTGAGGTTTATAATTACACTCCACAGAAGGGGATTTTGATGGCCCCTCATAGCTCCATTTTGGGGACCAATGAGAGATTATTATGGAGATGGGCCAGAAGAGATCAAAGACCGAGCCATCCAAGACTGACCTTCCACATTAGGGATAAGCAAGCTATATTTCTGTAAATAGCCAGATGGTAACTATTTTATGTATGGTGGACCACAGGATTTCTGCCATAACTATTCAACTCTGTAATTATAACACAAAAAGTGCTAATCACAATATGTTAACAAATGTTCCAATAAAACTTTATTTACCAAAACAAGCAACAAGCTGGATTTGGTCCATGAACTGTACTTGACTGACCCATTCCTCCTACCCCCCAAACAAACAGCCTGCCCTAGATTATCTCTTTGTTCACAAAATCTTTCTCCAAAAAGAGTTCAATATTATTGATTTTTTTTCTACTACTAAATCTTAATTATGTTCAAGTTTATCCTCCCTGAGAGCAATCTGATTGGAATCCGCGATCCTTCTAAAGCTCCGAGTCACAGAGAATCTCATGCATGCTACCGCAAATGCCTGTCTCATCTATGGTGTGGAATTCTATCAATACCAGTTGAGTTTTCAGACACCGATCTTATGTCTCTCCAGTCTCCAGAGCAGCAACTCTGTATCTATTATAAAACCCGTCTTATAGATAAGCAATCCAAGGTAAAGTGATGCTGGTAATGAAACAGGAGAGACTGGATGCCAAACCATCCAACTCCAGGTCCAGCATCCTTTCCACCCTGTAACATTTTCCTGAGTTTATTCGAACTCTGTTCATAAAAAGTTTAGACAGGGAAATAGTCAATTTAGCTTAGTGTACTGACAAAGAGTCAGACACGACTGAAGCAACTTAGCAAGTGTGCACTGACAAGCAGGAAAATGTGATAATGTGTGTATGACAGAAAATTACTAGCACTGGGGGCTATATTTTGTGTGTATATATGTGTATATATATATAAAATAACACTGAAATATAAACCCAAGTTCACTGCCTAACACCCTCTTTATATCTAGAGCAAACATGACCTTTCTGGAATGAAAAAAAAAAAAAAAAGAGAGAGAGAGAGATGATTTAGTCACTGAAGCTGAAGTAGGTATGTGACTATGTTTGGATTTAATCTCCACGCTTCATTAAGCATATGGCAGTGAACAACGTCTGCTTTCCACTGTACTGATGAGGGAGGATGTGACCAGGAATATCCTTCAGACACCCGTGAGTGGCTTCTGGGTGCTTCCAGGCTTGGCAGATGGAATTCAGGAAAATGTCGATTTCCATCCCCTATTGTTACAGCAGTTGTATTACAAATTGCAGGTCCTTATTCTGGCCAATAGCACTCATGTGAAATCCTTTCTAGGAATCAAGCACTCCTCTATGAATCTTGCTCTAATAAGGCATACAGCACTTCATGGACTTCTCCATTTAGCAGTGTCTTCCTCCGTCTCTTTTGGGGCAAAAATTAGGTTGAACCTTTCCACTTAGCATGGGGCCTGGCCCTCAGTAGTAATACATATTTGTATTTCTATACATATTTGATAAGTGAAAGAAATCTTCCCAATGCAACTTTTTTTTCATCTTCATTTTTTATGTAAACTCTCCAAGTAATGAGTGTGTGGCAGCACTCACCCCTGCTCCTTACCTTTGTTTACCATTTGGCTCTGTTTCCTGATGGGAACAACACGTTGACACTGAGTCTCACCATGTTCCAGGCAATGTTTTAAGTGCTTTACCTGTGTCAGCTCTTTTACTCTCTGCACTGCTCTAGACCTTACTGCATGCCAGCTCTTGAATTAGACAGCTTGGGTTTGGATTCTAAATTCTTCACTACTCAGCTGTGTAACTCTTCACATCTCATCTTTCTAGTCTATGAAATCATCAGAAAAATGACTGTATTCAACTCTTAGGTTTCATGAACTTTAAATGAGAAAATACATGTAAAGGGCTTAGCACAGCGCCTGGCCCATAATCAGAACACCACTGATTTACAGCTCTTAATAGTATGCTTGAGAGATGATAGCTACTAGCAAATGAAAGTCCATCTTTCAGATGTTTATGCTGAAGAGTTATCTGCCTAGTTTCCACTTCTGTAAATGAAGCTAGGAATGCATCCCATAGGTTTGTACCAATGGAGCCACAACTAGATGAAGCCAGGACCATGCTGGCCAGGGGGGGGTGGGTGGGGGGGAGGCAGGGGTGGGTGGTACAGGCAGACAGACCTAAGGGAAAAAGGAGAGAAATTCAGGCTTCCCTCTGAACCCAAGGAGAGCAATAAAGATACTGCTTGCATCCTTCTCTGGCCCCTAATCATAGCTGAGATTGGTTTAGTGTAAGACTGGATTCTCTCAAGCTTCCGTGGTGGCTCAGCGGCAAAGAATCCACCTGCCAATGCAGGAGACACGGGTTTGATCCCTGGTCCAAGGTCCAACATGCAGTGCAGCAACAAAGCCCATGTGCCACAACTACTGAGCCTGTGCCCTAGAGATTGGGAGCCGCAGCTCCTGAGCCCACGCACCACAACTACTGAGGCCTGTCTGCCCTAGAGCCCGTGCTTGGCTACAACAGAAGCCACCGAAATAAGAAGCCGCACACTGCAACTAGAGAAAAGCCTTCATAGCAACGGAGACCCAGCACAGCCAAAACTAACTAAATAAAATTATAGATAAAAAAAGACTGCACTCTCTCGGTTCCTGTGGCCTTCTAGACATGCAACATAGTGGCAAGATTACAAACGTCTTACTTAGGTGGTTAAGCAGTTGGTCAATAATTATTTACTGTGTGCCAAGCAAAGCACCATCCTGAAAGCACATGTCCCCTCCCTTAAAAATGCTCACAAGCAAGCTCTGTAATAATGCTAACAAAGGTGAATTAGGAAGTGATCTCCAGGCAGTTCAAGAAGAATGGGTTCCTGCCAGAGTGACTTAAAGGTGTAGTTCATGAACATGAGGCTGAGTGTGGAGAGGATGTGATGACAAGGGTAAGACATTTCACCACGCTGAGGTCTTCTGACACCTACCATTCAAATGGAAGTGAAAACCATGACAAATTAAAGAAAATTAAAGGCTTTTTTTTGCTCCTTTCCCAGCAAGGGTGAGGTATGGCACAGTCAAACAGATCAGAGAGGTCAGGGTTTTCCACTTCCAAATGTTCATCAGTCACATGAAGGAGGAAGCATGTTGTGTGTTTGGAGGCTGAGGCATGCGGAGCCAGCTCTGCGGGCAGATGGCTTGGCAAACCTACCCTGATGGAGGGGTTTCTAGGTTCTCCAGCTCTTCCCCTTCCAGCTCTGGTTCCTGTCAAACTTATGCAGCTTTCCCAGCCATATCTTGCAAGTGGAAGTATCACCCTTAAGAAGTAGGCTTTCCTTTTAGTTATGTAGTTGTCTATTACAATATGTTATAAATAAGTAATATTTCTATAAAAGAAAAGAAGACAGAAGCCGGAAGGAGGAAAGCTAGTCTATCAGACAGAATCTTGCCGGTTAGGAGAGCTTGCACTGAATGTTAACATGGATTGAACAGCAAAGCATGCTGCTGGCAAGGCAAGCTCAGGTGTACTGGCTTTGACTGAGCACTGAAGTACAGCTGCAGGTAGACTGCCTGGAGGTTGAAGGCATTTGCTGTCTCAGGTTGGGGGAGGAATGAGCACCAATTAGTGCAATGATTGCGCTGAAATGCCAGCAGCTCTGGGGGAAATGGCTCCTATAGGAGACAGTGCGGGACTAAGAGAACGCAGGGTCCCTTTGGGAATTAGTTTCATGAGGGAAAAATGGAATCAAAGATATTTAAGTAATTCTAATAGCTATAAAAAGTACAGATTGAAAGATTTGAGTCCTCCTATGAATCTGAGTATATGAACAATATCTCCCAGGCATCCATCTTAATCAACTCTCTGACTTCTGTTTAGGAATGTGTTCATTCATCCATTCAACAAAAACTTAATAAATACTTCCTATGTGCCACTTTAGATATGTCTTCGAATAAGATTTGCAAAGGAGATGGGGACAGATGATATTAATAAATAATACATATAATAAATAAGCAAACTACATACTTTGGAAGATAATAAGCACTGTGGGGAAAAAAACAGAATAAGGGGAATGGCAGGGGTGGATTCAGTGACATGAAGTATAAAGGATATAATGGACAGGGTGAGGCTTATGAAAAAAATGACTTTAAGCAATGACTTAAAGGCGGTATAGAAGGATTCCATGTGAATATTTGGGAAAAGGAGTGTTCCAGGCAGAGAAAACAGAGAAAAGGCTTGAATAGAAGAGTAGGCCTAGCTTGTTCTGAGGAACAACAGCAAGGGGCCTGTGTGGCTGGAGCAGAGAAAGTAGGGGTTTGGGGTGGCAGAAGATTGAGGGCCTCATGGCATCTCACCTTAAGCCCATTATGACAACTTTGGTTCTCATAATGGAATAACAGACTGTTTCCAAATCGGGAAAGGAGTATGTCAAGGCTGTATATTGTCACCGTGCTTATTTAACTTCTACACAGAGTACATCATGCGAAATGCTGGGCTGGGTGAAGCACAAGCTGGAATCAAGACTGCTGAGAGAAATATCAATAACCTCAGATATGCAGATGGCACCACCCTTATGGCAGAAAGTGAAGAGGAACTAAAAAGCCTCTTGATGAAAGTGAAAGAGGAGAGTGAAAAAGCTGGCTTAAAATTCACATTCAAAAAACTAAGATCATGGCATCTGGTCCCATTACTTCATGGCAAATAGATGGGGAAACAACAGAAACAGTGAGAGACTTCATTTTTTGGGCTCCAAAATCACTGCAGATGGTGACTGCAGCCATGAAATTAAAAGATGTTTGCTTCTTGGAAGAAAAGCTATGACACCATATTAAAAAACCTAGACACCACATTAAAAAGCAGAGACATTACTTTGCCAACAAAGGTCTGTCTAGTCAAGGCTATGGTTTTTCCAGTGGTCATGTATGGATGTGAGAGTTGGACTGTGAAGAAAGCTGAGCGCCGAAGAATTGATGCTTTTGTGCTGTGGTGTTGGAGAAGACTCTTGAGAGTCCCTTGGACTGCAAGGAGATCCAACCAGTCTATTCTAAAGGAGATCAGTCCTGGGTGTTCATTGGAGGGACTGATGCTAAAGCTGAAGCTCCAATACTTTGGCCACCTCATGCAAAGAGCTGGTTCATTGGAAAAGATCCTGCTGCTGGGAGGGATTGGGGGCAGGAGGAGAAGGGGATGACAGAGGATGAGATGGCTGGATGGCATCACCGACTTGATGGACATGAGTTTGGGTAGACTCCGGGAGTTGGTGATGGACAGGGAGGTCTGGTGTGCTGCGATTCACGGGGTCGCAGAGAGTCGGACATGACTGAGCGACTGAACTGAACTGAACTGAATTATATTATTCCCCTGAAGAGGGGTGTGTGTGTGTAAGTGTGTGCATGCATGTGTGTTTTATAACCTTAGGAACCCCAGGATTAAGATAAAAACAAAGAACTTGTGTTGTTATTGTTTTTTTTTTTTTAACCAGAATAGAAACGTGATTATATTCTAGAGAGTAAAATCCTTGAAGATAAAGTCTTCATCTTTTCATGGGTTCATTCTTAATATCAGTACCTTTATGGAATAGGGAAATTTATGGTTACCAAGGGAAAAAAGCAGGGGCTGGGCGAGGAATAAACTAGGAGATTGGGATTGACATACACACACTACTATACATGAAATAGAGAACTAATAAGAACCACTATATAGCACAGGGAACTCTACTCAATACTCTGTAATGATACATATGGGATAAGAATCCTAAAAAGAGGGAATATATGTATATGTATAACTGATTCACTTTGCTGTACAGTAGAAGCTAACACAACTGTACTCAAATAAAAATTAATTTAAAAAAAGAATGAATAAATAAGAGTTGATAAAGAACGAAGATGGTTGGATAGCATCACTAACTCAATGGACATAAGTTTGAGCAAGCTCTGGGAGACGGTGAAGGACAGGGAAGCTTGGCACGCTGGAGTCCATGGGGTTGCAAAGAATCAGACATGACTTAGTGACTGAACAACACCAACAACCAAGAATAAAGAACAGACAATAAATGAATAGATAAAGAATGGTTGCCTAGCTGAATGGATTCATGATTCTCCACAGGTCATAGTATTTTTTTCCCCTTACTTGTTTGTTTTATATGGATTTGTCACTTAAGGAGGCCTCTCTGGCTTAGGAACTTATTTTTTTTTTCACCTAAAGAGTGAGAATTATGGGGAAAAAAAGATGCTGAATATATGGGAAAATGTAAGAGGAGACATTATAGCATCTGCATCATGGATTTCTTCATAGGCCATACTGAAAATTTATACTTCAAGTTGAACTGAAGACAAGACAAGTGCTTTTCCTCCTTAATCAAGTTCCTCTTTCAAGGTCTGGGTAAGAACGTGAAGGGCAGCAAACCAAGCCAGTTCTCATGTATAGAAGCGTACAAAATGCTAGCGAATTTCCCCCATCTACTGCCTTCTCACTTTTACTTCTTCATCAGTCTCTTCACTTCACTCTGCCCCTTTAGTTTCTTTCTCCTCTTCTTTTAATTATTGACATATGGCACCCTGCACTATAATATTTGCCTTCCCATGGTATGTCAGCTTTTTTTTTCCCGAAGAGTCTCATGTATCTCTCTGTTTGACCAACTGTTTGAATACTTCTAAACATGTCTTGGAGAAGGCAATGGCACCCCACTCCAGTACTCTTGCCTGGAAAATCCCATGGACAGAGGAGCCTGGTAGGCTGCAGTCCGTGGGGTCGCTAGGAGCTGGATTCAAATGAGCGACTTCACTTTCACTTTTCACTTTCATGCACTGGAGAAGGAAATGGCAACCCACGCCAGTGTTCTTGCCTGGAGAATCCCAGGGATGGGGGAGCCTGGTGGGTTGCCGTCTATGGGGTCACACAGAGTCGGACACGACTGAAGCGACTTAGCAGCAGCAGCAGCAGCAACAGCAGACTGTCTTGCTCGGCTCCCTGCAATTCTTCCCCATTCTTTATTCTCCTCTTCAGTTCTGCATGTTAATCTCTTTCAGCCAACCCTGTACTGCAGCCTTACTGGCTGGTGTCTCTCGTGAAGAAGCTTCTGTTGGCTCATAGTTGGTAAATCTCTATTTCAAATGTTTCTGTTTTCTGCCTCCTTTTGTTTTTAATCTTTAATGAGAATACTTTAATATATCTTAGTGGATGATTGAAGAGAAAATAACAGTTTTACCTTCTCTAAGAAAAGAATAAGTTTTAATAAGTTTGGGAATTTATTTCATAAATTAGAAAGCAAGTTTTATGTGGGCCTACATGTCAAGAAAACTTGGGCCTCTATTTTGAGGATGACCTGAAATGAGAATGGGCCTAATCTTCTATGCTTCTATTAAACTGATTTGAATTATTGAGCTTTTCAGGCCCATTTAAAGATCCTCTGTGCAATCACACTCCGGGAGGGCAGGTGAGGGGGAGGTGGGGTAGTTAACCAGATGCCATATGTGGAACACATGCATCCTTGTTTATAATGACCAGCACCCTGAAGGATAATCAGTGATTATCATTTTGGTTTTACTTAACTCTTTAAGAGCTTTGGAGCTGGAGATGAAGAAAAAGAAAGAAATCTGTCTTTAGGTTAACCTACTTTCAATGAAGCTATCAATTCAGAAGTGAAAATCAGGCCAGAAAAGGCTGAGATGCGTGCATGGCCTCTGTGCAGAGTCATCCCGTGTGCCCAGGTGAGGGAAGAGTGGTTGCACCACGGAAGGATGTGATGGAATCAGACCCATTTGTTGCTTGGGTGACACTAGAAATGATGGAGAATATCCAAGGTAAAAGAGTTCTTATTCTCTGAATGTCTTGCTCCAACTCACCTCTGTTATCCCAGTGACAGTTTTACAGTCTCATCAAAAATATGCATAATGACCAACACATGAGTGTGGGGTAACAAAGCACATAGGCATTTAGACCAAAAATAAGAGAGAAAAAAAAAAAACAAAGGCCCAAGAGATGAAACAAAATATATACTTTTTAAATTGTGGTTGTTTCTGGGTAGGAGAAGCTTGGAAAGACATTAACTTTTTATCTTTTAGTTCATCAGTATTTTCTCTATTTTTCTCCACTGATTATTTTTGAAAACTTAGGTCATTGTGTAACTTAAAATAACATTTGATTGTTACTCATTGGAAAATTACTGGCTCATAATTTTATAAATAAAATTTTATAACAAAAAAACAAAAATAGTAACTTATTAAAAAAAGAAATTCAGTAAAAACTGTTGTAGTATCATTAACTTCTTATTAATGTCCAAGAGACTCTAGCAATCTTAATTGCTTAGGACAAAACCCTTTCAAGACCTAGGTGAGATTGAAGAATGCAGTTGAACGTTTCCATGTTAAGTGTATTGGCTTTAGGGTAATCTGTGCAATTCTAAGACACCTTGATTTATGAACTAATTAATGGCACACAACAAAAATACTTATAGAAACTTGCTCTACCTCAAGCCTGAAAAACCTCCAAACAACAGGAAAATGGGTTTTGCATGTTAGAAAATTAAATTCAATATATATTTATGAGGCCGTTCAAAATGTGGAGTCCTTTAGTGCTAAGTCCCGAGTAAGCAGAAATGTCCATGTATCAAAACCTAATTGTGCCAGAGTCTAAGGCTTGAGGAATAAATTAAGTCTTAAGCTACAAAAGACATCAGACATTAATTTTAAGGCTTATTATAGCTCTGATGATATGGGCATTAATAAATCCAGCAAGAAGAAAGAATAAGGCAAAACGACAAATAGATATACCTATTGGTTTTCCTTGGCAAAATGTTGATTGCTGATAATTCATTTAACATTTCACAGATATTGCTGCACTCTAGGGTCATTGTTCCAGCAGCTTGTTAATAGGGACTGAATAGAGTATTGAATATTTCATAGATTTTTGATGTCCACTTCTTGATTCTGAGGTGGGGAGGAAATGGAAAGGATTTTATACTATGTAGAACATTCAACATTCATCCCACAAACCTTTACTGAGCACTTTGTATGATAAAGTGGTATTATAGGCTATGAGTAAAATTTGACAGGTATTCAGAGTAGGAAGACATTATTTCACGATGCAAAGAGAATTGCCTTTAGAGCTGGTCTTTGAAATATCTGTAGGACTTGAAAATTTTTTAAAATGTTGTTAGCAAAGCTTCTAGGATAAGGAAGCAGTGAAAACAAAGACACAAGGATGGGAAAATGTGGGGGCATGTAGTGGAAGTATTAAATAACAGAATTATATGATAAAATAAGGTTCATGAAGACACATAACAAACAACTCTGATAAGGTGGTAGGAGTCAGATTATGGTTAAGCCAAAAAACCTGGACTTTATTGTTAGACAATGCTGGTTTTTACTGAGCACCTATTAGATGGGTGACACTATAAATAAGATATGCTATTAACTTTCAAGGAAATTTCAGTTTTCTGAGGGTAAGATCACAATGCAAAAAGCAATTACAGTACAAAGGAAAAATTCATAGAAATACAATAAATGCAGGGTCTATGCAGACATGTTACAAGGGTACTAACATATTCTTTAGGGGTCAGAGAAGGTTTATTGAATAGATGACCTTAACTCTGAAGCCTAAGAATTTAAACAAAAATATGTGTTAACATGAAAATTCAACACTGAGGTATCACATGGAGGTCAGCATTCTTGTAGGGCCATTTGAACCCATACCAAACTGCATGAATGAGAAATAAATGCATTTTTTAAAGGTGCTCTGACATTGGGGATTGTTACTTTAGCAGATTATAGCCTGTCCTGATTGTTACACAAATTATCAGTTAAGAGTCTGGATTTTGTTATGACGGCAGTGAGGATGAATTAGAGTGTTTGTTTGTTTTATAGTAGGGGAGTGGGGGCTTCCCTGGTGGCTCAGATGGTTAAGAATCTGCCTGCAATGTGGAAGACCCAGATTCAATCCCTGGGTCGGGAAGATTTCCTGGAGAAGGAAATGGCAACCCACTCCAATATTCTTGCCTAGGGAATCTCAAGGACCGAGGAGCCTGGTGCCCTACAACTGGTGGGGTTACAAAGAGTTGGACACAACTGAGAGATTTCTACTTTCACTTTTCAGGGGAGTGGAATATGTACTCATAACTTAAATAGTTGAAAGACTACTCTCATGTCAGTTTATAGGAAAGCAGAAAAATATGTTCAATAAGCCAGGTGAGAGATAATGAGAATAAAAATTAGGATGCTTGCAGTGGAAGAAAAGATGATAAGAGAAATAGATACAGGATTGTTGGGTGGTTAGCTGTGAGAAGTGAGCAGAGTGTCTAAGATGAGTAGGTTTTCCAGCCTGAGCCACTAGAATAATTAATAAATCCAGCAAGAAGAAAGAATAAGGCAAAACGACAAATAGATATACCTATTGGTTTTCCTTGGCAAAATGTTGATTGCTGATAATTCATTTAAAGTTTCACAGATATTCCTGCACTCTAGGGTCACTGTTCCAGCAGCTTGTTAATAGGGGCTGAATAGAGTATTGAATATTTCATAGATTTTTGATGTCCACTTCTTGATTCTGAGGTGGGGAGGAAGGAATTGCCTTTAGTAGAAATAAGAAATGTAGTAGGAACAATGAGTTGGGAAGGAAAGGAGAATTTGGTCCAGGGGTCAATTACAATTGACGGATTCAGGACAGAGTTCACAGGGTAGGAATCATCTATGTCTTGGTGGTAGATGAAGTAAAGAAAATGATGACCTAGAAAAGAGTGTTGGGAAGAGAACCCAATAGTCATACATTTAGGGGCAGAACAGAAGAGAAGACAGAAGGAGGGGGTGTTGCTATGTCATAGAAGCTAAAAGAGAATAAACTTTCTGCATGGAAAGGGTATGAAACACCGTAGAGACACTGAGAAAAACGAGGACTAAGAAATCCCATTAGAGCTGAAGTGCAATAATCCCACTGGAACTTTTTCAGAAAGGGATTTCATAAAAGATTATTGAGATTAGAGGACAGATTTTAAAAGTGAACAAGAGGGTGGTGAGAATTGGGAAGCAATGGGTAGAGATATTTAAGAAATCTGTCAATGAAGGGATGTAAAGAAATGAGAAAAGAGACTGGAAACAGAAATAAGAATAAAGTACAAATAAAACTTTGAAATGTCTATAGGCAACCAACTTGCAATTACTACAGTTAGGGACACATCATCATTGTTAAAAGTTTCAGCAGTGGGGTCAGACTGGCCTGGATTTGAGTCCCAGCTTTGTCAATAACCAGTTTTGTGGCCTAGTGCAAAAGGAGACGTCCCAAATCCTCATGAACAATTTCTTCTTGATCTGGCTCCTAACTACCTGTTTGACCTTACTTGGTACCTTTCTGTCCTTTGCCTGCTGTACTCCAACCACTCTGGCACATGGTAAAGGCCTCAGTAAATAAGAGCTGCTTAGAATTCTTTGGAAGCAAAGATCAGGGTTTAGAGTGGGCTTAGAGAATTTCTGGCCTCAGATCGTAAAGAATTTGCCGAATATTCAATTCTAGTTGATGTTTAAACACATTTAAGGTTATGGTAAACAAGGCAGCATCTGAAGATGCAGGGAATTTATCAAGAAGGTAGTCCTTGCCCAGTCATGAGAATAGGGTGAGTGCAGACAAGGGACTACTAGCTGTTTCCATCCTTATGACTGAATGTGGTGCAGCCCAGGGAGATAAAGGCTCTACCTGTGAGCTTGTACAGGCAGACTGTGACCACTGCAGGGCATGGAAGGGTTTCTCTAGTGCTCTGGGGTGGTGGAGATCCTTCCCTCAAATGAAGCTTTTAAGTCAGTATCTATGCCTATGGAATGTATTTTCCCAGTAGGTTGGGTCAAATGCCAAGAGATAAGATTTCACCATAAACAATTTCAGGAGCATTCAGTATCTATGAAGTACATCATTGTTCTAAAAGGTGAAAGTATCTTGTTGTTTTGTAACACAGATTCTTGGCAGCCAGGACTGTAGAGGATGAGTCTGAGACCTAAGCTGAGGAGTGGAGCTTCAGTGGTGCTTCTGTGTACACGGGCCTCACTGAACCCACTCTGTTCGCAGGGAACTTTGGGAAACGGAAGTGACTTACTAGTCACTAACACTGGATCACACCCTGCCACTTTATAGATCATTACTCCTCTGATGAATTGTTGTCTTTAAGGGTTTCATTGGAACACAGCCTCTTTGATAAATGTGTTATTACTAGGAGGATGTCATTATAAGGCCCAAGAAACAATAGTTTCAAAGCCAGCTTTTTAGTCAAGTAAATCCTTAGTCCCACTTCTAGTAGGCATTTATGACTAACTTTAGCCTGTTTTCTATAGCACATATCTACTTTATTACATGGTAGATAAAGTTGTTTTAAATATCACAAACAGCTTCCCAGAGAAACACAATAAGTGTATCTTAAGAGTCAGATGCTGTCAAGAAGAGATATGTGTGACTTACGGCAAAGAACTAAAGTCTGTGTGAGGACCGAATGTGTTGCCAAGAATCCCAGTTTGGGTCTTAAATCTGGCCCTCTCACAGGAAGAGAGTTTACCTGACCAAGAAGAAGAATATTGTCTTGTAGAATCAGATGGCTTTGCTGGGACCCTTAACAACTCAGACTGTAGATGGAAAGACAGGTTGACAGAGACTTGTATCTTTCTTTTACTTTTGCTTTTCAGGGACAGCCTATCTCACTGACCATTCATGACATCAGACCACACAGGAGGCACATCCATTTATTCTCGGATATTCACTGGTCACTTACAATGCCCTGGATGTTCTGAGCACTGGAGACAGATGAGACAAAAAAACAAAACCCTGATCTCATATAGGAGAAATTCTGGTGGGAAAGTCAATGCTGAAAAATGAGTAAGTGTATGCAAACTCATGCACACAGGCAGTGCTCAGTGATATGAAGAAAACAGAGGCAGATTATAGTGAAAAGGCAGGCAGCTGGTCAAAGTTCTCTTTAACGAAGGGATATCTGAGCAGAGACCTCAGTAAGATAAGGAATAAACTATATGGAAACTAGGAGAAGATTGTTCTAAGGGAAAGAAAACATCAAACACAAAAGCCCTGAGATGTGAATATTTGTGCACTTAGGGAACACCCCGTGGCTCAGACAGTAAAGAATCCGCCTGCAATGCAGGAGACCTGGGTTCAGTCCCTGGGTCGGGAAGATCCCCAGAGAAGAAACGGCTACCCATTTCAGTATTCTTGCCTGGAGAATTCCATATGGACAGAGGAGCCTGGCGAGCTACAGTCCATGGGGTCGCAAAGAGTCGGATATGACTGAGTGACTAACACTTTCACTTTCAAGTAACAAAAGAGTCTAGAGTGCACCAGAATGCTCACAGGGCCTGTGACAGCTGGGGATGAGCAGTTTCTCAGCCCTCACCACCCATGATATACGGCATGCCTGCATTTTGTTGCTGTTCCTTGTTAGCCTTTCTTTTGTGAGCACAGGAACTGTATCATCTTTACCGATACATCTCCTGTAGCCTTAATGTGCCTGACACATGAAAAGTGAAAGTGAAAGTTGCTCAGTCGCGTGGGACTCTTTGCGACTCCACGGACTATATCGTCCATGGAATTCTCCAGGCCAGAATACTGGAGTCGGTAGCCCTTCCCTTCTCCAGGGGATCTTCCCAACTCAGGGATTGAACCCCGGTCTCCTGCATTGCAGGCAGAGTCTTTACCTACTGAGCTACGAGGGAAGCCCATAGTAAGTCCAAAACAGGCTTTGAAGTCAGAAAATATCGCAAATTCCATTTCACTACTTAATATCTGTATATCCCACAAAGTATTTAAACTTCCTTAAGCATCACTTTCTACATTTGGAAAGATATTTAGAATCTTAAACAAGAAGGTTGTCAGATGGATGAAATGCAACACACCATGGTTAGCCCTTAGCCCAGAGCCTGTTGATGGTGAGTGGTCAATACAAGGCAGTTACAGGTGGATTATAGATGGGTGACAGAGTTCCAGAGGCTACGGAAGTTGTATAAAGGACAAGATGCTGATCTCCAACTTGTAATTCTTGGAAAATTTGTTTGGCAGATGATAAATAATTTGGGGCTGATCTTTCTTGTTTATCAAGGGAGAGTTGAGTTGCATAGATATTTAATTGTGGTTTAATGAGAGATGTTTATGTGGTTCACATTCACTTTTTTATATCACAAAGTGATTGCTTGCGGATCCAGTCTAAGAACAGCTTCCAGCTAGGATCCTACTGCCTTCTGAGTGCACTCATCTAGAGTTGGGATATAATGATGAAGGACCAGAGCTTGTGTTTTGAAATGAGTGTGTTACTACAGCTTCAAGCAGAGAAAGTAAGGGGGTAGTAGAAAAGAAACTAGGTTTGAACTATATGGTGCCAAAAGTTAGTTTATGAAAAATTCTTCCAACTACTAGCTGTAAAAAATCACAGAAGGTTTTGTTCTCATTGCTGGAACTAAACGAGAAGGTCTCTCCTTGATATATGTTTTCCCAAATTTGATAATAATTCTGAAATTTAATATATTACATAACTAATAATAAGTTGTGAAGCTGAAAAAAATCATTTCAAATTGCCAGTTATCAGAAGCAGATTTTCATCAATGATGCTGAAGGAAGGCCTAAGATATTAACATTTCTCCTGTCTACAGAAAATATTGTAAAATTATTGTCATTGAAAAGGTGATTGACAAATATGCAGCCAAAACTGTCAGAAGATACTATAAAAGTGTCATAGGCAGTTAATTAATAGAAATGATATGCTATTTTTCTGGATTTTGTGATGCTTTTGATGACTGACTGTGTGGGTGTGCTCAGTTGCTCAATTGTGTCCATTCTTTGAGACCCCATGGACTATAGCCCACCAGGCTTCTCTGGTGGTATTTGGTATCTGGCTTGGTATTTCCCAGGCAAGAATACCAGAGTGGGTTGCCATTTCCTTCTGCAAGGGATCTTCCTGACCCAGGGATCGAACCCGTATCTCTCGCATCTCCTGCACTGGCAGGCAGGGTCTTTATCACTGGGAAGCCCACTTTAATACCTTTTTTCATTTGTGCCTTTCTATTATTCTACATAAGTACTTACTTTTTGACCTAATTTTACATTATTTTCTTAAAACTGTTAACATATAAGCTTCAGGATACACAAAGCTGAGTCTGTAACCGAGCAGGACCCTACGGGCACTTTCTGGGACAGATACCCCCATGCCTGCCTTCTACATGAAGAAAACTTTAGCCTCTTTGGCCATCAACCAGTTTCCAAAATAAATTTAATCAGAGGAGTGAGAAAATGCAGAAAGACTGTTTTCATTCAAGCAAAACAGATAATAATAGTTTAGTCATTAGACAAAGTCAAGGACATTTAGTTCCCCCTCAGGGGCTCTACATGATATCCTGAGCCATATCCTTTGAACTGTTTTGCAGATACTGAAATCCCCATCAGAAGGAAGAAGTTAACTGAATGTATGCTGTCCACAATCACGCAGACCCTAGACTGGTTGAAACAATACAGGTGACTCCTAATTACCTCACTGTTAACCAACAGAAGGATGTTCATGAGTTGATCACATATACCCACAGCCCTGTCCCTCTCTCTCTCTTTAAAATCCTTTCCCTGAAAGCCATTGAGGAGTTCAAGCCTTTTGAGCACTAGCTGTCCTGAGCTCCTTGCTTGGCTCCCTGCAATAAACGCTGGCTGCACTTTCCTTCATCACAGTCCAGTGTCGGTAGATTGGCTTTACTGCACGCAGGCAGGCGGACCCAACTTTGAGTCAGTAACAGATCTACCTCTGCCTACTGTTTAGCATGGCACCTTGTTCATCATAGGTGTTCATTAAATAATCACTGAATGAACAAATGAATGAAAACGATACAACCAGAAGAATCACTTTTCCTCTTTTGTCTTTGGTCTCTTCATTTGCAAAAATAATGGATGTAGGGTAAAAGGGCTGGAGGTGATATATAACCAACATTCTTTCAGTTATTGATGCTTCTAATTTCAGGTTTGGCGTTTATTTATTTATTTCTTTTTGGCAACTAGGAGTCACAGTCCATGTGCTGGATTTGCTAGTGCAATCTTTGCCCCTTGACTGATCACCTGAGTTCTGGTCTCTAGTGTCTTAACCTGCTACTCAAATCCATCAATTTTTGTGCTGTGTAACTATATTATTCAATATTGCTAATTCTGCCACACACTCAAGCTAGAATGAGCTCATGCAATCATAGAGTCAGATTTTGAGTTAATTCTCAAACATTTTTCTCAGATCCATATCTTTAGCCCACTGCCTTACCTTCCCAAAGAGAGGTTAAAATGGTATCTAAAAACTCCTCTCCCATAGGATTCTCTTAAAGATGACTGAGAGGGGTATAATAGCTGAATGAGGACTGACATTGATATCTTATCTTCTATTAGCAAGTTCAAAACAAAGAATCACATCACACAGAAACCTCGCTGATGTTTTTTAAGGATACAATCTAAGTCGTCAAATGGTCCTTTTATGCTGAATTTTCCATCAGCTGAAAATCCACAGTTTTGCTGGAAACATCTGTAGCAGTTGGAATGTATTTTTTCCCAGTGTTTGACTTAATGCTTCCTCTAAGTATCAGTGTTACTGAAGGGATTTCAGTTATGCCTGTAATCTTGGAATAGTGTCAATTTGAACTGAAAATCTGCCAGTTTTCTTACTAAAAGAGCTTTTAATTCACAGCTGATGGTATCAATAATACTGTTCACTGGTGGTTCAAGACCCACAGCTGAAAATGTCTTCAACTATTAATATTTATGCTCATAGTTCATTTAGGACTAAAACAGTATTCTTCAAAGTAAATGAGAAATTGAGAAACAGCACGAAAGTAAGTAATTTAAATTTCTCTTTCAATAACTATCTGCCACCTATCAATTCTAGTTACGTTAGTTGTTTGATCTAAAAGTCTAGTATTTTTCATGGTCTGTGTTCATGTCATACTATTCATAAGAATTAATTTTAGCAGAAGAATGAAGATTGTGCCTTTTTATTTCATAGAACTTTAAATATACTTGCACCTTAACAATTGAATATTACTATAAGTCTCACTCATTTATTGTATGTATTGCTTACATAGGCTGACATACAGTAATTTGTGCCCCCATTGTCAAATGAATCACTGTGCTTTCAGGCCAGCAATCACTGAGAAGAAGTAAGGATTTCTTTCATTTGTCTGGTTTTTTATAGCAACTTGTTGACCTTCATTTTAGTGCTCTGAATAATAGACATACACCCGGGGTCACAAGGGCAGAAGGCAAGATCAAGGTTGTGCCAGATCGCAGCAGGTAAAAGTGAGAGAAAAGAAAGTCATTCTATAATTTATCACAATAGGAATACTTGGACCGGGACCACAGGCTTTATGAAGAATTAAATATTGTCCTTTAAAAAATAAAAAGATGCAATACATGTTTTATTTAAATTTTTTTTCATCTAAAAGTGAGAACAATATTTTATCAATTGTCTATCAATAAACTACAATTTTTCTTTTTTGCATTCTATTGGCTAGCCTTGTCAAGGTAAGACATGGCAAAATGTGGCACAAACACAGACAGATGAGTGTCAGCGTCTGGGGACCTTGTTTCGGATTCTGTGAAGACTGTCAAACAATTATCAAATACATACTTTCTAAAAAGCTTGCAAAACCATCTGTAGGAAGGCTCAACAAAGGACTGGATGAAGTAACAGCATTCAGATTTGGATTCACCTCTGCTGGGTATTTGGTGAATGCATACTACATATTTACTGAATAAATTCGGTGACCTAGAAATGGAGGTTACATCTCCTTTGTGATGCTCGATCATAGATACTTCCAGCCACTCGTGCTGAAATATATGCTAGAATCTCTGGGCCTCCTCACTCCACCATTCCCAATAAGTTTGTTCCTGTTGTGGGAAGGCTAAGAACTCTCTTATTTTAAGATTTTATGGTCAAATGCATAGCAAACACCCTCTTCCAACAACACAAGAGAAGATGCTAAACATGGATATCACCAGATGGTCAACACCAAAATCAGACTGATTATATTCTTTGTAGCCAAAGATGGGGAAGCTCTATACAGTCAGCAAAAACAAGACAGGGAGCTGACTGTGGCTCAGATCATGAAATCCTTATTGCCAAATTCAGGCTTAAATAGAAGAAAGTGGGGAAAACCACTAGACCATTCAGGTATGACCTATATCAAATCCCTTATGATTATACAGTGGAAGTGAGATATAGATTTAAGGGCCTAGATCTGATAGAAGGAGTGCCTGATGAACTATGGATGGAGGTTCATGACATTGTACAGGAGAGAGGGAGCAAGACCATCCCCAAGAAAAAGAAATGCAAAAAAGCAAAATGGCTGTCTGAGGAAGCCTTACAAATAGCTGTGAGAAGAAGAGAAGCAAAAAGCAAAGGAGAAAAGGAAAGATATATCCATCTGAATGCAGAGTTCCAAAGAATAGCAAGGAGAGATAAGAAAGCCTTCCTCAGCGATCAATGCAAAGAAACAGACGAAAACAGAATGGGAAAGACTAGAGATCTCTTCAAGAAAATCAGAGATACCAAGGGAACATTTCATGCAAAGATGGGCTCCATAAAGGACAGAAATCATATGGACCTAACAGAAGCAGAAGATATTAAGAAGAGGTGGCAGAAATACACAGAAGAACTGTACAAAAAAGATCTTCACGACCCAGATAATCATGATGGTGTCATTACTCATCTAGAACCAGAGATCCTGGGATGTGAAGTCAAGTGGGCCTTAGGAAGCATCACTGTGAACAAAGCTAGTGGAGGTGATGGAATTCCAGTTGAACTATTGCAAATCCTAAAAGATGATGCTGTGAAAGTGCTGCATTCAATATGTCAGCAAATTTTAAAAACTCAGCAGTGGCCATGGGACTGGAAAAGGTCAGTTTTCATTCCAATCCCAAAGAAAGGCAATGCCAAAGAATGTTCAAACTACTGCACAATTGTACTCATCTCACACGCTAGTAAAGTAATGCTCAAAATTCTCCATGCGAGGCCTCAGCAATACGTGAACCATGAACTCCCAGATGTTCAAGCTGGTTTTAGAAAAGGCAGAGGACCCAGAGATCAAATTGCCAACATCCTCTGGATCATTGAAAAAGTAAGAGAGTTCCAGAAAAACATCTATTTCTGCTTTATTGACTATGCCAAAGCCTTTAACTGTGTGGATCATAATATACTGTGGAAAATTCTGAAAGAGATGGGAATACCAGACCACCTGACCTGCCTCTTGAGAAACCTGTATGCAGGTTAGGAAGCAACAGTTAGAACTGGACATGGAACAACAGACTGGTTCCAAATAGGAAAAGGAGTCCATGAAGGCCGTATATTGTCACCGTGCTTATTTAACTTTTATGCAGAGTACATCATGAGAAACGCTGGGCTGGAGGAAGCACAAGCTGGAATCACGATTGCCAGGAGAAATATCAATAACCTCAGGTATGCAGATGACACCACCCTTATGGCAGAAAGTGAAGAGGAACTAAAAAGCCTCTTGATGAAAGTGAAAGAGAAAGGTGAAAAACTTGGCTTAAAGCTCAACTCTCAGAAAACGAAGATCATGGCATCTGGTCCCATCACTTCATGGAAAACAGATGGGGAAACAGTGGAAACAGTGGCTGACTTTATTTTGTGGAGGGGGGGCTCCAAAATCACTGCAGATGGTGATTGCAGCCGTGAAATTAAAAGACGCTTACTCTTTGAAAGGAAAGTTATGACCAACCTAGACAGCATATTAAAAGCGGAGACATTACTTTGTCAACAAGGTCTATCTAGTCAAGGCTATGGTTTATCCAGTAGTCATGTATGGATGTGAGAGTTGGACTATAAAGAAAGCTGAGCACTGAAGAACTGATGCTTTTGAACTGTGGTGTTAGAGAAGACTCTGGAGAGTCCCTTGGACTTCAAGGAAATCCAACCAGTCCATCCTAAGGGATATTAGTCCTGGGTGCTCATTGGAAGGACTGATGTTGAAGCTGAAACTCCAATACTTGGGCCACCTGATGTGAAGAGCTGACTCATTTGAAAAGACCCTGATGCTGTGTTGGGGGCCAGCGTGAGGAACTCCGCCCATGGCAAAGGTCATGAGGAAGGAGGCTTGGCATACGCAAAGGCATGATCAAGCCTCAGGAAACCCCCTGTTCCCAAGCATCTACCCCAAAACCAGAGTCTGTTTTATGCTCTCGCCTACACCTCTGACTTTACGGGGGTCTCTCCCCCATAACCATTTCTCTCGGAGAAGGAGTAAACTTGCAGCTCCAAGGCAATAAAAATTCCTGGGCGTGACAAGAGTGTTTCAGCTTACGGACTCCTCTGAAGGTTATCTAGCCCGCCTGTATAGGTTCGTCCGGCCACATGTGATTGTTTACAGCCTCCAAATCTGAGAGGCATGAGATGTTTTAGACTTACTAAAGGCAAATTCTTTTGGGGAGTTAGAAATTATTAGTATAGTGAGTTGGTTAGGAATTATATTGGTGAAGGGTTTTTCATTTTTTGGGCTGATGTTTGCTGCTAAATCTCCATATTCCCTGCCCTTATAATGAATATAACTAACATATAGGAGAAATAAGTATTAACCTTTAAGCATATAGGAGAGATAGGTATTAACCTTTAAGATTAATCCTGTTAACCTTGGGTTAAATAAATTCCTTTCTTGATTGTAACTCACTACACCCTCACCCTATAGGAATGCAACTTTATCTGGAGGGTGGTGCCTGGTTTAAGAAAAACCACCCTTGGAAGAAATAAGGTTTTTGGTTATCAGAAAGAAAGGGTCATAGAATGTCAGCAGGTCTCACTCATGGCCAGAAGATGATTTAATATTCCTAAGACCCCCGTGTGACTCGGTATTCATCCCTATGTGTAACAAAAGGTATATAAGCAAACCCCAAGATAAAGAAATCGGATCAGTTTCCGGAAAGACTGATTCCACCATGTCGCTTCTTTCTTGCTCCCGTTTCTCTGGCTGAAATTCAGCCTCTTTTCTCCACTAATTCTCCTACTACACTATCCGTTTCTAATCTCTCTCTATATCTGTGATTAAATATGTATTTTTCCAAAACACCGACGCCATCCCCCCGCCTTCGAATCACCCTGGATCCACCGGGGCTGGATCCCAGCAATGCTGGGAAAGATTGAGGGCAGGAGGAGAAGGGGACAACAGAGGATGAGATGGTTGGATGGCATCACCGACTCAGTGGACATGAATTTGGTTAAACTCCTGGAGTTGATGATGAACAGGGAGGCCTGGCGTGCTGTGGTTCATGGGGTCACAAAGAGTCAGACACAACTGAGCAACTGAACTGAACTTATTGTTCTGGGCATCCTTAATACCCAGGATTACATAAATGAATGAAGGAGTATCGACAGAAGGATACATTGCAATTTCATTGAGGTTCCATTGCAGTTCATATTAAGTTGAACCTCCTGCCTTGTTCATATATGTAAAATATTGAATGATCAGAAGATGGGTAGAGAAATCGAAACTCTGTGTGGGTCTTAAATTTCTCATAAACTTGAGACACAATTTCATGTGCTGACTGGTACTACTTTACCTTAATGAAGGTAGAATAGGTTAGCTCAAACAAACAACTGTTGACAGTAGGAAAGTAAACAGGATCCTAATTAATGTGTTTGCTAATGAAACTCCCTGGATGAGTGTTTAACCACAACACATGAATTAGGTGTTTATTCATAACATATGCTCAACTTATGGGGTTGGGTATTCGGTGCTCTGTCACATATGGCCTTCAAAAACTCCAGAAAAATAAAATTCTTGCAACTCTGTTTTGTTTTATTTAGTTTTTACTGGAGTATAGTTGATTTGCAATGTTGTGTTAGTTTCAGGTGTATAGCAAAGTGAATCAGCAACTCTGTTTTTATGATCTTGCATAAGTTCCTTTTCTATTTTCCCTCCCTCCCAACCCCAGGGTATTTATGGTGCACCTGCTATCATTAGTACTCTCATAAAAGATAACTTTGCAACTAGCTGTGAGACACTAGTCTTAACATGCCAACCACTAGTGCAGATCCAGGACTATATAAATCCGTTTGCATAAGGTGGAGAGAGCTGGAGAGGAATAGAGCAAATAGTTTCAGTGGTAAAGAATCCATCTGCCAATGTAGGAGGCTTGGAAGATGCAGGTTTGATCCCTGGGTTGGGAAGATCCCCTGGAGGAGGAAATGACAACCCACTCCAGTATTCTTGCCTGGAGAATCCCATGGACAGAGGAACCTAGAGAGCTACAGTACATGGGGTCACAAAAAATTGGACATGACTGAATGACCAAGAAAGCATGCACACAGTAGAAAGTTTGACCACCAGCCTCCCTTACATGTGAAAAGCAAAAGCACGGGTGCCTTCCACGTGGTCTGATGCTTCTTTGTGATGATTTGAATATAGCCAACAAAGCAATGGAAGAGTGCTTTTATGTTTTCCTTAAGTAAATGGTAGCTTGATTGAGTTCAGTTCAGTCGCTCACTCGTGACCGACTCTTTGCGACCTCATGAACCACAACACGCCAGGCCTCCCTGTCAGTCACCAACTCTGGGAGTTTAACCAAACTCATGTCCACTGAGTTGGTGATGCCATTCATCCATCTCATCCTCTGTTGTCCCCTTCTCCTCCTGCCCTCAGTCTTTCCCAGCATCAGAGTCTTTTCAAATGAGTCAGCTCTTCACATCAGGAGGCCAAAGTATGGGAGCTTCAGCTTTAACATCAGTCCTTCCAATGAACACGCTTCCAATGAACAATGGACTGGTTGGATTTCCTTGAAGTCCAAGGGCCTCTCCAGAGTCTTCTCTAACACCACAGTTCAAAAGCATCAATTCTTTGGCGCTCAGCTTTCTTTATAGTCCAACTCTCACATCCATATATGGCTACTGGATAAACCATAGCCTTGACTAGATAGAACTTTGTTGACAGTGTCTCTGCTTTTTAACACGCTATCTAGGTTGGTCATAACTTTACTTCCAAGGAGTAAGCGTCTTTTAATTTCACGGCTACAATCACCATCTGCAGTGATTTTTGGAGCCCCCAAAATAAAGTCAGCCACTGTTTCCACTGTTTCCCCATCTATTTCCCATGAAGTGTTGGGACCAGATGCCATGATCTTCGTTTTCTGAGAGTTGAGCTTTAAGCCAAGTTTTTCACTTTCCTTTTTCACTTTCATCAAGAGGCTTTTTAGTTCTTCTTCACTTTCTGCCATAAGGGTGGTGTCATCTGCATACCTGAGGTTATTGATATTTCTCCTGGCAATCGTGATTCCAGCTTGTGCTTCCTCCAGCCCAGCGTTTCTCATGATGTACTCTGCATAAAAGTTAAATAAGCACGGTGACAATATACGGCCTTCATGGACTCCTTTTCCTATTTGGAACCAGTCTGTTGTTCCATGTCCAGTTCTAACTGTTGCTTCCTAACCTGCATACAGGTTTCTCAAGAGACAGGTCAGGTGGTCTGGTATTCCCATCTCTTTCAGAATTTTCCACAGTATATTATGATCCACACAGTTAAAGGCTTTGGCATAGTCAATAAAGCAGAAATAGATGTTTTTCTGGAACTCTCTTACTTTTTCAATGATCCAGAGGATGTTGGCAATTTGATCTCTGGGTCCTCTGCCTTTTCTAAAACCAGCTTGAACATCTGGGAGTTCATGGTTCACGTATTGCTGAGGCCTCGCATGGAGAATTTTGAGCATTACTTTACTAGCGTGTGAGATGAGTACAATTGTGCAGTAGTTTGAGCATTCTTTGGCATTGCCTTTCTTTGGGATTGGAATGAAAACTGACCTTTTCCAGTCCCATGGCCACTGCTGAGTTTTTAAAATTTGCTGACATATTGAATGCAGCACTTTCACAGCATCATCTTTTAGGATTTGCAATAGTTCAACTGGAATTCCATCACCTCCACTAGCTTTGTTCACAGTGATGCTTCCTAAGGCCCACTTGACTTCACATCCCAGGATCTCTGGTTCTAGGTGAGTGATGACACCATCATGATTATCTGGGTCGTGAAGATCTTTTTTGTACAGTTCTTCGGTGTATTCTTGCCACCTCTTCTTAATATCTTCTGCTTCTGTTAGGTCCATACGATTTCTGTCCTTTATTGAGCCCATCTTTGCATGAAATGTTCCCTTGGCATCTCTGATTTTCTTGAAGAGATCTCTAGTCTTTCCCATTCTAATGTTTTCCTCTATTTCTTTGCATTGATTGCTGAGGAAGGCTTTCTTATCTCTCCTTGCTATTCTTTGGAACTCTGCATTCAATGGATATATCTCTCCTTTTCTCCTTTGCTTTTTGCTTCTCTTCTTCTCACAGCATCAGAGGGCAGAGAGACTGAAACCACGATCATAGACAACTAGCCAATCTGATCACATGGACCACAGCCTTGTCTAACTCAATGAAACTAAGCCATGCCATGGAGGGCCAGCCAAGGTGGATGGGTCATGGTGGAAAGGTCTGACAGAATGTGGTCCACTGGAGAAGGGAATAGCAAACCAGTTCAGTATTCTTGCCTTGAGAACCCCATGAACAGTATGAAAAGGTAAAAAGATAGGACACTGAAAGATGAATTCCCCAGGTCAGTAGGTGCCCAATATGCTACTTGAGATCAGTGGAGGTATAACTCCAGAAAGAATGAAGGGATGGAGCCAAAGCAAAAACAACAGCCAGTTGTGGATGTGACTGGTGATAGAAGCAAGATCCGGTGCTGTAAAGAGCAATATTGCATAGGAACCCAGAGTGTTAGTTCCATGAATCAAGGCAAATTGGTAGTGGTCAAACAGGAGATGGCCAAGAGTGAACGTTGATATTTTAGGAATTAGCAAACTAAGATGGACTGGAATGGGTGAATTTAACTCATATGACCATTATATCTACTACTGTGGGCAGGAATCCCTCAGAAGAAATGGAGTAGCCATCACAGTCAACAAAAGAGTCTGTAATGCAGTACTTGGATGCAGTCTCAAAAATGACAAAATGATCTCTGTTTGTTTCCAAAGCAAATCATTCACTATCACAGTAATCCAAGTCTGTGCCCAGACCAGTAACACTGAATAAGCTGAAGTTGAACAGTTCTTTGAAGACCTATGAGACCTTTTAGAACTAACACCCAAAAAAGATGTCCTTTTCATTATAGGGGACTGGAATGCAAAAGTAGAAAGTCAAGAAACACCTGGAGTAACAGGCAAATTCGGCCTTAGAATACGGAATGAAGCAGGGCAAAGGCTAATAGAGTTTTGCCAAAAGAACACACTGGTCATAGCAAACACCCTCTTCCAACAACACAAGAGAAGACTCTACACATGGACATCACCAGATGGTCAACACTGAAATCAGATTGATTATATTCTTTGCAGCCAAATATGGAGAAGCTCTATACAGTCAGCAAAAACAAGACTGGGAGCTCACTGTGGTTCAGATCATGAACTCCTTATTGCCAAATTCAGACTGAAATTGAAGAAAGTGGGGAAAACCACTAGACCATTCAGGTATGACCTAAATCAAATCCTTTATGATTATACAGTGGAAGTGATAAATAGATTTAAGGGACTAGATCTGATAGACAGAGTGTCTGATGAACTATGGACAGAGGTTTGTGACATTGTACAGGAGACAGGGATCAAGACTATCCCGAAGAAAAAGAAATGCAAAAAGGCAAAATGGCTGTCTGAGGAGGCCTTACAAATGGAACAATAAGACATGGCTCCTATTTTCATTTGGTAACAATGCAAAAGAAATTTTAAAATGCCAATATGTAAAACAGATATGACCCCAAACTCACTACAGTATTCAGCAAACTATTACTTGAAGGTCAGATCCAGCTCACCATCTATTGTAAAGTTTTATTGGAACACAGCATGCTCATTTGTTCACTTGTCTGTAGCTGTTTTTGTGCTATAATGAGAGAACTGAATAGTTACAATAGAGAACATGTAGCTCACAAAGCGCAAAGTATGACCACATGGCTCTTTACAGGATTTTGCTTAATCACCAGAATGTTAGAGGTTCTTCCAGGGCACTTATATGTCAGTTCTGGTCATTGCTCTAAAGATGTCCTTTCTGGGGACCTGGGAGATTGCATGTGTCCTTTGAGGCCGGGTTCAGAAAGTGCTGGCCCTGCAGAACGCCACCCCAGCAGGATCATTCACTCTGCTGGTCACAGCTTTCACTGCCCCTTCTGCACTGGCTGCTGTGTTGCAAAATGTCCCAGTTGCTACTGGTGGAACCATAAACTTGTCAATATTCTGGTGGGCTGCGAGACAAGACAGAACAGCCCTTGACAGCCTCACAGGGATAAGCCTAATCAAGTCACTTGACTTGACTTGAGTGAGGATTCTGAGATTGTCCCAATGGGTCAGGCCCTTAAGGAGTGAGAAGAATGATGCTGCATGGTCTCCATTTGCCCCTACAGACCCACACACCACTTTTCTTGGATAAAGCTTCATGCACCATACAGACTCCTTTGCCCTCTTGATTCCTATTGAGTTTGGCCAGTGGGAGGCTGTGACAGAGACTCAAGTGCAGAGAAGAACTGGAACTTCCCCTGGGATCCTCTTGTGCAGGATGGCAGAGGCTGGTTCCTCTATGAAAGCCCACCCTCTCCCGAAGTCCCCAGTCTCCCTAGGTTCTGCGGAAGGCTCACTACTTTTGCCCTTCTGGAAGAGGGGAGGCACTGCTTCCCCAAGCCCAGACACCTCACCACCTCTTTTCTCTTAACTTGGCTCACATTTTTGATCACAGTCCCTTCATTAGATTCTCAACTACCCCCCTAGAGTGCCATCTGTTTCTTGTTGGAACCCTGGAGATACCAGAGACCAAAGTACTCGTACCTCAGGAGGATGCTGAGCTGGACTCCACCCTCTCACCTGCATCTTAGGCTGGGAGATGCATCCAAAGTCGTCTTCCTTTCATGCACCCTTATGTGGTCCTTTCTTGGAATTTGATTTTGGGCGTGATCCATTCCAAGGCAGTATTCTACTAAAGTGGAGACTCAAAATGGTACATGGGGATGGGGAGGGACAAGCATGGAGGACATCGCCTTACTCCTCTTAAACTATTTGTGAACAGCCTTCAAGCTACACCTCGGCCAGATGTAAATAAGGTCAGAGAGGGGTCACCTATTCTTCCCAGCTACATCTGGAGCCCAGATCTGCTCTGCCCAAATGCCTTGTTTTAAAAGAAGTGCATTTGAGTATCATGAGCCTCTGAACCTATTTTATCTTTAATCCCAAGACACAGACACAGACACAGACACACACACACACAGACAGCTGGGAGTTACCTTCTGGTACAGGTTCAGAGGACGGAAACAAACTGTGATTACATTACAATTTTGCAAGGCCACAGCACAGAAGCAGAGGCACAGAACATAAGTGGAATACTCAATTGAGAAGCCACAGTCTGTCAGCTAGAGGAGACCGGGCAACACTTATAAACACCTACCATTCGAACCATTCAATTCTTTACTGCTCTCTCAGGGGAACTTCAATTCTGCTTGAGTTCCCAGCCTGGCCCTCTGCCCTGCCGCCGGAGCTCTCAGTCAGGGGGCGCCTCTCAGGTTCCCCATTGCGACCGATTTAATTTAGAGGATTTCTCACTTGTCACATGGCAGCAAAGGTCACGTGGCTTAGTGATTATGTTGTTTGGGAAACAGCTTCTTTGCTGCTGCGGTTCTGTGACATTGGTGGAAATTTCCCTTTCTGTGCTATTTTTTTTACTTCTGGTCCTGAGATTATAAGGTCCTACCAGATAGTTTTATGGCCACATCTTGAAAAACACATTTTTTTCCTTAAGGCATTATTGCCGAAGGGGATGAGAATGTGTACGTGCACTTACATAAGCACATTTCTGTCTTCAGAGAACAATTTCCCATCTCATAGAGACAGGAGTAGGTCAGGGATGGAATAGCATCTAGAGACTGTGACTGGTTTATTAATACTATCTGTAGGCAGCTATTAATACATCAAGGAGAAAAAGGTCTTGGGAAAAAGGAGAGTGTGGAAAGCAAAGGAACCCAGGTGTCATTGCTTATGGCTTTATTTAGAATGTTGAACTCTGCCTATAATTGGGAAATCAAGGTACTATTGGAAATCTTTCCGTGGTCATCCTTTCGATTATATTTCTCCTGATTGAACAGCACCTCTGTAACCAAATACTGAGTGATACATTCAATTCCTATAACAACAATGTGAGACAGATATTATTAAACCCATTCATCAGTGAAGAAACTGAGGCACAACAAGGTTAAGTCAGGCACCAATGTTGCACAGCTCATAAGTAGATAAACTGGCTTCAAACCCGGCTAACTGGACCTCTCAGCCCACACTCCCAACCCTTCTGCTAGGCAAGGAAAGATCCTGGAATCTAGATGGGGGCTGAAGGCCTGTGACAGTGAGGAGGCTCCTGTTATGTCTACTCCTCAGCATTTTCCTATGAGCTGAGCTCATCAGTGACTCAGGCATGCTCCTCGCAGTCCTGGAGGGCTGGCTTTCTGCCCCCTGGGGATGCTGAAGAAATGAGGAACTGGATTTGCTTGGGAGGAAGGTAGTGAGCCCTGTCCTGGCCTTGGCATTGCAGCCGGTGGAAAGGACACGAAGCCTGGAGTCCAAGATCGAGTCACAGTTCCAGGGTCCTCCAAAATGAACTGTGATGGTGGCTGAAGGAAACTGGGTGTGTGAGTGCATTCAGCTCCAGGAGCAGAGTGGTGCCTGGCAAAAGTTTATTGCTTATTATTTCACTCAGAGAATGAATGTCTGAGGGGCAGGCGGCAGCCTTCTTTTTACTCCTGAGGGAGCCTCCTACTCATGTTTGTTCAAATGATAATGTTGAAACATTCGACCACAAGCCCCAAAAGATGCAACAGATTTCCTCATGACAGCAATGCTGGTGTTTCACCCCCAGCTAGAGTGGGAGTCAGGACGTGGAGGAAACTCCTTTTGTACTTGATATGTTCTAGGGAGTACTGTTTTCCTTTATTTGTTTCATGTAATGTGCTGACAATTTCGTTGCACAAGTTGGCATTTCTAACCAATGTAATTACATCTGCAAACTGCTAAAGAGGCTATTACTAAAGAAATCAAACGTTTCTCTATGTAGAGTGGGGATAATAATTTCTCTTAATGTTTGTACCATGCTTGGAAAGCCTGGGTTGAAAGAAATTTTACAAACATAAAGCAGCATTCCCTGTTTCACTTCGTCCTTATTTAGCACCAGTAGGGTCATTCTGGCACAAGCAAAGCATAGTCTCTTGGGACCTACCAAATGGTCACACCACCTGAGTGACTGAGTGTTAACATCCGAAGACAGGAAATGCCAAGTGTAGATTAAGAGCCTTTGTCACAAACTCAAATGTTAATTTCCTTAGAAGATGCATATATAAGCACAGGATAAAGACAGCACTATTTCTTAACTCCCTCAATTCAATTCAGGGAGAGATCCGGGCTCAGAGTCACCCTCCACACCACTCCAGTCTGTGCCTGGGGTGGGGCTGTGCTAATGAAGGTAAGAGGATCCAGTGCGCTTTTCTCTGGAGCCAGCCGGTTAGCCATGAGGCCCTTCTCCTCCTTTCTTTCAAACCCTCCACCTCGGAGAAGACAGGGGAGAAACATGATGCAGGAGGCCTTCTGTTTGCTACATATTTGGTGTTAATGTAGTATTAGCAGAATTGGAGCTACTACTTCACTAGTTAATTTGTTACATATGCAGAGTCATTAAGGCATCCTGTGTACTTTTAGTTTACTGAGCCTGAGTCCAGTAAACACTATCGAGTACCTGTTAGTTCCAGACATTGTTAGGTATGGGGAATATGGAGACAACATTTGTTTATTGTTGGAAAGAAACAAAACAAAACCCAAAGCATCCCACAGTTTAGTTCAGGGATGGAATATCATTTTCATTTCTTGAACCAAAATACTTTTAGATTGTTAGTGGTCACTTAGAGCACAGATCAGAGGGGTCCTAAGACCTCATCTGAGTTCTCCAGGCAAGAGCACTGTGGTCCTTGTCTTCCAGGAGCATCATTAATTTCTTCATTAATTCCACCAATACTTATTTAGTGCCTTCTATAATGCCAGACACTGTTCTGAATGCTGGAAATGTAGCAGTAAACACGGTAGACATTCTCATGGAAGGAGACAGACAATAAACAAACAAAGAATATAACTTCGATGGTGAGAGTTAGTAGGAAGACAAATAAGGCAGGATGAAGGAATAGAAGGTGACTGGTGAGGAAGAAGGGCCTCCCCGATGAAGCAACATTTGAGCCAAGTCCTGAGTGAATTATGAGGAATATCTAGGGAAGAAGGTGCCAATAAGAGGAAGCAACAAGTGGAGAGGCCTGAGTCGGGGTATGCTTAAGGGCAACGCAGAGTGCGTTTGAAGTGGAAACAGCGAGGGTGGTATGGTGGGAAATTAGGGCAGAGAGGTGGCTGCAGGCTCTCCATGCAGGACTTTGTGAACGTCAGCAGTCCCTCTGGAGTTTCAGTGTGAGGAGACACCATTGGTGGGTTTGAGTAGAGCAGGAATATGGCCATACTTCCTCATTTAAAGGATCACTCTGATTGCTGAGGCGAGACCAGAAGAGAGGTGAGCTTGGGAGAAAGGAAACCAGGAAGGACGCTGATGCAACAGACCAGGTAGGATAGGTGCCGAGTCTGGAATAGAACTGAAGGTGGAGTCAGGGGGCTTGCTGACTGGATGCAGCATAGACTGAGAAGATCACACGCTTGGGGTTTGAGCAACTGGGGGAAGGAGGTACCACGACCTGAGGTGGGAAAGCCGAGGAAGAGCCGATGGGGGCTGAAGGAGGTGGGCGCTTAAGTGCTTGGTATTTTAGTCACGTGGGTAGAGCATCTAGGTAGATGTCCCTTAGGCTGTTGGACACACGTGGCTGGATTCCAGGAAAGGCCGAGATGGCAATAACAGAGGAGAATGACAGCGGGATGGCCTGAGCCTTCCATAGCCCAGGTTGGTGCCCGATCATTATTGGCATTTGTCTGATTACTCACCCTGGAAAGACTGTGGCCTGTGGCCTCTGGTGGTCCCTCCTACTGAGAGGTCTGAGTCTTCATTCTCCCGGCTACCACGCCCTCTGCTCACAAACACTGCTCTTCCACACACCACAGTGGGGCTGTGCTTGGGGTAGGGGATATATACTTTGGTTGAAGAGTTTTTGTTTGGAATTTAACTTAAAACAGACCCCTCCATTTGAGAAGTGCTCATTAAGCACTTTTTGTATAATATCTGATGTGAGCTTTGCCAGGCCTTGTAAATACAACGCTGCTGGCAGAGCAGGGATATAGGGTGGAAGCCAGTGGGTTAAACAGTCACACGGTACAGCCAGAAACAGGTAGTGGGAGAGAACCCAAGGCACAGGGTTGAGCAAAGGAGAAGGTACCAGCCTCTCTGGGAGTGTCAGAAAGGAACGTTCCCGATTCTTTGCCACCTGGTGGCTCAGATGGTAAAGAATCTGTCTGCAATGCAGGAGACCTGGGTTTGATCCCTGAGTCAGGGAAGATACCTTGGAGAAGGGAATGGCTTACCCACTCCAGTATTCCTGCCTGGAGAATTCCATGGACAGAGGAACCTGGCAGACTCCCCTGCAAGGGGTCACAAAAGAGTTGGACACATGACTGAGCAAATAACACTTTCACTTTCCAATGAGAAGCACAGTCTGTCTACTCTTGAATCCTGTGACTGTGTTGAGTGATAGAATGCGACAAAAGTAAGACTGTAAGCATTCTGAAGCTCAGTTTTAAAAGGCCTCTGGCTTCCATATTGTTTGCTGGAATGCCAGACGTGGTGGAGAAGGGACAAGCCATCCTTGTTGGTCTTCTTTTATTCCAGTAAGTTTTGGGGTGGCTGGTACACAGCAAATAACTGGAATGGGGCATCAAACAGAAGGCAGCTCCACGAGGTCTTACAGGATGAGCTCACCAGATGGACATGATGGAGAGACACCTATCAGGTGGAAGGGGCAACAAGTGCAAAGGCACGTGGGCCACATGAATCTGGTGTCTTCAGGGAACTGCCATCACTGGTACTCAGCCAGAGCGCAGGCTGGCAGGAAGATGAGGCTCAAGCAACTAGATAACTGGGGGTCTTACATGCCTGGCAAAGACCTCATCATGTTTGAGCCCATTTGGGTTCATCTAAACATGCCACTATTTCACAAATCCTGGTGATTTGTTCATGTCATGACAGCTTTTTAGTGAAATTAATTGTTATGTAATACTTCAGATGTTATCTATTACACAGAAACTAAAGAAGCACCTTATTTCCTATGTCACTGACCACAGGCTTTGAATTTTGCTGTTTTAACATGTTAATCATGAATATAACTGTCTTGCCCTTGAGTGTCCATTATGTTGCCCCCCAACAGTCTGCAGGTGTCTGCTTCTGGAATGGTATCACTTCCAGGGGACCGAGTGGGTGGGCCTGGGGGTCTCCTAGAGGAAGAGTTAATTCTCTGTGCCCTCAGAATACCTCCACCACATTTTTCCTGAATTGCCATCTCCTTTTACTTTTCACTGGGAACAAAAGCCCTTGCTGGTAAGGAGCATCCCCATTCTGTATTCTTGTTGAGGCAATTTTAGAAGTACCTCGCTCTGTGCTGCTGGATGTTGTAGTGCGTTTCCATAACACATTTAAAGTCTCACTCCTTAAAACTGTCACGTCTGGAGAGCCCTAGAGAAGTCAGCAAGGACACAGGCGTGATCACTCTCTCCTGCCCTTAGTATTACAGGCAGCTATCAATTCCAGCTCATTTAGGCTGATCCAATCCCAGCATCAAAAGCCATTTCCATATTATTACACCAAACTGGAAATTACAGAGGCTGTGTATGCCTCTGCAAAGTCTCCAATTTAGGCTTATAACTTAGCACTAGGTTATTAGTGGCATGCATCATTATCTCAAGATACATTCTATCTGCAGAATTTTGTTCTCAAATCCTTTGGAAGATCTCGGCTGTGCCGCTCAGATTCTCGGTTAGGCAGGCTGCACTGTTCACGTTAATGAGTTCTTAACATAGGCTTCAAAATTAATTTTTGATCATTGATTCCTGGCATTAACAGCCCCCTGAGCCCTTCTAGTGTAGAGAAACATCACAGAGAGAGGCCACAGAGTGAGTTAGTGGGCAAGCTGGAGTCAGAGGGACTGAGCTTTAATTAAGCGTGAGCCACAGAGTGTCCCTTTGGAAGCTACAACCATGAGCTGACAAGAAAAACGAGAATCTCATCTCTCTTTTTTTTTTTTCAGTCTGGATAGAGCTTGTTTTGGTCAAATAATTCAATTTAGGAAAAACCAAATATTCAAGTTCAGGAATGATACATGCAACCAGTTCAATTGTTTTGATTGCATTATCGGATCAAGAAAGTAAACAGAAAAGGTTCAACAATTTACCAGGTCCAAAACATTTAACTGCTCGATCCAGAAAATCTCTAAGGTCTTTGTCAACTGTAGGATTCTATTATTTTATCACTGTGGGTGAAATTGGTTGAATTTAGAGACCAGAATTTCTGATAGGTAGCTTGAATTGCTGAAGTGAGAGAATCTAGTGAAATAAATGCCTTTGCCTTATTTTACGGCTAAACTGAAAGTGTGTGGTTTCAAGTCACATTTCCTGAATGTGAACATCAGACTAGACAGTTTCATGTACATTATCTCATTGAATTCTCATCACAGGCCTGGCAGGTAAAAATCATGATGTCCATTTTAGTGTTAGGTCACTGAGTCTCAAGGAAGGGGAGTCGGGCTAAACCCTGTGAGTTTCTCAAGAAATTGCAGTGAGGTTTTTAATTAGGGTAAAGTTTCTCAAAGGCTGATATCTTGACCAGTTGTATCAACCTCATCTGGGAACTTGTTACAAATCAAACCCTGGGCTTCAGCTCAGACACACTGTCAGGACTCAGGAGTTAGCTCTAACACCAGGTTTTACTAAAACCCTCCAGATAACTCTGATGCACACTCTCACGTCTGAGAACAATCTGCTCAAGGGCAACTACAACGAAGGTTCAGGAATGCAGATGTTTCTATTTTAAGAAAAAGCTATGTATATCGAAATCTGAAATTAGAAAACGTTAACTGGGATACACTGATGATATTATAAGGACTACTTGCTTTTAAAGAAGCACACACCACAGGTTTTAATTAGCAATACTCCCCTAAAGTATTTAAAATGAGATTCAGTCTGCAAATCTTTAATGTAGACACATTTTCTTCTCAGGAATTCAGTTTATTTTTCTTTTTATTTACATTATTTAATATAGTAATTTACTTAAATTGCACTATTTAAAGATAATGAGAAGCACAGACACTCAAATTTGTATTAGACTCTGTTTCCATCATCTACATCAGCGCCAGGCACAGAACAGGTACTCAATATTTGTGAATGAACGTACGTGTGCATGCTCAGTCACTCAGTAGTGTTCAACTCTTTGCGACCCCATGGACTGTAGCCCACCAGGCGCCTCTCTCCATGGAATTTTCCAGGCAAGAATATTGGAGTGAGTTGCCACTTCCTCCTCCAGGGGGTCTTCCTGACCCAGGGATCAAACCTGCGTCTCCTGCATTAGCCGGCAGATTCTTTAGCACTGAGCCATCTGGGAAGTCCAGAGCCCTGTTATAAGCAAGATCCTGTGTGTGTACATGTGTGTAATGTGTTAACAATGATAATCTAGTAGGAGAGATAACAAGTAAATTCACAGGATAAAGCACATGCAGCAAGAGCTAAGTGATGAGTCAGATCATTAAGCATGGATAGAAGTAGTGAGGATGATTGACAAGATTCCCTGGAGAGGTAGAACCTGACTTGGAGTAGGATTTTTATGGGTGAAGAATTCTGAAAGGCATTGGAGGTTTTTAAAAAAGACCTAAACATGTCAAGAAGATGATGATAAAGTGCAGGGCATTTTCAGACTTCGTGGATTAGAGAGACGAGCTGAAGACAAGATGGGGTTTGAGTTCAAGGCTATGGAGTGAATAGTTTATCCTAAGAGGCTGTGAATGGAGTGGTGAAATAACAAAGGTGTTATCCCACAAAAATTATCCTTTAAGCAGATAGAATTTAAATTAATAAGAGGTTCAACACTTGAATCCAACTACAAGGCATACCTCGGGGATGTTGCCAGTTTGGGTCCAGACCATTGCAATAAAGAGAATATCACAATAAAGCATCACCGAATTGTTTGGTTTCTCAGTGCATACAAAAGTTATGTTTACACTGCACTGTAGTCTATTAACTGTGCAATAGATTTGTGTCCAAAAAAATATATACCTTAATTTAAAATATTTTACTGCTAAAAAATGCTAACCATCCCCTGAACCTTCTGGGAGTTGTAATTTTTTTCAATAGTAACATCAAAGATCACTGATCACAGAGCATCACAACACATATGATCATAATGAAAAAAATCTGAAATATTGTTAAGAATCACCGACATTGGACACAGAGACTCAATGAGCAGATGCTGTTGGAAAAATGGCGCTGATGGACTTGCTCATTGTCACAAACCTTCAATTTGTAAAAAATGCAGTGTCTGGAAAAAGCAATAGAGTGAAGTGCAGTAAAATGAAGAATGCCAACTTAGAAATCCTAACATCGTGTACATCATGATGCTAGAACTCTGTTACGCAAGTTTGTCGTTTGTTTAGTCACTCAGTTGTGTCCAACTCTTTGCGACCCCATGTCCTGCAGCCTGACAGGTTCCTCTATCCAAGGGGATTTTCAGGCAAGAGTACTGGAGCAGGTTGCTAGTTCCGCAGCCCCCTCACTCTCTCCCCGCCTTGTTCCCCCCTCCCTTGCCCCGGGGGATCTTCCCAACCCAGGGACTGAACCCCGGTCTCCTGCAAGTCTCCTGGATTGCAGGTGGATTCTTTACTGCTGAGCCTCCAGGCAAGCCTGCTATGCAAGTGTGTGCACATATGGGGCTTCCCAGGTGGTGCTGGTGGTAAAGAATCCCCCCAGCCAGTGCAGGAGTAGCAACAGATGTGGGTTTGATCCCTGGGTTGGGAAGATCCCCTGGAGGAGGAAATGGCAACCCACTCCAGTATTCTTGCCTGGAGAATGGAGAGAGGAGCCCGGCAGGTCCACGGGGCCCCAAAGAGCTGGACACAACCGAGCACACATGCACACACTGTTGACTCACATTATGCCTCTGTTCCCTTTTTTGTCATCTTCCATTCATGGTCTACCTACAGAACTCAAGAGAAGCAATTCGGTATGCAGAGAGAAAATGAGTCAGCAATATGCTCATAAGCGGCACTTACAGAAATGCATACAGACAGTAAAAATACTTAACACAGCTACTGGTTCAAGCCTTTCGGCAAAGATCAGCTGAGTGATTGCTATTACTTTTATTTTTCACTACTATTAGCACTCTCTTTGTTGACATGGTTGCAAATGCAAGCTTCACATTCAGGTATGTGTCACATTCAAAAATTTAAGGGCCTTGCATTCAGTGCCTTGGAGAGATTGTAGAGGAAGTTTTGGTGAGACCTCCAGCTGAAAATTTCCCGAAAAATCTGGAGAGGTGGAACTGGAGCTTGAAAATATCAAGATGATCACCATCATGGACATCACCCCTTTAGACTCTTCCTACACTTTACAATTTGCCAACTATTTGCATGTTCATTAGCTCAAACTTCGATTTCCACATTAAGTCTGGAGAGTGAATACTATTAGACTCATTTCAGAGATAGGAAAATTAAGAGCAGTGCTATCCAATAAAAACATGTGAGCCACATATGTAATTAAAACATCTTTGGTAGCCACATTAGAAAAGTAAAAAGAAACAGTTTAAATCAATTCTAATAATATATTTTATTTAACACATGTCCAAAATACTATCATCCCAACAGGTAATCAATATGAAAATGATCAAAGAGATAATTCACATTCTTTCTCATTTGTTTGGTACTCTTTGAAATCTGGTATCTTAACACTCACAAGACACGTCAGTTTAGACTAACCACATCCAAGTGCTCAACATCACAGGTGATCTAGTCACTTCTGATTCAGGTAGCTCAAGTCTATGGCTGGCTGGCTCAGGGTGAGAATGTAAATCAGGACCCCAAGCAGAACAGTAAGAACAGTGCCCACAACTCAGGAAACCATACAGACAATTAGAAAGACCTTTGCTCCTGATCGGATGCTTGTAGTGAGAATCACTGTAAAAATGAAACAAATCAGCCAAAGGAAAATGAGTTTGCGCCATTCAATCCAAATGTGTTCCAGTGTCGCAAATATTTAATTTTTTTTAAATGTTAGGACAAGTGTGAGAAAGAAACAGTTTGAGCCCTTTCCAGCAAAATGCCTGCAACAGAGAAGTCAGAGAGGCTATGCTTCTTGCAACCCTGAAAACACAATCAGAACCCACGTTATTTCCAACCTTTTCAGACTGTGCTTGTATTTCCAGGGACAGAATCTGACTAATGGACAGGGATTTAAGTATTTGTGGTAACATCTTCGAATAGGCAAGTTTCAAGTCAACCTAGTGCTATCTGCCTTTGGAGGCAGCCCTCACTGCCTCAATGACACAGGTATGTGATTGTTTGTGAAAATATGTTGTGCACATTAAAATGAGAATTTACATGAAAATATGTATATATTCAGATTGAATGAAAAAATGATATATATCTGATTGTCAGAACTTAGTTATCATTTAATTGGAACTGATTTGAGGTATGAAGCCTTTATTATCAATGTATTAATGCAGGTATTTAAATTATTCAGAAACAGAGATTCTCCCAAGAGCTTTACTTGGAACTCTTTATTGGAACCAATATCCTTCGAAGCTTAAAGGAAGGTTGACCCAGGGACCCAGATGAAGTGAAAGTCCTTGATCCTACATGTCACCATGAGAAATACACCAGATTGCTGAGACATTTTGATGGTTTGTTACTCATACTACATTCCTGACCTAGGTTATTTTCACTTTTACCTTCATGTGGCTTCTAGAACAAATGTGAATGTATTAAAATATATATCTACAAAAGAGAATACAGATGCCCTTTGGGGAAAGATGCTCAGGAAAGATAAAGTCAGTAAGAGATGAAAAAAGAGCTGATTGTTGGAGAACATGTACTTTCAAGTACCAATGTACTATTTTCATCCATCCCCTATCAACAGTTTATTTATTCATTTTTCTTAAAAAAATTCCTAGTTAAGGTAAATCTTAACCTGAGGTTTTAGTGCAGCCATCCTGATACTTGCAGGCCTTTGATAAATTTAAAAAGAGAGAGAATTAATAGATCCTCTGCTCAGGAAAAAAGAAAAAAATCATTTACACACAAACTCTTACACCTAAGTTAAAAAGTACTTCAGTGCTAGAATCCCTCCATTGCCCTTCCCAAGTCTAGATGGAACTCTAGATGGAGACGTCCTGCTTTCAAGTCACTTACTATAACACATGGTGCTGGAACTATCTGGCAGAATGAGAACCATTGATCAGACTGCATTTAGTTTTGACTGCTTGCTTTCCCAATTATGAATTGTAATTACACAGGATGTAAACATGAGTTTAAGTGGTTGTAAAGCTGCTCCAATACTTGTCACACTATTAATTTAATAAACTAAATATTTAGCTGGAGTATTTATAATTAGGATCAACTAGCTGAAGGATTCTTGCAAATGTCATCATCTTATATTTGGACCCACTTTTTTTTTCCAAAGGGAGAGAAAAAGAGACAAAGAGTGATGGCACTAATCTCTTGCCTTTAGGTGTTTATCACACCATGAAAGCCAAAACAATTACTCAGGGCTTCATGGGGTAGGCATGACTGGTAAACAGCAAAATGCTATTTCCTTGGAGAATGTTTTCTTGCCGTGTTTCACACGGGTAGATTTTCCCCACAGGAGCGGCCCCTCCTTCAGAGCAAAACACAGACGAACAGAAATGACATTATGTTCTTGCCTGCCTGGGGCAAAAAGACTCACCTATTCTTAATAGGACTTCAGGTGTGTGATTTTCTGCCATTTTCCTTCTTTTATTAGATTAGAATGACTTACCCCAGTAAGAGCAAAGCTGCAATGCGGTGTCATCACGGCAGGGCTCCTGGAGGAGACACACTATGGTACACTATGTCTTTAACATAACTTGACACGTTCTCACCACGCAGGAATTTTCACATCTATTCTGACAGATGTAGGAGGGATAATAATTATTTTTTTCTCTCTTTCAGTCAGGTCCTTTTACCCACAGAATTCAAAGTTCACTAATTAAATAACATTTAAAAGCAATGCCTCTGAAAAAAATGAGACTAGGTTAAGAAAATGATAATATTTTTACTTCCAATTCTCTGCAGTTTGCTCCAGTCAGCCTAGCTAAATCTTTAGTGTTAACATAATTAGGTCTTGCAGAATAATGGCCCATTTTACCAGCTATCATTCTAGGTTAATAAAAACATCACATAATTTGAGATGTTACTACTCCATTTTAATTCAATCATCAATTAAAAAAAGCTCTTGGGTGATGGGAGAAGGCAGAGAGGGGATTCCAGCATTTGTTAGATGTTCAACTGTAGTCTAAACAACTTAAAAATCATTTAAGTCTTCTTGGTAGACTTGTTTCAGAACCTACTCTAAAAATGTGTTGGGGTTAGAAATTTTTCTGCCATAATGGATCTTAAATAACTTCATTTTTCAAGATTAATGTAAGTTTTTCACAGATGTTATTTTCTCCTTTCTAGTTAAATGTAATAACATTATTTATACAAGGGATATGCCTGTTGCTTAGTTATTTTATTCTTCAGATGCGAGATGAAGATGGTACATGTGTGAGTCACACCTTACCAGGTGTTGAAGAGTAAAAATTCTTCATGTTCCCAAGATTGTTGGTAACAATCCAAAATATGATAGTTGGCATTCTTAATTCTTTCTGACATCATATTAGGCTTATACACAGTTTATGCTGAGAATTCATTGGCAAATTTTTTGGTAACTAAAATGAAAAACTACTTTTAGTATAAAATAGTGAAAGTAAGATAAAAGTGAAAAATTCTTCCATAATGAAATGATCTGAACTGTCAGAATATTTGTGCCAAATGGACATTTGATATTTCTTGGAAAGAAGATTGATTAGAATCTAGTCCTGATTTCCTGAGGCAAAGAAAGAATTGTTCACAACCACACATTTGGATCCAAACTCTAGGGGTGTTCCTTATCTATATTTCTCACTCCTATATGCCATTATGGCTGCCCAATTAGTTTTTCTAAAAAATGAATCCTAGAGTTTTACTCAGTTATTCAGATTGTTCTAAGATGCAGCTTAGGTTTTGCCACCATTGCCATCCTTATTGATAAAGGCTGAGAATCGAAACAGTGGGTATGAAATTCTAGTTCAGATTTCTGAAGCTAAAGCTTTAAATTGTACACAAACAGAATTCAGTGCATAACAAGTATATAGAACAGGTAGTTCAAAGTTCCCACACATTCTGTGTAACCCTGTGAGCAGATAAACTGTTAAATAATTATCATATCTAGTATTTAACAACAGGTGAAGGGCAACAACCCATTTCCCACATAGCACAGAGCATCCCATCTCAGAATAGGGGGTCCTTACTTCCAAGTAATACTGGATAATTGATGGCAAAGAGTGAAGATGATGAGACAAAAAATCTGATTTCAGGGTTTCCTCACAGCTCCCCCCAGCCCATCCAAACCTTCCTACATTCAGTAAGCCCACAGGTTGGAGGAAAAGGGAAGTGGAGCGTTAACTGTAGGGATTGAACTGTGACCAGTATGCCTTCTCCCACTGGCTTCCTAGGTGGCGCTAGTGGTAAAGAGCCTGCCTGCCAAAGCAGGAGATTCCGGTTCGATCTCCGGGTGGCAAAGATCCACTGGAGGAGGGCATGGCAACCCAGTCTAGTATTCTTGACTAGAGAATCCCACGGACAGAGGAGCCTGGCAGACTACAGTCCATAGGGTTGCAAAGAGTCAGGCACAACTGAAGTGACCTAACACACGTGCCTTCTCCCAACCTGTACCTGGGTGAATGATCTGTGCTAACTCGGTCATTTGACTCAAGGGCACCTCATGCAGTGTTCATCTCCAGGCAGATCCACTAGGCAGGGGCAGGACAAAAGTACTCACATACCATACTTCTAAATATTTAAAAATTACACATCAAGCTAACATAGTGTTACTTAACCCTATGTTCCATCCTGTTGCTTTAACATGAATACTGTCATACAATTGGAAACCCAGGTATAGGTCTGGAATATTCAGGCTGCTCAGAGTTCTGTACCAGACGCTGGTCCTGAGATACCCTACTCTCTCTCTCCCACCCCTTAGTCCCTTCTTTTCTACCCCTGAGCTCTGGTTTTCACTGCAAGGAGCATCTTCTCAATCATGTGTGGATTCCCCAGTATAACTCCTAGGCCCATGTCACTAATCTATCCATAATATATATTCACCCTTTGCCTCCTCTTGTACTCAAGGATGTACACTCATGATGCTGCTTGCCTTCAGAAGTTTAGACCCCAGAAGTGTACACACCCTAAAAGTGGGTGGAGGACACATACGGAATTCTAGGTTCCTGGCTATGAAGACAAAGTGGGAGGAGAGTCAGAATGGGCCCCACTAAGTAAGTGCCCCCTCTTCTAGGACTGAAACTCCCCCTCTAGGCTGTGTACAGGGTCAGAAACAAATCACTCCTACATCATCACAGGGCAGTCTAAATAAATACCATAAATACCAACACTTTATATATTTGAAAAGTGAAGAAATGTTAATTGCTCAGTCATGTCCGACTCTTTGCAACCCCATGCACCGTAGCCTGCGAGGCTCCTCTGTCCATGAAATTCTCCAGGCAAGAATACTGGAATGGGTGGCCATTCCCTTCTCCAGGGGATCTTCCCAACCTAAGGATTGAACCTGGGTCTCCTGCATTGCAGGTTTACCATCTAAGCCACCAGGGAAGCCTTTTCTATATAGTGGAACCTTGGGACAAAGATTTCTTTGAAGTTTTATATTCATCAAAGGAGTTGTATTTGTACTCTGTGGTAAAGTTGACTGACTAACTCATATATAACACTATATTAACCAACCCTAAGGATTAATCCAAGTAAAGACCAAGCAAGAATTAGGGCCTTAAATATGTGAACAACTTAGTTCCCACTTTTTACCCCAATCCTGTCCTTAGGCATAACATTGTAGATGGAACCAGCTTTGCAAGAATGCTAGAAAACAGCAGATAAATAAAATCCACCGAGTTAGGGTTTAATCAAAGTAATATACTCTTAAGAAGAATTTGAGAATCCAGATTAAAAAGAACATTTCATTTCCATTTGTTATATACCTAAAAGTGAATTTATTAAAAGCAGATCACATCACTTCAGGAAATTCAGAAAACTATATCTAAATACACTGAACGCAAGATATTCCTCATCAATTTAGATTCTTATAGCTTCATAAAGATAAAATGCAGATGAATTGATTTAGATCAGGCCTTCATTAAATTTTAGAACTAGTTTTTGGAAAACTGTGTATTGAAATGTTCAGTCTGATTCCTGAGGAGGTGACAAAGCCATGAGTGGATAATGATAAAGTGCATCACTGCTGGAAATAACATAGTCTGCCTTTGGTTTGTGCTAATAAACTATATGACAACTTAAACTTCAATTTTAATATTAGAAATCCACCTCATTATAAGTAATCTCAAACTCTTTATGTTATCGGCATTTTCACGTGTAGTCTTTGGTGAGCTTGAAATACAATTTGCTGTTTATGCTTCTAATGTAAATCTCCAATTTCTGGTTGGCCACTCCGGCACTAAGCCAGAGCTCTAATTTATTTCCATCTTTCCTTATTTCTTACATCAAAAGAGACTGTGGGTTTGAATAACAAACATTCAATCGACTTAGACGTGGGGTGGCAAGGCAGCACGGGCATTACTGTTTACCTTTTATTGCCTTCTTTGAATTGGCTTTTCTGGGAACAAAACCAATAAGACATGCTGTTCCTTCATCTAGTTTTCACCGAGGATATTTATCAGAAGACATCCCCATCCCCCAGTTCAGCAAAGAGCAGTGGCAGGGTAAAGAATTCAGACTGGAAGTAGGCGTCCAACATAACACCATCATAGATTATTGCTCTACCAAGTCATGCAAGACTTCACTGTCCTTCAGACACTGGCTCGGGCTGATAATTGTTTTTGACTCCAGGAGATGCTGTCGCTAACACATTTGTAACCTGTAGGACAACAGTGTGGTGGGAATGGAATACACACTGTTTTAGTCACTTTGGAACTTTGCACTGGTTCTTTCCTCCTCTCCCCACCTTGCTGTCTTGCACAGTAATTGGCCTAATAAAAGGCAGAAACAAGAATTTATTATACCTTGGGCGGTACTTAAAACAAACTTTATTCTCAAGAACAGCAGTTATGTCTAGCTGCTGCTGGGTATTTTGATATTTCCTATAAATACTTAGTCTGAATATATTCAAAGTCAAATTGCTAATCACTCAATATCCCTGCGACTTTCCTGGTACCCCAGGTTTTCTCTTATGATACTCCATGTAAACACTGTAATTGGAAAGATACATAGATCAGCATCCCTAGAGTCACATGATCACATCAATCTGTGAAAATAGCATGACTTAAAAATAAAAGTCTCTTAGTACTCTGCCAACAGGCTTTGGCATAATCTTGGCAATCACTTAGATTTTTTTTTTTTTTTTGCTGTTATAATTTTTCCCAAGTGGAAATAGTCTCATATTTTGCAGAAGTTGTCCAGGCTAATGAACATCAATCCATCTTCCTGGGTACTAAATTCGTCAGCTGAGTGTATTCGGTCCACATAGGAATCAGTAAAGTGAGTGTGAAACTGCTCGGTGGCTGCTCCTTTCATCTTAAGAAATTGCAATACGAATTCCTGAAATCGTTTATGCAGGAATTTTTATTCTTTAAATCTTCTAGTGTTAAAGCAACAAGAAAACACTTAGAATGTCCTTTGGTGGAATCTTATTACACTTGTTAATATATGTAAACTGATATTCTTTGATGCCAGCAAGTTTGTTGCCCTTACAGAGAAATCTCTGCACAATGGAACAAAACAGAATGGAAGGAGGACAAAATAAAATGTCAGTCTTTGCTGATTCGAATTAGATACATTAACAGATTGTCTGGTAACACAAATTGGCAAGAATACAAAAAATCTACATATTACAGTATTCCAAGAAAAATAACTTCATTTGAATACAAAAGGATAGATACACTTTCTTTTCTCCTGTAGCCACTCTTGGGGACAGTGGATGTGTGCTCGCACTGGGATGACTCAGTGCTGCTAAGATACACAGGGTATGACTGGCTGGAGCTTTTGGAGGGGGCTGTTACACGTGTGCATTACTAACATCAGACAAAGAAATCTTTCAACCAACAAGGGTTACAGAGCAACGGTTCACTAAAGCACAGGTTGGAAGGGGGTTCAGGGACTGAAGCAGGCCAATATGGCAGCTTGTAACAGACTTCCTTAGACCCACAAAGCAATGCCAGCAAAGGATGCTTCTATTTGGTTGGTCCACACACAGGGCCAGGTGGTGCTGGGGCACACCACGTGCCAGTAGCAAATGTTTTTTAGGTTGGTTGATTTGTTGTTGTTGTTTTTCTTTCCTTTTGGGGGGCTATCACAGCCTTTCCGATGGGTGGTAAGCTCTGCAGCTGGCAATGTGATTCGCAGTGATAATATCAACAGCTGCCAACTCCTCTGAGAGTCAGAAATTAACAGTCTTGACTCAGGTGTGCTGTCCACGGCTGATAAATATGGCTTAGTTCAGTTAGGCCTTCTTTGTACACTGTGTTTGAGTAGGGGTGTCTGAGGGCGGGTTTCCTATGTTAGTAGCAAAGGCTGGGGCTGTGTTTGCTTCCCCAGAGCACGGCCCGTCTGGTGGCTGGGTGCGCCGCCTAGATGCCCAGGGGGCCGGCTGTCCCCAGCAGAGCGGCCAGCAGCAACAGCAGCGACAGCAGCGCGGGGGAGCCGCGCGGGGGCGCGCCCTGGCCGGCATCGGGGCCGCAGCTGCCCGCCTCCTCGCACCGCAGCTTCTCGCACAGGACGCCCGTGTACGCGGCTGGGCACAGGCAGCGCACGTTGTTGTGGCACGTCCCTCCGTTCTGGCAGTGCAGGAGCTCGTTGTCGCAGACATTCGCTGCAGAACGAGGGAGGGGGGCGCGGGGAGGAGAAGCAGAATCAATTTAAGTTCATCTGGTACATCATGTTTTCAGCTTAAAAAAAAATCTCTATCGATCTTGTGCTCCCCCCTCCCCTCCGCAAACTAAGCATGTGACTCCGATTTCCAAACAAATGTAGTTTGCTGCCTTTGTTTTGATCATATGAATCCTTTTCATATAGATTTTTTTTTTCTGCAATCTTGGATATTATCATTGTCCATTTCAGACAATCAAGTACAAAGAAATGTGATACTCCGGGTTTGGCAGTATCTTCTCTTCACGGAACTGGGACCTGTTGTGACCTCCAGGGCTGTTCAAGGATAGTGCCTCATACAAGAATGCAGGGCTTTGGAGCCAGATAAATGGAATTAAAATGCAAAGCAGTACTGCTAGAATGACCAAGAACTTCTAAGGGGTGGGCCATTCTCTCCGCGGGTGATTCCAGCGCTGCATGCAGGAAGTCGGGAGCCAGCGGCAAGCATGAGAAGGGAGGGGTGGGGCAGGGGGCAGGCAGCATGCTCCAGGCAAGGTGGCAGCCAGATCCGAGGAGAGAAAGCTTTTCATGGGAGTAATGTGAGGAAGAGCAGTGCATTTGTGCCTAATAGCCTATTAGGATATTTATCGCTTTGTAAATATAGCAACTAGAGTCCAAGGTTACCTTGATTTCCAGGGGTAATAATAAATGCAATGGTGAAACCCTGATTATCAAAACTTTATTATGTCCATCAATTAATAAAATCAGTTTGAATAAATAAAGCAAGCAATTTCAGATACTAAAATTCATTCACAGTCCCTGTCATGTAACTTGCATCTCTAATAATTTATTTCTTCAAAGATCAAGTTTTCCTTATTATTCCATGTCTCCTATTCCTTTAGATAATCAAGGTTTCACTGATTTAGCAGAATAATAAATAGAACACAGGGAAATGAAAACAGCACCAAAGAGGAAAAGAGCTAAGAACACTTCCCAGCAACATATGCCACTTAAGCACTTACTATATAGAACCACTCTGGAAAGGGGAGGGGGGTGGCGCAGAGCAGAAAAAGGAGCTTCTTATAAATTATAACATTCTTCTTTAAAAAATGTCATAGTCAAATTTCCCCAATTTGACACACACGCACACGCATATTCATACTATCAAGTGTAAAGTATTTTAAAAAAATAACCCTCTTCTCCCAGTAATAATTCAATAAAGAATATTGCCTTGTCCATTAATCATGTTCAACAGTTATGTCACCGTCAAAAGAAGCTTCTTAAATGTAAACATGCTAATGTCCTGTGTGCAAATGAGCTGAGAAAAGATGGTGGTGGATGCTCAGGAGTTAATAAAAATGTGCCCTAAATAGGGCCCTATCTTCCCACCTTTCACAACAATTCCTTGGAGACCTCTATCATAGTTGTATAATGGATTGGTATAATTTTCAAGTGTACCCCCACGTGCTATCTGTAAATGTTAGAAGTGACTATTAAGACCTACTAAATCCTTCAGGCTCACAATATTGATATACAAGGTAGTGTTTCAAGGGTTCTAATGATTATGTAAGCTACTTCTCATCGGGTGACTTATAAACCATAAATATTAGACCCAAATTGTAGTATTTTACGAGCCTTGGTTAAAAAAAAAAAAAGTCAAGATCTGTAGCTCTGAGGCAAAATCTACAAGACTAGAGTGGTTAAACTCATGGTCAAAACTGACAAAACCCTACTTTTTTTTTTTTGGTTGTTGTTAATTTGGAAAGCATACATAGGGTTTCAGGATTTTGTTTTGCTTACGTTTCAGAAAATATCTGTTTAATTGGGGCAACATGGAATAAACAGATCCAAATAACTGTTTCCATTTAAAGTTAAAGATTCTCAGCATTTCTTGTTCCAGGCAGCAGATTGCTGAATGGGATATTTCCTTTCATTTGGGCACTACACATAGGGAAATATTGTTTCCATCAATATTGATAATTGCTTGCCTTGAATAATTGAGAAGAAATCAATAGTTAATTAAATATCACTCCCCGTAAGAAAAAAAAAAAAGCTCTTTTTCTTCTTCTTGGACTTGAATGTAAATCAGTTGTTGAACAGAGGTTTCCTTTTTTTCAAGAATCTGGTGATTAAGTTAAAATTCAATACCTTTCCTACATTTAAATAATCTACTAGTTGATGTTGATGATTGTGAGAAATTTAATAAATACTCAAGGACCAGATGAAACCCAGGATTAATAATCACATTAATTGGAGTAATATGTTTTCTATAAGTGATAAGGAGAAAAAATGGAACCTGGAATATATTTAATTACTTTAGAATTTACTTTAAGACACATTTCATTTGGTCTCTTGATTGTGCTGTTCAACAAACACAGAGCTTTACCATATGCATAGATCTCTCTGTTGGAATCACATGTTAGAAGCACATCTAAACCGAAGTACAAATCTTACCTGCTATTCATAAACTTATGCTCCATCCTCATGTCATTTTAAACTAAATTTGTAGTGCCTAATGAATAAACTAAGTAGTTAACAAATATCATTAAGCTCTTCTTCAGCATACTAAACACCATGAAAAAATAAAAGAAATGGCATAATCTCTGCTCTTACAAAGTTTAAATCTGGTTTGCAAAATAAAATATATACACAAAAAATAATATAATGTAGATTTCATTAAAATACTTTTATCAGTTCTGTCCAGCTCAGTCAGCATCTGTTGTGTGTCAGATGTGTTGCTAAATCTACTGCTGTATGGTTATAACTCTATCTGCCCTAAAGGAGCTCACAGTTCTGCAGAAAACAAACAAATGAACATATACAGAAATAATTATGATACAATATGAAAAAAAACTACAATGGAAGCAAACTGCTAGGGGAACTCAAATGCTGGTATAAGTAATTACCTGGAGGAAGATTTGAGAAGAGTACAGAAAGGAGATTGTATTTGAACAATGACATGCATCGGGCAAATATTGGTAGAAAAGCATTATGGTCGGGGAAACTCTATCAGTAAAGGCAAGAAGATGTGAAAATACTTTGTGCTGGCTGTTAAGCATTTGTCACTCAAGTCTAAATCCACCTTTCTTCTGATGTTGAGGCTGAAGCCCTGCATGCTGTCTCCTGGTTTCCACCAACAGGGTGCACTAGAGAGAAAGAGAAGGCAGGAGGAAGGAAGCACAGATTTCCCTTTCCCTGATTCAGGGCTCTTCCTAAGACTATTGTCCCAGCAATGGCCCCACATCCCAACAGCAGCAGTTTGTTCTGGGGCTCAGCCTTTTCAGAACCAGTTTCAGTCTCACCCTTAGAGGTTTCTGCCCCAACCTGGCAGTATTCCTTCTCTAGAGGTGTGAGCCCCAGTTCCAAGGGGCTCCTGCCTAACATTTCAGGGGTAATAGTAGCAGTTAGGCATTACTTCTCCTAAGAGGCATGGGTCCCACATCTGTGGGGTCTCTCCTCCAAACTGTTAGCTTCTCATAACCCCATCCTCTTTTACTACTCCCTGCTCACACAACTGAAAATTTCTGAGTTATTTCAGTGTCCTCTTCTCATGTCTAAATTCTAAAGCACCTGTTTAACCATTTCCTTTAGTAAATTCTCTCTACTGAAATATGTAGTGTGGGTTCACTTTTCTGACTGGAGCCTGAGAGACACATGGAAAATGTTGGTGAATGATAAAATTCTGTGTAACATGCTACAGAGTTTAGACCGTCTGAGCCACCAGGGAAGCTCAACAAGCAATGCGAAGCTGTCAAAGACCTATGGGCAGGGTGATGATTTAAAGGGGGGAAAGGTGAGGCTAGGCCTGAGAAAGGACAGGCTGGAGGCAAGGTGACCAGATACTTCAACAGAATAGGCTTGGTCTGGGTTAGAACACTGGGGAGGAGGAAGGAAGAACATATTTGGAGGCAGGTTATCTGAAATAGGTAAGAGAAAGTCCGAGGTTCCTATTTTTGACATTTGGACACATCATAATGCAATTTATTAAGAAAAGACTGGAGGCAGGGTTTGGTTAGGGAAGAAAATAAACTCTCTCTTTCTCTCTCTCTCTCTTTTTTTTAATCTGTTGACTTAGAGGGATCACAGGCTCTTCTGCAGGGGTCTTGTTATTAGTTGGAAAAAACTAGTTAAGAGTTCAGGAGGTAGTTCTTCCTGGAGATACAGATTTGGAACAGGGGTGATGGTGGTCATTGTTACAAATAGTGAAGAGAAAGGAACAGAAGACCTCATCTGCTAGAATATAGATTAAGTTGAAAGGAAAACTGAAAATAGAACCCTGAAGAATATCCACATTTAAGCCATAGGCAAAGAAAGAAAAACCAGGAATGATGCTGAGAAAAAAAGATTTCAGCAAAATGCAGTGATGATATGAGGTTATAAAATTAATCACAGAAGTCTTCCTGCTGTGGTTAGCTGGATCTAGGAATAGACTGGAAGAGTATGAAAGGAAGGGCACTTTGAGCTTGGGTAAAGGAAATATGCAAAGTAAGCCCTGCATGCTCTTGATTGAATCTGACAGAAGGGATTTTAGAATAATTAGAAAAAGGATTGGAGGAATTTGAGGAATTAATGTTTAATAGAGGTCTTTGGTTGTCAGTCTAAAGTAGTAGCTTTCAACAGTGGATGATTTCCGT
>NW_024070212.1:35122954-35162642 GCF_014754425.2 Oryx dammah
GCGCGTCAGCCCCAAGCGTGTCATATCCTGCATCCGACATAGACTGGTATTTCGATTCTTACATGTTATTATACATGTTTCAATGCCATTCTCCCAAATCATCACACCCTCTCCCTCTCCCTCTGAGTCCAAAAGTCCGCTATACACATCTGTGTCTCTTTTGCTGTCCTGCATACAGGGTCATCATTGCCATCTTCCTAAATTCCATATATATGTGTTAGTATACTGTATTGGTGTTTTTCTTTCTGGCTCACTTCACTCTGTATAATCGGCTCCAGTTTCATCCATCTCATCAGAACTGATTCAAATGTATTCTTTTTAATGGCTGAGTAATACTCCATTGTGTATATGTACCACAGCTTTCTTATCTATTCATCTACTGATGGACATCTAGGTTGTTTCCATGTCCTAGCTATTATAAACAGTGCTGCGATGAACATTGGGGTACATGTGTTTCTTTCAATTCTGGTTTCCTCTGTGTGTATGCCCAACAGTGGGATTGCTGGGTCATAAGGCATTTCTATTTGCAATTTTTTAAGGAATCTCCACACTGTTCTCCATAGTGGCTGTACTAGTTTTAAAACAAACCCTGCAGATTTCCTCAGAGTAGTTTTGGGCACTCTACGTTGTTCACGTGGACTGTGAGTAATCTCAGCTGCTGAAAGGGAAGCAGACCTAGGGAACACTTAGGGTTTTTGACTTGTGTGTATTCACTCCTGTCACCTCTGCTCCTTACTTTCCCCACCTTGCTTCACTTAAAACTCTTGGAGCCTTAAGGCAGTGCAGGTAGCTTTGGGGAGCAGATGGTTATCTCATGAAAACCTCTTTTCATGTTAAAAAAAGGTCAGTGAGGGGCTTAATTTTCTTTTCAGGATAAAGTCTAAAATAGGAAACTGGCACGTATTCTGTGTCCAACACAGGTTTGTGGATTTTCAAATACTTACAGTGTGGAAGAAGGTTACTTCTCACCTTCAGTGATTTGTTATATAAAAAAATACATTACTTAACAGTTGTTAGATAAGCAGTAGCCTGTGATGTTAATAGAGGACATCAAATGAACTGGAGAGTCAACTTGGTATTTCATTTTCATTTTTCTAGCGTCTTTCAAAACATCCAGTACAATAGAGTATCTTGGGACTCCTGCTTTAAAGATGGGCATGAGAAATCTTGCAACTGTTTTATGAGTCCCCAGGTGAATAATAGGCCCACCCTTAATATTTGTGGTTTTAACTTGGAGCCAGAGTATAAATGGAGGCTCTTGCCTGGCATGTTGGGCCCACGCAGAAGTCTATAGCTGGGGCCCTGTTGTTGGCTAGTCTATGGGGAGTACAGAAAGCCACCAGCAACACCAATTATCTGTTTCCTTGTATTATTCATCGTATGTATTTTGGAGTATTTTGTCTCTACCTACCCCAAATGTCTGAGATTTTCAAGGCAGCACTGGCACAGCTTTTACAGTCTTAGTAGTGCTTGGCACAGGGCTGTGGACATAGCAATAATAATGATATAATAATAATTTTACTGCTTTTAACTGCATAAAGATTTAGGTTATATGAAACTCCTTATATCTCAAATCTGTGAGATAAATATTAGATGCAGATGCAAGGAAATTATATTTAAAGAAGAATGACATATGACTTAGAAAATGCACCCCAGCAATTTAAGTCCATTGTTTCCAAGAAGCCTTTTGAGGCCTTTTCTTTCTCAAGTAGGCGCTTCATTCCAATCCCAAAGAAAGGCAATGGCAAAGAATGTTCAAACTACTGCACAACTGCACTCATCTCACATGCTAGCAAAGTAATGCTCAAAATTCTCCAAGCCAGGCTTCAACAGTATGTGAACCGTGAACTTCCAGATGTTCAACCTGGATTTAGAAAAGGCAGAGGAAGCAGAGATCAAATTGCCAACATCCGCTGGATCATCATAAAAGCAACTGAGTTCCAGAAAATCATCTACTTTGCTTTATTGACTACAACAAAGCCTTTGACTATATGGATCACAACAAACTGTGGGAAATTCTTAAAGAGTTGGGAAAACAAGACCACCTGCCCTGCCCTGAGAAATCTGGATGCAGGTCAAGGAGCAACAGTTAGAACTGGACATGGAAAAACACACTGGTTCCAAGTAGGGGAAGGAGTATGTCAGGCTGTATATTGTCACCCTGCTTCTTTAACTTCTCTGCAGAGGACATCACGAGAAACGCTGGGCTGGAAGAAGCACAAGCTGGAATCAAGATTGCCAGGAGAAATATCAATAACCTCACATATGCGATGGCACCCCACTCTGGTACTCTTGCCTGGAAAATCCCACGGACAGAGGAGCCTGGTAGGCTGCAGTCCATGGGATCGCTAAGAGTCGGACACGACTGAGCGACTTCACTTTCACTTTCACATATGCAGATGACACCACCCTTATGGCAGAAAGTGAAGAGGAACTAAAGAGCCTCTTGATGAAAGTGAAAGAGGAGAGTGAAAAAGTTGGCTTAAAACTCAACATTCAGAAAACGAAGAGCATGGCATCTGGTCCCATCACTCATGGCAAATAGATGGGGAAACAATAGAAACAGTGTCAGATTTTATTTTGGGGGGCTCCAAAATCATTGCAGATGGTGACTGCAACCATGAAATTACAAGACACTTGCTCCTTGGAAGAAAAGCTTACCAACCTAGAGAACATATTAAAAAGCAGAGACATTTCTTTTCCAACAAAGATCCATCTAGTCAAGGCTATGGTTTTTCCAGCAGTCATGTATGGAGGTTAGAGTTGGACCATAAAGAAAGCTGAGCACTGAAGAATTGATGCTTTTGAACTGTGGTTTTGGAGAAGACTCTTGAGAGTCCCTTGGACTTCAAGGAGATCCAACCAGTCCATCCTAAAGGAAATCAGTCCTGAATATTTACTGGAAGGATGATGCTGAAGCTGAAACTCCAATACGTTGGCTACCTGATGTGAAGAACTGACTCATTGGAAAAGACCCTGATCTTGGGAAAGATTGAAGGCGGGAGGAGAAAGGGACGACAGAGGATATGGTTGGATAGCATCACTGACACGATGAACATGAGTTTGAGTAGGCTCCAGGAATTGGTGATGGACAGGGAAGCCTGGCTTGCTGCAGTCCATGGGGTTGCAGAGCGTTGGACATGACTGAGCAACTGAACTGAACTTGGGTTTAGTTCATAAAACTTGGGTTTTATGTTCCCTTGACAATTGTTCATATACCTCTTTTTAGCAATCCTCACATTCTATTTATATTATTGTTCTTTAAGCATATACCCTAGCTCTTCTGGAATGCGAGATGTTAAAGCAGAAGGAGTCTCACTCACCTTTGCGGGATCCTGTACATTCCAGAAAGACTTAATCCTTGCTCGGTAAATGTGTGTTTGAATTTAAATCTGGAAAATATTTAATGCAGCATCTTTTTATTAAATGCACTTTAGAGGAAAGATAAATATCACACAAATAAATCATTGCTTATACTCTGTAGACCCTGAGAGCAGATCCTCAAAAATACAGTATTGTGTAGTTGTGGGTTTTTTTTTGTTGTTGTTGTTTAGTTACTAAATCATGTCTGATTCTTTTGTGACCCCATGGACAGTAGCCCACCAGGCTCCTCTGTCCATGGGGTTTCCCAGGCAAGAATACTGGAGTGGGTTGTCATGCCCTCCTCCAGGGGATCTTCCTGACCCAGGGATGTAACCTGTGTCTCCTGCATTGGCAAGCAGATTCTTTACCACTGAGCCACCAGGGAAGTCTAGTTATGAGTGCGTGTGTGTGAAGTAGCTTCATAATACCTTGGTTAAAAAGGAATTTTAGATTTGAAAACTGGTTTATTTCATTACACATCAGAAATCTACACCATCTTTAATCAAAACTCTATCCAGATTAACTTGATAAAATAACTGATTAATATAAAAACAATATTTAAAAATTACCAGTTGAAGAGTGATAAAAGTTTTCCTCTTCAAACCATGGTTTAATAATTACTAGGACGGTGCTCACAATCAACATATAAGTGTTTATCAGAGCATTTGTTCTTTAGGCAAAGTTACTTACGATTTAAAAAAGGACCAGGATAAGTGATATGCAAATCTTCAAAATACATGAATTTGCTACTGCAATAAAAAGAAAGTTGCTCAGTTGTGTCCAACTTTGCTACCCCACGGACTGAACAGTCCATGGAATTCTCTAGGCCATTCTATAGGCCACCAATGCTGGAGTGGGTAGTTGTTTCCTTCTCCAGGGGCTCTTCCCAACCCAGGTATCGAACCCAGGTCTCCCTCATTGCAGGCGAATCTTTACCAGCTGAGCCACTAGGGAAGCCCAAGAATACTGGAGTGCATAGACTATCCCTTCTCCATAGATTTTCCTAACCCAGGATCTGAACCGTGGTCTCCTGCACTGCAGGCTGATTCTTTACCAGCTGAACTACCAGGGTAGTGTGTGAATAGCTTTCACCTTCAACAATAAATTAAAACATGATTTGTCCTGTATGCAAGGCTTTTTCACATTGCACTAGACAATTCCCTTCTAACTTTCCACCCACTCATTATATTGTTAAAAATTTAACAGTATCTCCTAGGTGATGATTGAACAGTGGTTATCTTTTTTGCTGTGTCACCTGTACTGACTGATACAAAATCATGTGATGGAGTCTTATAGTTACCGTAGAGGATTTTATGTTAGAAGTGAGGGTGTAAATGATGTTTGAAAGAACTTTAGTTACTGACGTATTGTTTGTGTTAAATAATTCATATCCCAAGGGGGTCTTGAAGTTCTGAGAACAGCATCTCCTTGTATTCTCTTTCCTTTAAACATCACCTTACACTTCTCATGCACCCCTGTTATTTTCCTCTTCTTTCAACTAGATAGCTTCATATCTCTACTGAATGATGAGATTTCTGAGCATTTATAGCTGATTTTTAACTTGGTCAGAGAATGAAAACATGTTGAAAAATTAAAAACTTGTTGAACAATTAAACCACAACTTGTCTCCTTTGCTAGGAAGTAGCATCAAGTAGCCATTTAATTATTTTTGCTTTTAAATTGTGCTAATACAATATAAACCAGATAATATATAGCAAAAGCTACCGAATTATGAAAATATTTATTACCCTCTCTGCTTCTATTTTTTGAAAAGTCTGGTCAAAGTTGGCTGCCAAATATGATAACTTTAAAGACTGATGAATTTGGGTATCTGTTTTCATTGTAATTCTTAAAGATCCTACCATTTTTTCCCATTTCTTCCAATCTCAAAGCCAGTGATCCATTCTCTGGTTTATCCTCTATAACCTCTTTGTATGGTATTATCTTAATTTTTAATTTTTCTTAAAGCCAAGATCCTTCTTGCTGCAGGACCATTAAATTTACTCTTCCTTTTCAGTCTAGAGTGTTCTGCTTTTATCCCTGTTTTCTCCTTTTCTTCCTTCTCCTTTATGCATTTTTTTGGAGTTGGTATATTATTCTATTCTCAAATTCTAACTTAAATGTTATTTCTTGGAGGACTTGAAGAGAGAATTAAGAGACCAGGGGAAGTTTAATAGTGATAACACAAAAAATTAGTGTTCACTAGGATTTGGGGTGAATGAAAAGATGTTTGGACCTACATTGCCACTCTCTACTTGGGAGTCCCTTGTGTGCTCATGCTCGCTTGCTCAGTCATGTCCATCTCTCTGTTATCCCATGGACTGTAGTCTGCCAGGCTCCTCTGTCCAAGGAATTTTCCAGGCAAGAACACTGAGTGGGTTGCCATTTCCTCCTCCAGGGGATCTTCCCAACCCAGGGGCTGAACCCTTGTCTCCTGCATTGGCAGGTGGATTCTTTATCATTGTGCCACCTTGGAAATCCCTCTTCCCTCCGAAATATGAATGGCTCTGCCTCTCTTCCTGACTTTTCACTCCTTATTGTTTCTAGCAACTGCTTTAATCATATTTGTTTTCTTCCATTCCTCTGAGAGAAGCCCAGCCACTCTGGTGTGTACATTTTGATGGAACAGAATAGAGAATCGTAGCATACATGTTTACAATGAGGCTTAAATTATTTTTCTTGTTTTCTTTCTCTGAGGCAGGCTTACTTATTCCCCAAGGCCTGATGGATGTCATATAATCAATACAACCTCCTATACTTCTTAAAGCTAAATGGTCACTGCCACCTTCTTCCTTATTAGTTATTCTAGGGTTCTGATATAAACTGAATGCCTATGTTCCCACAAAATTCCTAAATTGAAGCCCTAATCTCCAGTATGATGCTATTTGGAGGTGGAGCCTTTGGAAAGTATTTTTGGTTTAAATAAAATCATGAGCTCATGATGGGATTAATGCCTTAAACTAGAAAGAAGAGACACGCAATGACTCTCTGCTTGTATACACCAAGGGAAGGCTATGATACATAACCAGAAAGAGGGCCCTTATCAAGAACCTGACCATGTATGGCACTCTGATGTCAGACTTCCAACCTTCAGAAAGTGAGAAATAAATGTGTGTGGTTTAAGGCCCCTTGTCTGGGGTATTTCATGACAGCATCCAGAACAGCCCACAGATTCCTAGAGATTATGGATCATGGGCAGAGTAGGAGCCAATCAGAGAGTTAAAGAGCTGGCAGTTTGTGTGGTAGGGCTTGAAAATAACCCCTGAAGCAGTGATGTACTTTTGGGAAAGACTTGGAGGTGTGGTGCAAGGGTAGAGAAGCAGTGGGTACTATAGGCTGGTGAGCATGGGCAGGGCTGGGTCCTGAGGCTAATAAGTTAGGGGAAGATTCCAAAATAGTGCTTTCCAGCACCAGTGTTTTTATGGTAGAAGGAGCTCCCAAATGCCTGCCGCCAGTGTCCAGATCTCTAGGATGAACTCTTGTTACCTCCTGCTTCTCTAGGAGACTCTCCAAGATTAGCAGATGGGTCTGACCTAGGCCCTTCTCTAATTACTACTTCTTCCCTGGTCCACAGTTTGTGAGATTTTCTGTGCTCCCTTTAAGAGTGGAGTCTCATTTCCCACAGCCCTCTGGAACTCCTGCAATAAGCCCATTGGCTTTCAAAGTCAAATGTTTTGGGGGCTGATCTTCCTGGTTAGGGCCCCTGGGCCATACAACCAGAAGTGAGGCTCAGACTCCTTGCTCCTTGAGGAGAACCATGTAATTGTAATTATTCTCCTGTCTGTGGGCTGCCACTCCAGTGGGTTTGGATCTTGACTATACTATGAGTCCACTCCTCCTACCTGTCTCGTGGTTCCTCCTTTAATCTTTAGTCATAGAAGATCTTTCCTGGTAGCTTCCCATCTTTTTCATGATTGTGTGTGCGTGCTAAGTCACTTAAGTTGTGGCCGAATCTGTGTGACCAGTTGGACTGCAGCCTGCCAGACTCCTCTGTCCATGGGATTTTCCAGGCAAGAATACTGGAGTGGATTCCCACTCCCTTCTCCAGGGGATCTTCCTGACCCAGGGATCAAACCTGCATCTCTTGCATCTACTGCATTGGTGAGGGTGGGAATGGGGTGGGGTTCTTTACCTCTAGTGCCACCTGGGAAGCCCTTTTCATAGATAGTTGTTCTGTAAATAGTTGCAATTTTGTTGTGAGAGAAGGTGAGTTCGGGTCTCTGTACTTTGCCTTCTTGGGAATTCCCTCAGGCCCTTTTTCAATTAAATTGATTTTAAAAAGGGACTCTAGAACACTGTAGTTACATAAGTATCAATATATAGCATATTGACATAAGTATGACTATCAAGGATATTTTAAAGTAAAAATTTTCAAAATTTTAATTGAAAAAGTAAGTAAAATACTTTATTCTTATTTTGTATAATGCATGTTTAATTATTCATATTTTTAGAATATGTCTTTAAATTTTATTAAGAATGTAGATGATATAAAAATTTTTTTTTGGAAAATTCATTTTTTTGAGGTTTCATAACCTGTGGTCCTTTAAGGACTTTCTATTTAGATGAGTTTTATGTTCATATGTTTTCACATCCTAATGGACAAACTTCTGATTAAAGTTGGAGAGCTGTCATACTCCCAAGATAAACTTAATAGTGCAAAAATATTAAGCTCTCATTAAACAATATAATGAGACTCTCTTCAAATATGCATTGGAGAGTTCCTATAATTCTCTCCTCTCTCACTTTAAGTATCTCTCTCTCTTTTTTTTTTAAATTTTATTTTTACTTTATTTTACTTTACAATACTGTATTGGTTTTGCCATACATTGACATGAATCCACCAGGAGTGTACACAAGCTCCCAGTCCTGAATCCCCCTCCCACCTCCCACCCCATATCATCTCTCTGGATCATCCCCATGCACCAGCCCCAAGCATCCTGTATCCTGTATCGAACATAGATGGTAATGATGACCCTTTATACAAGACAGCAAAAGAGACACAATGTATAGAATGGACTTTTGGACTCTGAGGGAGAGGGAGAGGGTGGGATGATTTGGGAGAATGGCTTTGAAACATGTATACTATCATGTAAGAAACGAAGTGCCAGTCTCTCTCTTTTTTTTTTTTGCTCAGAATATTAGTAAATGAATCAATGGTTGTAAGAAAATTCTTTGGTGTCTTACCTCAAAACATTGTGATTGTTTTTCTCAAAAATAGTATTGAGCTTTTAAAGAGTGATTTACTTATCCATTGCTGCATACTGAATTATGTCATAACTTCCTGGCTTAAAAAAAATAGACATTCATTATCTCACAATTTCTATAGGTCTTAAATCTAGACATGGCTTAGCTGGGTCCTTTGGGCTCAAGGTCAGTCATGAGCTTGATTGAAGTCATGCTTGTGGACCAGGCTTGGTCTCATCTGCAGGCTTGACAAGGAGAAGATTCACTTCTAAATCTACTCCTGTGGTTGTCGGAAGGATTGACCTCCTTGTGGGCTATTGTACTTAAATCTCAGTTGCTCACTGGCTCTTGACCAGTTCCTGACCACATGAACTCTCCACATTACAGAGGCTTATCATGGCAGCTGGTGTCCCTAAGAAGGGTGAGAGAGAGTATTAAAGACTGAAGCCATGGTCTTTCTTTAACTTAATGTAGGAGTTGACTTCCCATCACTTTTGCTGTAATATATTTCATGAAACAATTCTCTAGCTGCAACCCACCCTGAAGGGAGAGTTAGACACAAGAACATGAATTCCAAGAAATAGGGTTTATTAAGAGTTGTTTTAGAATCTGCTTATAACAAACCTGCTTCACCAACAACTCTCCTCCTTCACTAAGCTGAGAGCAACACTTTCTTTCTTTGAGACAATAAAAAACTTCAGAGCCAACTTTGAACTGTCTTTTTTTCCCCTCAAATGACATTCTAGACTGTGAGAAAGTCTTGTTAGTTCTACTTTAAAAATAAATGCAGACTTTTATCACTTCCCATGCTTTCACCACTATCACACTGGCCTTAGACCCCAGCACCTTGAGTCTAGATGACTGAAAGAGCCTCCTAATAGGTGTTTCTGCTTTTGTCCTTACCCACTATAAGTCTATTCTCTACATGACAGCCAGAGAGATCCTTGTAAGACAGAAATCAGCCATGTCATTCTCTTCAACATCTCCTTTGGCTTTCCATTTAACTCCAAGTAGAAGCCAAAATTTATGATGCACTGCAAAGCTTTTCATGAGTTGGTTCTTCATTCTTTTACTCTCTCATGTGCTCCACTCCAACCACACTGACTTCCCTCTGTTCCTCTAGCTGAAGGACAGGCTATGGCCAAGGGCCTTTCCTATGGCTTTCTCATCTGCCTGTAAGGCTCTTTCCTTAAATATCTGCTTGGCTAACTTTCTCTGCTACATAAGTCCTCTTTTAAACCTTGATAAAGCCTGCCCTGATCATTCAAATTTTGTATACCAACCTATCCTCCTCACCTCCATCCCTCCAACCTGATCTACTTTCTTTATACCATAGCATATATCATCTCCTATGAATTGAATTAAGTTCATCCAAAAAGAGTCATATGATGAAGTTTTAACTCTCATTATGTCAGAATGTGACTTTATTTGAAAATAAGGTCACTGTAGATATAATTAGTTAAGATGAGGTCAAATTGAAATAGAGTGGGCCCCTAGTCAAATATGACTGGCATCCTTATAAACAGAGGGTTAGGACACAGATACACACAGAGAAAGAAAACCATGTGAAGATGAAGGCAAAGATCATGGTAATATGTCTTCAAGCCAGGGAATGCCAAAGATTGCCTGCAAACCACCAGAAGCTAGACGAGAAGCTTGAAATAGATTCTTTCTCATAGCCCTCAGAGGGGCTGGCCTACAACTTGATCTTAGTCTTCTAACCTTCAGAACTGACAGATGATTGTTTTTTAAGCCACCTAAGTTGTATTGCCTTGTTTTGGGATGCCTAGCAAATTGATATATCATCTCATTATATTAGCAACTTAATTTTTATTATTTGTATATTAATAGTTTACTGTGTGCCACACAAGATGCAGGTTTGATCCCTGGGTCAGGAATATTCCTGGAGGAAGAAATGGCAACCCCTTCAAGTGTTCTTGCCTGGAAAATTCCATGGACAGAGGAGCCTGGGCTAAAATCCATTGGGTCACAAAGAGTTGGACACAACTGAGTGACTGAGCATACACACACTGTGTTGTCTCATTGAAATGTAATCATGTCTTATTGAAATGTAATCATCTTAATGGCCAGGATCTTTGCACATTTTGGTCACTGGCAAAGATTCATGCCTGGCATATAGTTGGGTCTAGACAAATATTATTGAATGAATGACCAAGAAACAATTTTTTCTATGAAATTATTTATGCTATATTAGGTTATGCTCAAAGAACCAATTGCAAAGTTCTGTAATATCCAAATACAGAATGCCTCACTCAATTGTAGATTTTTGTCTTTACAATCAGCCTTGAAACTGCTCAAATAATACAGGGGGTCAATGATGCAAATAAAATAGAAAATGTACCACTTTTGATTAATGAGATTAGTAGATACATTGATGACAGGTTGGATTACATAGAGGTCACACTAAGAAGTTTCATTACAGATTGAATAGTACTTCAATAATGATATTAGTGAGTATCCCTAAAGAGAAATGCTTTGAAGAACTTTATTTGTTCTATAAAATATCAGAAGAACTTACAGGAGATGAATTATTTAAACTGATAATACGTTAAATGCAAACCAGATATCATGGAAACCCTAATGTGTGTGTCCTGAGAGTGAGGGAACAATGACAGAAAGTTGTAAAGGCTTTTACATCAGCTCATATTATAAACCTTAAGTTTCAAGAAATATATTATATTCTTCACAGTGAGTCTTTCAGATGTAGACATTGGCTCTAGATCAGAATTCTACATTTAATGATGTTATCAAAGTGGTGAATTTAATAATATCTAAGCTTCCCCATCCTGTTTTCAGCTTTATGTGGAGAAATGGGATCAGGCACCACTTTCTGCTATTTCATACTGAATTTTGTTACTCATCCAAGGGAAGAATTTTGTCAAAAATTTAAATGAGCTGTAGGAATCAAAAATATTTTTTTCCCTGAATGATTCTCACCTTGACTGTTTTGAATCATAGTTATTGGCTTGCTCAACTTTACAGCAGTGGACTTCTAAGGAATTTAATGAAAACAATAAGGACTCCATGAAAACATTAATATGTACAGAGTCTATAGCTCAAGTGAAAAACAAATCTTGAAAACATCGAGTGAAAAATATTTTGCTAATAATATTTAATAGATTTATAATATTAATCATAATGAAGAATCATTAGCATACAGTAGAACATTTGGGTGTATCGTCATTTTGAAATACTTGATATGAAAAAGTTGTATTGGATTTGAAAGCCAAATAGATTATCACAAGATTTCTCAAAATTGCTTTGGTGAATGAAAGGAAAAAAAAAGAGTTGTTAGATTTCACAGTGTTGTTGAGTCATTAAGTCATGTACTACTCTTGCTACCCCAAGACAGAGGAGCCTGCCAGACTCCTCTGTCCATGAGATTTCCCAGGCAAGAATACTGGAGTGGGTTGCAATTTCCTTCTCCCAGGGATCTTCCTGACCCTGCAACTGAACCCCAGTCTTCTGCATTGGCAGGGAAATTCTTTTCTGCTGAGCCACCAGGGAAGCCCTAGATTTTGTGCCATACTAAAGAAAAAAAATGCTCCAAATTCTGACAATAATGAGAATTCCATTTATAAGTCAGAAGACTATTAATAATCTTAATGATATTTGCTACCTTTACTTGTGTGAACAAAGTTTCTCATTAATGGTTGAGTATAAAAAATTGAAGAGGTTATCTGTTTTGGTTACTTATTTCTACACAGCAAAGAACCCAAAGACTTTGCGGCTTAAAGCAATAAGTTATTATTGCTTACAGTTCTGTAGGCTGATTAAACATACAATTTGGCTTTGGATCTCTTATATGGTGGCACCAGTTTTCAGCTGGTTCTATAGTCATTTGAAGTTTGACTAAGATGAGCAGGGTATCCCAGATAGTTGGCAACTGATGCTGTCTGTTAGCTGATAACTCCACTGACATTGTCAACCTGAGTGCCTACACTTGTTCTCTCCATGAAGCTTAGGCCTTTTCTCATGGCAGTTTGATTCTGAGATGATCATCCCCAGAATAAGGGCTTCAAGATCCCCAGATGGAAGCACCAAAGCTTCTTAAAAGATTTAGTTTCAAAAGATCAAGAATGTTACATTTGCTGCATTTAATTGGTTAAAAAAATTACTAGGAAAATTCTGAGCTCAAGAGAAGGAGAGCTAGATTCTGCTTCTCAATGTGGGAGGTAACATGCATACACAGTGAGGAAAGGAATCCATTTAGGTCATCTTACCCACTCCAGTACTCTTGCCTGGAAAATTCCATGGACGGAGGGACCTGGTGGGCTGCAGTCCATGGGGTCCCTAGGAGTTGGACACGACTGAGCTACTTCACTTTCAATTTTCACTTTCATGCATTGGAGAAGGAAATGGCAGCCCACTCCAGTGTTCTTGCCTGGAGAATCCCAGGGATGAGGGAGCCTGGTGGGCTGCCGTCTATGGGGTTGCACAGAGTTGGACACGACTGAAATGACTTAGCAGCAGCAGCAGCAGCAAGAGATGCTCTTCCTATGTGAAGTTTTGATGAAAAATCTAATGTAGACATTAAAACAATGAGTTAAATATTCCCATTAAAGCAAATTTAAGTGTTAATAATAAATATTTCACTTAAAAATAGGTATACTTCATGGATGGGCTTAATGAGTGTCTTTCTCATAAGATAGACTCAATGCTGCTGCTAAGTCACATCAGTTGTGTCTGGCTCTGTGCAACCCCATAGATGGCAGCCCACCAGCCTCCCATCCCTGGGATTCTCCAGGCAAGAACACTGGAGTGGGTTGCTATTTCCTTTTCCAGTGCATGAAAGTGAACAGTGAAAGTGAAGTTGCTCAGTCGTGTCCGACCCCTCGCGACTCCATGGACTGTAGCTTACCAGGCTCCTCCGTCCATGGGATTTTCCAGGCAAGAGTACTGGAGTGGGTTGCCAACTCAGTAAGGTTGGCTATTATTGAATGTTGACTTTTTAGTATTGCACATGGTTAAGAGTACATCATGAGAAATGCTGAGCTGGAAGAATCACAAGTTGGAATCAAGATTGTGGGGAAAATATCAATAACCTCAGATATGCAGATGACACCACCCTTACGGCAGAAATTGAAGAGGAACTAAAAAGCCTCTTGATGAAAGTGAAAGTGGAGAGTAAAAAAGTTGGCTTAAAGCTCAACATTCAGAAAACGAAGATCATGGCATCTGGTCCCATCACTTCATGGGAAATAGATGGGGAAACAGTGGGAACAGTGTTAGACTTTATTTTGGGGGGCTCCAAAATCACTGCAGATGGTGATTGCAGCCATGAAATTAAAAGACGCTTATTCCTTGGAAGAAAAGTTATGAACAACCTAGATAGCATATTCAAAAGCAGAGACATTTATTACTTTGCCAACTAAGGTCTGTCTAGTCAAGGCTATGGTTTTTCCTGTGGTCATGTATGGATGTGAGAGTTGGACTGTGAAGAAGGCTGAGCACCGAAGAATTGATGCTTTTGAACTATGGTGTTGGAGAAGACTCTTGAGAGTCCCTTGGACTGCAAGGAGATCCAAACAATCCATTCTGTAGGAGATCAGCCCTGGGATTTCTTTGGAAGGAATGATGCTAAAGCTGAAACTCCAGTCCTTTGGCCACCTCATGCGAAGAGTTGACTCATTGGAAAAGACTGTGATGCTGGGAGGGATTAGGGGCAGGAGGAGAAGGGGATGACCGAGGATGAGATGGCTGGATGGCATCACGGACTCAATGGACGTGAGTCTGAATGAACTCCAGGAGTTGGTGATGGACAAGGAGGTCTGGTGTGCTGATATTCATGGGGTCGCAAAGAGTCAGACACGACTGAGTCACTGAACTGAACTGAACTGAAAGTTGTGGGAATAACAGTGACAACCTCTTACATTTATATAACAATTAATGTATACCAGATACCATTCCAAGTGCTTAGCAAATACTAACCTATACTAACCTCACAATTACATTGTAAGATAGGTATTATTGCTAGTTTCATGATAAAACTGAGACATAGAAAGTTTAAGCAACTTGCCCAAGGTCACACAGTAAGTAGATGACAGAACTGGTATATAACCAAGGATCCTGCAAGGATCCTTACACTGGTTAAGGAGCTCAGTGTACTATACTATGTAGATTATACTTTTAGTAGGGAAAAAAGAAAGTAACAATTGTAGATCAAATCACAGGTTGTTCAATTTCATGCTTGCTGCTGCTGCTAAGTCACTTCAGTAATGTCCAACTCTGTGCAACCCCATAGACAGCAGCCCACCAGGCTCCCCCATCCCTGGGATTCTCCAGGCAAGAACACTGGAGTGGGCTGCCATTTCCTTCTCCAATGCATGAAAGTGAATAGTGAAAGTGAAGTTGCTCAGTCGTGTTGGACTCTTAGCGACCCCATGGACTGCAGCGTACCAGGCTCCTCCATCCATGGGATTTTCCAGGCAAGAGTACTGGAGTGGGGTGCTGCTGCCTTCTCCCAATTTCATGCTTACTTGTACTATAATGTACTTGGTCAATAATCTTGTGTTTCCATTTAAGTGATTAATACCTAGAACCTAGGTCTTAATTTTTAACACCATTCTTGAATAAAGGGTATCAAGGCTTCTTTGAGAAATGGCTAAACCTATGGCTGGGGTAGGAAAAACACAAGAGAAGCCTGGAACATCTTGTAATGCCAGAAATTCAAAAGTGCTCAAAAACAAACAAAAAAGTAGGATTGAGTATTTCAAAAGGACACAAGAGCCAACATTAAAGAGCTCTCAGTAGCCAAATTGGGGCCAAACTGCACAACAACAACAACAAGAAGTAGTCTAACTCAATGTGTAAAATAAATATTCATTAATTCATCCTGATGGAAATAAACAGGGAAGAGACAAATCATTCTTTAAAAAAAAAATCCAAATAATATATATAACTAATTTTCCTTTAGGAGGTATAGCTTAATTTCTTGTATCTTTAGGGTGGGCTGGGTGTAGTGAATAATTAATTACATGGTGGCTCAGATGGTAAAAAATCTGCCGGCAGTGTAGGAGACCCAGGTTTGATCCTTGGATCAGGAAGATCCACTGGAGAAGAGAATGGCAATCCACTCCAGTATTCTTGCCTGGAGAATTCATGGGCAGAGGAGCCTGGCAGGCTATAAGTCCATGGGTTGAAAAGAGTTGGAACATGACTGAGCGACTAACACTTTTGCTTTCCAAAGAGAAGAGTATGGAGAGTGAAAAATAGTAACTTTACAGTGAAAAAACCTGACAGACACTGCCTTAATCAAGAGAGCAAGGTTAACTTCACCAGTGATAAGTTATATTGACATCATGCACTCCCTGACTAAATGTGATGAGAAGGGCTCTAATTATGAGAAAACATTAAAAATCCAAATTGCAGGCAAAGCTATGATTTTTCCAGTAGTCATGTATGGATGTGAGAGTTGGACCATAAAGAAAGCTGAGCGCTGAAGAATTGATGCTTTTGAACTGTGGTGTTGGAGAAGACTCTTGAGAGTCACTGGGACTGCAAGGAGATCCAACCAGTCTTATGCTAAAGGAAATCAGTCCTGAATATTCATTGGAAGGACTGATGCTGAATCTGAAACTCCAATACTTTGGCCACCTGATGTGAAGAACTGACTCACTAGAAAAGACCCTGATGCTGGGAAAGATTGAAGACAGGAGAAGAAGGGGACAACAGAGGATGAGATGGTTGGATGGCATCACCGACTCAATGGGTATAAGTTTTCATAAACTCTGCGAGTTAGTGATGGGCAGGGAAGTTAGGATGGGCGTGCTTCAGTCCATGGGGTTGCAAGAGTCAGACATGACTGAGCGACTGAACTGAACTGAACTGAACTATGGAATAGGGAACAGTGGTCTTCAAAGTATCCAGACCATGAAAAACAAGGAAGACGGAGAAACTGCCACAAACCAGAGGAGACCAAGGAGACATGACGGATAAATATGACCTGGTGGCTTTTCTCATAGAGCCGAAAAGAATGCTGATGAAAAAACTGGTAAAATCTGAAGAAAATAAGTAGTTTAGTGAATAATTTTTGAGCAAACTCTGGGAGATAGTAAAGGACCAGGAAGCCTGGCATGCTGAAGTCCAGAGTCACAAAGCATCAGACACGACTTCGCGACTGAACAACAAAGTTATAATTTCTTAATTTTAAAAAAATAGACCATAGTTACATAAGATGTTAACTAAAGGAGCTGGATGAAGGGTTTATAATTACTCTCTGTACTATTTTTGGAAATATTCTATAAATACAGTGTTATTCCTCCCAAATTAATAAAATAAGTGCAGCATAGCATATCTGTTTATACAATATATGTCCTAATAAAAATACATACACAAACACAAACAAAAAGGAAAACAGGTGAGAGGAAGGAAAAATGAATATATCATCAACTGATTGTCTCTCGATTTTAGGATTTTGGATTAATTTTTCCTCCCTTTAATGTTTGTCTATATTTTTACTTGCTGATAATGAACATATTTCACTGTCATAATTAAAAATGTGAAAAAAGGAAAGGCAATGTAGTATCAATACAGCTTATGAACAGCATTTGTTAGAGTTCTCAGAATGTTAATTGATGCAAATGAGAACATTAATTAATTTTTTCAAGTAGTTCAGAACAAGTACAGTGGGAGCTAGGACACTAGTTGGGCGAAGCCTCTGAAGGATGTAGAATAGCTTTCTGTTTTCTGATACTTCATCAATTTTGAGAAAGTAAGTGTCAGTGTTGTTGATGCTTTCTTCCCATTTCTACTACAGAAAGAATCAACTTTGCAAACTGAGTTTGACTGAACCCCAGTTTCCTTAGTTGGCACTAAATTAAGAATACCAAATATAGGGTAAAATTAGGATGAAATATGTAACTACTTTGCAAAGAATTATGCAAATGTTAGAGATTATTATTATTAGTAGTATTAATACAGGGGTTGCAACTTGCAAATATTATTGTTTGGTATTCTTCAGTATCCTCTTCATAGGTCATAGCCTTGTTATGTGAAGTGGCTTGTGTAACTTGATGAAGCTAGGAACCATGCTGTGCAGGCCCACCCAAGATGGACAGGTCATAGTGAGGAGTTCTAACAAAATGTGGCCCACTGGAGGAGGCAATGGCAACCTACTCCAGTATTCTTACCTGGAGAACACCATTTTGTTGTTGTTATTTAGTCACTAAGTTATATCTTACTCTTTGCAACCCCAAGGACTGTAGCTCACCAGGCTCCTCTGTCTGTGAGATTTTCCAGGCAAGAATACTGGAGTGGGTTGCCATTTCTTTCTCTAGGGGATCTTTCCAACCTAGGGATCAAACCCGCATCTCCTGCATTGGTAGGTGAATTCTTTACCACTTAGGCAACAGGGAAGCCTGGAGAACAACCATGGACAATAGGAAGAGGCAAAAAGATACGACAAGGGAAGTTGAGTCCCCCAGGTAAGAAGATGTCTAATATGCTACTGAGAAACAGTGGGAGGCAATTATTAATAGCTCCAGAAAGAATGGAGCAGCTGGACCAAAGCAGAAATGATGCAGGGTGCAGATATTTCTGGTAGTGAAAGTTAAGTCTGATGCTGTAAAGAATAATATTGCATGGGAACCTGGAATGTTAGGTCCTTGAATCAAGGTATATTGGATGTGGTCAAGCAAGAGATGGCAAGATTGAATATCAGAATCTTAGGAATCAGTGAACTAAAATGGATGGGAATGGGAGAATTTAACTCAGATGACCATTATATCTACTGCTGTGGACAAGAGGAGTAGAGATGGAGATAGAGTAGCCCTCATAATCAACAAAAGAGTCCGGAATGCAATACTTGGGTGCAATCTCAAAATGGACGGAGAAATGTCATTTCATTTCAAAGGCAAACTGTTCAACATCACAGTAATACAAGTCTATGCCCCAACCACTGATGCTGAAGAAGTTGAAATCGATCATTTCTATGAAGACCTATAACACTTTCTAGAACTAATGCTACCCCCCCCCCCAAAAAAAGATGTCCTTTTCATCACAGGGGATTGGAATGCAAAAGTAGGAAGTCAAGAGATGCCCAGAATAACAGGCAAGTTTGGCCTTGGAGTCTAAAGCCAAACTAAAGGCTAACAGAATTTTGTCAAGAGAACATGCTGGTCATCGCAAACATCCTTTTCCAACAAACCAAGAGATGACTCTACATATGGACATAACCAGATGATTTCTTATGCCCTTTGCAGCCAAAGATGGAGAAACTCTGTACAGTCAGCAAAAACAAGCTGATGGTGGCTCATATGGAGAGCTCATTGCAAAATTCAGGCTTAAATTAAAGAAAGTACAGAAAACCACTAGGCCATTCAGATATAACCTAAATCAAATCCCTCGTGATTATACAGTGGAGGTGACAAATAGATTCAAGGGATGAGGTCAGGTAGACAGAGTGCCTGAAGATCTAAGTACAAAGTTTCATAACATTGTATAAGGAGGCAGTGACCCAAACCATCCCAAACAAAAAGTAATGCAAGAAGGAAAGTAGTTGTCTGAGGAAGCTTTAAAAATAGCTGAGGAAAGAAAAGAAGTGAAAGGTAAGAGAGAAAGGGAAAGATATGCTCAGGTGAATGCATTGTTCCAGAGAATAGGAAGGAGAAATAGAGGAAAACAATAGAATGGGAAAGATTAGAAATCTCTTCAAGAAAATGGGTGATATCAAGGGAACATTTCAAGCAAGTATGGGTGCAATGAAGAACAGAAAATGTAAGGACCTAACAGAAGCAGAAGAGATTAAGAGACTGTGGCAAGAAAATATGGGAAAACTATACAAGAAAGATCTTAAAGACTTAAATAACCACAGTGATGTGTTCAAGCACCAAAAGCTGGATGTACCAGAACGTGAAGTCAAGTGTGCCCTGGAAAGCATTACTATGAACAAAGCTAGTGGAGGTAATGGAATTCCAGCTGAACTATCTAAAATCCTAAGAAAAGATGCTGTTAAAGTGGTGCACTCATTATGTCAGAAAATTTGGAAAAATCAACAGAGGCCAGAGGAATGGAAAAGGCTAGCTTTCATTCCAATCCCAAAGAAAGACAACACCAAAGAATGTTAAAACTACCAAATCACTGTGCTCATTTCTTATGCTAGTAAGATTATGCTCAAAGCCCTTCAAACTAGGCTTTAGCAGTCTGAACAAAGAAATTCCAGATGCATAAGCTGTATTTAGAAAAGGCAGAGGAACCAAGATCTAGTTGCCAAAATTTTTTGGGTCATGAAGAAAGCAAGGGAGTTAAACACACACACACATCTACTTCTACTTCATTGACCATGTTAAAGTCTTTGACTGCATGTATCATAACAAACTGTGGAAAAGTCTTGAAGAGATGGGAATACCAGACAATCTTACCTGTCTCCTTAGAGACCTGTATGCAGGTCAAGAAGCAACAGTTAGAAATGGAAATAGAACAACTGACTTGTTTCAAATTGGAAAAAAAAGTATGTAAAGGCTGTATATTATCACCCCACTTATTTATATGCAGAGTCAGTTCAGTTCGGTTGCTCAGTCATGTCCAACTCTTTGTGACCTCATGGACTGCAGCATGCCAGCCTTACCTATCCAAAACCAACTCCTGGAGCTTGCCCAAACTCATGTCCATCGAGTCAGTGATGCCATGCAACCATCTCATCCTCTGTCATCCCCTTCTCCTCCTGCTTTCAATCTTTCCCTGCATCAGGGTCTTTTTAAATGAGTCAGATCTTTGCATCAGGTGGCAAAAGTGTTGGAATTTCAGCATCAGCATCAGTCCTTCCAATGAATATTCAGGACTGATTTCTTTTAGGATTGACAGATTATATCTCCTTGCATTCCAAGAGACTCAAAAGAGTCTTCACCAACACCACAGTTCAAAAGCAATTCTTTGGCACTCAGTTTTCTTTATAGTCCGAATCTCACATCTGTACATGACTACTGGAAAAACCATAGCTTTGGCTGGACGGATCTTTGTTGACAAAGTAATGTCTCTGCTTTTTAATACTCTGTCTAGGTTGGTCATAGCTTTTCTTCTAAGAAGCAAGCATCTTTTAATACATGACTACAGTCACCATCTGCAGTGATTTTGGAGTACCCCCAACTAAAGTCTCTCACTGTTTTCACTGTTTCCCCATCTATTTGCCATGAGTGATGGGAACAGATGCCATGATCTTCGTTTTCTGAATGTTGAGCTTTAAGCCAACTTTTTCACTCTTTTCTTTCACTTTCATCAAGAGGCTCTTTAGTTCTTTGCTTTCTGCTGTAAGGGTGGTGTCATCTGCATATCTACAGTTATTGATTATTTATCCTGGTAATCTTGATTCCAGCTTGTGCTTCTTCAAGCCCAGTGTTTCTCATGATGTACTCTGCATATAAAATAAACAAGCAGGGTGACAATATACAGCCTTGATATACTCCTAACCCGATTTGGAACCAGTCTGTTTTTCCATGTCCAGTTCTAACTATTGCTTCGTGCACTGTATACAGATTTCTCAGGAGGCAGGTCAGGTGGTCTTGTATTCCTATCTCTTGAAGAATTTCCCACAGTTTGTTTTGATCCACAAGGTCAAAGGCTTTGGCGAACTCAATAAAGCAGAAGTAGACGTTTTTCTGGAACTTTCTTGCTTTTTTGATGCTCCAGCAGATGTTGGCAATTTGATCTCTGGTTCCTCCGCCTTTTCTAAATCCAGCTTGAACATCTGGAAGTTCATGGTTCATGTACTGTTGAAGCCTGGCTTGGAGAATTTTGAGCATTACTTAACTCAATGCAATTGTGCAGTAGTTTGAACATTCTTTGACATTTTCTTTCTTTGGGATTGGATTGAAAACTGACTTTTTCCGGTCCTGTGGCCACAGCTGAGTTTTCCAAATGTGCTGGCGTATTGAGTGGAGGACTTTCACAGCATCATCTTTTAGGGTTTGAAATAGCTCAACTGGAATTCCATCACCTCCACTAACTTGGTTAGTAGTGATGCTTCCTAAGGCCCACTTGACTTCACATTCCAAGATGTCTGGCTCTAGGTTAGTGATCACACCATTGTGGTTATTTGGTTAAGAAGATATTTTTTGTACAGTTCTCCTATGTATTCTTACCACTTCTTCTTAATATCTTCTGCTTCTGTTAGGTCCATACCATTTCTGCCCTTTATTGTGCCCAATTTTCATGATGTTCCCTTGGTAGCTCTAATTTTCTTGAAGAGATCTCTAGTCTTTCCCATTCTATTGTTTTCCTCTACTTCTTTACATTGATCACTGAGGAAGACTTTTCTTTATCTCTCCTTTCTATTCTTTGGACTGCTGCATTCAGATGGGTATATCTTTATTTTTCTCCTTCTTTTCTCAGCTATTTGTAAGGCCTCCTCAGACAATCATTTCAACTTTTTGCATTTTCTTTTTCTTGGGGATGGTCTTGATCACTGCCTCCGGTACAATGTCATGAACCTTCATACATAGATCTTCAGGCACTCTGTCTATTAGATCTAATCCCTTGAATCTATTTGTCACTTTCATTGTATAACTGTAAGGGATTAGATTTAGGTCATACCTGAATGGGTCTAGTGGTTTTCCCTACTTTCTTCAATTTCAGTCTGAATTTGGCAATAAGGAGTTCATGATCTGAGCCACAGTCAGCTCCTGGTCTTGTTTTTGCTGACAGTATAGAGCTTCTCCATCTTTGGCTGCAAAGAATATAATCAATCTGATTTTGGTGTTGACCATCTGGTGATATCCATGTGTAGAGTCTTCTCTTGTGTTGTTGGAAGAGGGTGTTTAATATGACCAGTGTATTCTCTTTGCCAAACTCTATTAGCCTTTGCCTTGGTTCAAGACCAAATTTGCTTGTTATCCAGGTGTCTCTTGACTTCCTACATTTGCATTCCAGTCCCCTATAATGAAAAGGACATCTTTTTTGGGGTGTTAGTTATAGAAGGTCTTGTAGGTCTTCATAGAACTATTCAACTTCAGCTTCTTCAGCATTATTCATTGGGGCATAGACTTGTATTACTATGATATGGAATGCTTTGCCTTGGAAATGAATAGAGATCATTCTGTCATTTTTGAGATTGTACCTATGAACTGCATTTCAGACTCTTGTTGACTATAAGGACTACTCCATTTCTTCTAAGTTATTCTTGCCCACAGTAGTAGATATAATGGTCATCTGAGTTAAATTTGCCCATTCCAGTCATATTAGTTCACTGATTCCTAAAATGTTGATGTTCACACTTGCCATGTCCTATTTGACCACTTCCAGTTTACCATGATTCATGGGCCTAACATTCCAGGTTCCTATGCAATATTATTCTTTACAGCATAGAACTTTACTTCTATCACCAGTCACATCCACAACTGGGTGTTGTTTTTACTTTGGCTCCATGTGTTCATTCTTTCTGGAGTTATTTCTCCACTTTTGTCTAGTAGCATATTGGGTACCTACTGACCTGGGGAGTTCATCTTTCAATGTCTTATCTTTTTGCCTTTTCATACTGTTCATGGGGTTCTCAAGGCAAGGATACTGAAGTGGTTTGCCATTCCCTTCTCCAGTGGACCAAATTTTGTCTGAACTTTCTACTGTGACCCGTCTGTCTTGGGTGGCCCTACATGGCATGGCTCATAGTTTCATTTAGTTAAACATGGCTGTGGTCCATGTGATCAGTTGGATTAGTTTTCTGTGATTGTGGTTTTCATTCTTTTGGCCCTCTGATGGATAAGGATGAGAGGCTTATGGAAGCTTCCTGATGGCAGAGACTGACTGAGGGGGAAACTGGGTCTTATTCTGATGGGTGGGGTCATGCTCAGTAAATATTTAATCCAAATTTCTGTTGTTGGGTGCGGCTGTGTTCCATCCTTATTATGAGACCAAATTATGGTGAAGCTAATGAAGATAATGTTAACTTCCTTCAGGCACTATCCATTTAGTGCCCCTGACACTGCTGCAGGCCACTGCAGACCCACACCTCTGTCAGAGATTCTTGGACACACAGGCAAGTCTGGGTCAGTGTCTTATGGGGTCAATGCTCCTTTCTCCTGGGTCCTGGTGTGCACAAGATTTTGTTTGTGCCCTTCAAGAGTCTGTATCCCCAGTCCTGTGTAAGTTCTGGCAGCTCTACGGAGGGGTTAATGGTGGCCTCCTCCAAGAGAGCTTATGCCACACCCAGATCTGTGGCACTCAAAACCCCTACCCCTGAGGCAGGCCATTGCTGACCCATACCTCCACAGGAGACACTCAAACATTCAGTTCCAAGGCACTATAAAAAGACTAAGGAATGAGTGGTTCCCCAGTTGTTGGAATGATCTTCCCACTCATTAGCATATGAATTCCCCCAGGTCATAAAAACTAACCACACATTTCATGGCCACCACACTCACCCTCGGTGACGGCCCTTGGAGTGTGCTTCTCTTTAAATTCAAATAAATTTACCGGTTACTTATCACTGTGTCTCTCACTGAATTCTTTCTTCAGTTCAGTTCAGTTCAGTCGCTCAGTCGTGTCTGACTCTTTGCAACCCCATGAATCACAGCACGCCAGGCCTGCCTGTCCATCACCATCTCCCGGAGTTCACTCAGACTCACGTCCATTGAGTCCGTGATGCCATCCAGCCATCTCATCCTCGGTCGTCCCCTTCTCCTCCTGCCCCCAATCCCTCCCAGCATCAGAGTCTTTTCCAATGAGTCAACTCTTCGCATGAGGTGGCCAAAGGACTGGAGTTTCAGTTTTAGCATCATTCCTTCCAAAGAAATCCCAGGGTTGATCTCCTTCAGAATGGACTGGTTGGATCTCCTTGCAGTCCAAGGGACTCTCAAGAGTCTTCTCCAACACCACAGTTCAAATGCATCAATTCTTCGGTGCTCAGCCTTCTTCACAGTCCAACTCTCACATCCATACATGACCACTGGAAAAACCATAGCCTTGACTAGATGGACCTTAGTCAGCAAAGTCATGCCTCTGCTGTTTGAATACGCTATCTAGGTTGGTCATAACTTTTCTTCCAAGGAGTAAATGTCTTTTAATTTCATGGCTGCAGTCACCATCTGCAGTGATTTTGGAGCCCCCAAAAATAAAGTCTGACACTGTTTCCACTGTTTCCCCATCTATTTCCCATGAAGTGATGGGACCAGATGCCATGATCTTCGTTTTCTGAATGTTTAGCTTTAGGCCAACTTTTTCGCTCTCCTCTTTCACTTTCATCAAGAGGCTTTTTAGTTCCTCTTCACTTTGTGCCATAAGGGTGGTGTCATCTGCATATGTGAGGTGATTGATATTTCTCCTGGCAGTCTTGATTCCAGCTTGTGTTTCTTCCAGTCCAGCGTTTCTCATAATGTACTCTGCATATAAGTTAAATAAGCAGGGTGACAATATACAGCCTTGACATACTCCTTTTCCTATTGGGAACCAGTCTGTTGTTTCATGTCCAGTTCTAACTGTTTTTTCCTGACGTGCATACAGATTTCTCAAGAGGCAGGTCAGGTGGTCTGATATTCCCATCTCTCTCAGAATTTTCCACAGTTTATTGTGATCCACACAGTCAAAGGCTTTGGCATAGTCAATAAAGCAGAAATAGATGTTTTTCTGGAACTCTCTTGCTTTTTCCATGATCCAGCAGATGTTGGCAATTTGATCTCTGGTTCCTCTGCCTTTTCTAAAACCAGCTTGAACATCAGGGAGTTCACGTATTGTTGAAGCCTGGCTTGGAGAATTTTGCGCATTACTTTACTAGCATGTGAGATGAGTACAATTGTGCGGTAGTTTAAACATTCTTTGGCATTGCCTTTCTTTGGAATTGGAATGAAAATTGACCTTTTCCAGTCCTGTGGCCACTGCTGAGTTTTCCAAATTTGCTGGCATATTGAGTGCAGCATTTTCACAGCATCATCTTTCAGGATTTGAAACAGCTCAACTGGAATTCTATCACCTCCACTACCTTTGTTCATAGTGATGCTTTCTAAGGCCCACTTGACTTCACATTCCAAGATGTCTGGTTCTAGATTAGTGATCACATCATCATGACTATCTGGGTCGTGAAGATCTTTTTTGTACAGTTCTTCCATGTCTTCTTGCCACCTCCTCTTAATATCTTCTGCTTCTGTTAGGTCCATACCATTTCTGTCCTTTATCGAGCCCATCTTTGCATGAAATGTTCCCTTAGCACCTCTAAATTTTCTTGAAAAGATCTCTAGTCTTTCCCAATCTGTTGTTTTCCTCTATTTCTTTGCATTGATTGCTGAAGAAGGCTTTCTTATCTCTTCTTGCTATTCTTTGGAACTCTGCATTCAGATGCTTATATCTTTCCTTGTCTCCTTGGTTTTTCACCTCTCTTCTCTTCACAGCTGTTTGTAAGGCCTCACCAGACAGCCACTTTGCTTTTTTGCATTTCTTTTCCATGGGGATGATCTTGATCCCTGTCCCCTGTACAATGTCACAAACTTCATTCCATAGTTCATCAGGCACTCTATCTATCAGATCTAGGCCCTTAAATCTATTTCTCACTTCCACTGTATAATCATAAGGGATTTGATTAAGGTCATACCTGAATGGTCTAGCGGTTTTCCCTACTTTCTTCAATTTAAGTCTGAATTTGGTAATAAGGAGTTCATGATCTGAGCCACTGTCAGCTCCTGGTCTTGTTTTTGTTGACTGTATAGAGCTTCTCCATCTTTGGCTGCAAAGAATATAATCAATCTGATTTCGATGTTGACCATCTGGTGATGTCCATGTGTGGAGTCTTCTCTTGTGTTGTTGGAAGAGGGTGTTTGCTATGACCAGTGCATTCTCTTGGCAAAACTCTATTAGTCTTTGCCCTGCTTCATTCAGCATTCTAAGGCCAAATTTGCCTGTTACTCCAGGTGTTTCTTGACTTCCTACTTTTGCATTCCAGTTCCCTATAATGAAAAGGACATCTTTTTTGGGTGTTAGTTCTAAAAGATCTTGTAGGTCTTCATAAAACCCTTCAACTTCAGCTTTTTCAGCATTACTGGTTGGGGCATAGACTTGGATTACTGTGATATTGGATGGTTTGCCTTGGAGACAAACAGAGATCATTCTGTCATTTTTAAGATTACATCCAAGTACTGCATTTTGGACTCTTTTGTTGACCATGATGGCTACTCCATTTCTTCTGAGGGATTCCTGCCTGCAGTAGTACATATAATGGTCATCTGAGTTCAGTTCACCCATTCCAGTCCATTTTAGTTTGCTGACTCCTACCATGTCGACGTTCACCCTTGCCGTCTCTTGTTTGACCACCTCCAATTTGCCTTGATTCATGGACCTGACATTCCAGGTTCCTATGCCATATTGCTCTTACAGCATCGGATCTTGCTTCTATCACCAGTCACATCCACAACTGGGTATTGTTTTTGCTTTGGCTTCATCCCTTCATTCTTTCTGGAGTTATTTCTCCTCTGTTCTCCAGTAGCATATTTGGCACCTCCTGACCTAGGGAGTTCCTCTTTCGGTATCCTACCATATTGCCTTTTCATACTGTTCATAGGGTTCTCAAGGCAAGAATACTGAAGTGGCTTGCCATTCCCTTCTCCAGTAGACCATGTTCTGTCAGACCTCTCCACCATGACCCACCCGTCTTGGGTTGCCCCACAGGCATGGCTTGGTTTCATTGAGTTAGACAAGGCTGTGGTCCTAGTGTGATTAGATTGACTAGTTTTCTGTGAGTATGGTTTCAGTGTGTCTGCCCTCTGCAACACCTACCATCTTACTTGGGTTTCTCTTACTTTGGACATGGGGGTATCTCTTCACGGCTGCTCCAGCAAAGCACAGCCACTGCTCCAGCAAAGCACAGCCACTGCGCCTTACCTTGGATGAGGGGTATCTCCTTACTGCAATCGTTCCTGAACTTCAATGTGGGAAAGTTCCTCTAGGCCCTCCTGTGCCTGCGCAGCCCCTGCTCCTCGGGTTGCTCCTCCCGGCTGCGGGCCCTGGCCTCGGGCGTGGGTGGCTTCTTCTAGCTGCTGTCCCTAGCCTCGGGCACGAGGTGTCTCCTCCCGGCCGCCACTGGCCTGGGACGCAGGGTGTCTCCTCTCAGCTGCCCCTGACCTCGGACGGACGCAGGGTAACTCCTCTTGGCCGTTCCTGCGCCGTCGCAGCCTGTCACTCTAGGCTGCTGCCCCTGACCTTGGATGTGGGTAGCTCCTCTCGGCTGTGCTTAGTGAGCCGGCTCTCACAGCTGCCCGTGCTTAGTGAGCCGGCTCTCTTTCTTCAGTGAGACATAAATAACCCGAGCTTCGTTAGGTTCTGAAACCAGGCTCCATGGGTTTTGGCTGGGCTCAAGTCCTGGTTGGACATGACTGAAAACTAAGTATAGCAGAGTCCCTTCCATGTGGGTTTGAGCCCCCATCTTAGGTAAACAATTTCAAGGAAAACTTTTGGAAATAGAGAGATGATGACCTGCACAATACTTTGCAAACAGTGGCACAGATGGAGAGAGCAGCGGAAAGGTGGGAAGAAAAAGCAGTGGGGAAAATGTGCTGAGGAACCCCTTTCATAACTTGGTGGAAAAATTGCTAAATGCCTGACCCTTGCCACAATTTTCATTGGCCTGATCCTTGGCACAAAGGAGGTTAAGGACAGAAGAACCCTCACCCACTTGGGCAACAGCTACTAAGGTGCAGCAGATAGTGAAGTCTTTGGGACACACTGGGGAATAGCCCCTGCCAGAGTCCCTCAGTTGCAACCACTGCCACTTGCCTGTTCACAGGGAGTTTGAGGAAACAAGAAGACATTGTAAAGGAATTAAGATTTTGTTATTCATATGTCCTTCCAGCTATAGGGGTGAGGACTTCCTACCTTAACCAGAGGTCTTCTGGAATCTGAGACTGAGCTGCGTAAGCTTTCTGCTGTTTGTTTTTGTTGTCCCCATTTCCAGCACGCTGGGCTTCTCGTCACTTCTACCGCGCTGGGTTTCCATTGCTTTGGGCTTTCACAGTATGAGTTTTCTGCTGTGCTTGGCCTCTGCCTGATGGGGGCCAAGCCCAGGTTGCTTCAGCCAGGTTACATCCAGGTCATGGCACAGCAAAGATTTGAAACGGTGGACCAGTGTTACAGCTTGATTACATCTCAGAGTTTTATTCAAAAAACAAAGGACAGTATACCCTAGAAGTGTGAGGGTGGGCCGACCCCTAAAGAAGAGTATGCAGAGTACATCATACAAAATGCTGGGCTGAATGAATCACCAGCTGGAATCAAGATTGCCAGGAGAAGTATCAACAACTTCAGATAAGCAGATGATACCACTCTAATGACAGAAAATGAAGAGGAACTCTCGATGAAAGTGAAAGAGAATGAAAAAGCTGTCTTGAAACTCAGCATTCAAAGACTAAGATATGGCAACGGATCCCATCACTTTTTGGCAAATAGATGTGGAAAAAAGTGGAAACAGTGACAGGTTTTATTTTCTTGGGCTCCAAAATCACTGCGGACAGTGACTGTGGACAGTGACTGCAGCAATGAAATTAAAAGATGCTTGCTCCTTGGAATACAAGCTGTGACCAACCTAGATAGCATATTTAAATGCAGAGACATCACTTTACCGACAAAGATCCATATAGTCAATGATACGGTTTTTCCAGTATTCACTGTGAGAGAATGGAACATAAAGAAGACTGAGCACGCCAAGGAACTGCTGTTTTTGAATTGTTGCTGGAGAAAACTCTTGAGAGTCCATTGGACTGCAAGGAGATCAAACCAGTCAATCCTAAAGGAAATCAACCCTGAATATTCACTGGAGGAACTGATGTAGAAGCTGAAGCCCCAACATTTGACCAGCTGATGTGAAGAGCTGATTCACTGGAATAGATAATGATCCTGGGAAAGATTGAGGGCAGGAGAAGGGCAGCAGAAGATGAGATGGTAAGATAGCATCACAATGGACATAAATTTGAACTAACTCCAGGAGATAGTGAAGGATATGGGAGCTTGGGATGCTGTAGTCCATGGGGTCTCAAAGAGTCAGTCATGACAGTTTCTGAATAACAACAATGAATTGTTCGGTGTAATGCAGTATCCTCTGTTGGACCCTGGAATTTAAAATAGTCATGAATAAAACTATCAAGTGTTCACATTGCAAACCATGATTCCTCCACAAATTTATTTCATTTATTTACTTTGACTGGTGTCAGTTCTTGAAGGAAGGTGCAGGGTTCAAATAATGCTGGAAAACACCATTTAATTGTCTTACATTCTGTAGGGTGACTTTGCTGTCTACCCTGATAAGAACTGGGCAATCTTTCTTTTGTGCTTCCACTGTTTTATGGTTCCGCCTATCACAGCACACAGTTCACTTCCAAGTTGTTTATTTGCTTATCTCTTTCTTTCACTAGGGCTCTTTTAGGGCAGGTCTTGTCTTATCCACCCCTGTATGCTCTATAGGTCTCAGAACATTTTTTTTCCCCCCAGCTGTATTAAGTATTCAAAAACATTTACTATATTGAATTTTTAGTGTGTTATTCAGATGCATTTGTAATTATGTTTTAAAGCCCTTGGAAATCAACCAGAAATTTAGATGGTAACATCATATTCCAAGAAAAGTGATAATACATTTCAGATGAGTTATTTGATGGGTGATATACCTCTTGTTTTTATCATGAAACATAAATGCAAAGTATTTTTTAATGTGCAGTGAAGTACTGGTGAAAATACGAAATGGAATCTGCTGCTTTTTGTAAAAACAGCAAGCAGTTGATCAAGTCACATTCTGTGCTGTCAACTGTAAGGGACTGTGACTTGCTAAGAAAGTGTTGGAGATGGGCTCAAGTAATGATTATTTTTGTTTTTACTACTTGTGAGACACTCTGTGAAGAGTTCCCTGGTGGATCAGTGGTAAAGAATCTGCCTGCCAATGCAGGAGATGCAGGTTTGATCCCTAGGTCAGGAAGATCCCTAGAGAAGGCAATGGCTACTCACTCCAATATTCTTGCCTAAAAGTTCCATGGACAGAGGAGCCTGGTGGGCTACAGTCCATGGGGTCACAAAAAGTTGAACACAATTTAGTGACTAAACAACAACAACAAGAAGATACTGTAAAGCCTTTTGTTTCATGTTGTTCAAATTTTCACACACTTGTGTGAGGCAAGTATTATTGAATCCTATCTTTTACATAACAAAATAGGTAAAGGCATTTCATAACTTGTTCAAGTTCACACAGAGTTAAGATCAATCTGACTTCTTCATCCTAAACAAAGATGTTTTTGCAAGATATCAGTTCTCATAGGTCATGTGTATTTGTCTCCTTCGGCTCTATAACAAATTTTCATGGATTGAGTGGTTTAAACAACAGACACTAAATATTTTTCTTACAGTTCTGGAGGCTGGAAGTCCAAGATCAAGGTGCTTGCAAGTTTGGTTCTTGGTGAGGACTCTCTTCTGTGTCCTCATGTGGTAGAGAAACAGGAAGTTCTCTGGAGTCTCTTCACACGTGTGTGCTCAGTCATATCCCACTCTTTGCAGCCCATGGGTTGTAACCCACCAGCCTCCTCTATCCATCAGATTATCCTGGCAAGAATATTGAAGTAGGTTTCCATTTCCTTCTCCAGGGGATCTTCCTGACCCAGTGATAAAACTCATGCCTTCCACATTGGCAGGCAGATTCTTCACCACTGAGCCACCTGGGAAGCCAGAGTTTCTTCTTAAAAGGGCATCTAATCCTATCATGAGTGTCCCAAACTCATGATCTCATCTAACTCTAATTACCTACAAAAGGACACATCACCATATACTATCAAATTAAGGGGTAAGGCTTCAATTTATGAATTTTTAGGGATACAAACATTTAGTCTACATCACTGTGATAATGGATTTAGGGTATTATCATTTTTTTTTTTTTGAGATGTATAGACTGAATTTTTATACTGGTATCACTACTTTAAAGGATTTATCATTTAAAAGGGCATCTTCTGTTTTGTAGTCTAAGACAGAACTAATTTAATCAGGAAAACAGTCCATAACATGATAAAATATGAGGGCTTTTGTGAACTGAGTTAAAATAAAAGGAAAGCAAAGTTTATAAATCAGGTTTAAATTTTTTAAAAATTCTTCTAAAACTAGGGGTTATTGCCAACTTGTAGCTGGTTTCATTAGTCAATTTTTATTCATCCTTGTTGATTGTCTTTCTGTCTCTTAGGAGTTCCAGGCACTACTCTACCTGTGAATGCACTCCTTTAATGAAAATTTGTTGATTGTGGTGCTTGACAAGTACAAGCATTGACCACTTTCATGTATTTTCTATGACTAAATAATTAATTCCCATTGGTAGATTGTGTCCCTGTATGAGATGCAGAATAAAGAAAAATAAAAGAGCTAACATGACTGCTTTGACCCTTGACTAAAGACTCCTCACTGGAATACTGTTTTCTTCCTTATGCCTAGAGCTTTTTTTGCATAAAACTGTGGGCCAGAAATTAAATTCTGAATGCTGGGTTACTATAAAGACACATATTACAGAGGCTTAGAGAGAGAGAGAGAGAGACGGAGAGAGAGAGAAAGAATGAAAAAAGGAATGACAGAAAAACCCTTCCTCCTGACTTTTTGTATACAATAAAGGAAGGAGAGGCTATACAAAATTCTGTTGCCTGTGCTACTGTACTCTTTGCAAATTTACTTCCATGTCTCAAAATAAGCTTAAAGTGACAAACATATTGGAAGAAAGAATCTCAGATATGTTTTTTGTTCCTTCTCTAATGCCCCACAACTGAAAATTTTGTTTACGGTTCTTAAATGTGGCTTTTTTTTTTTTTTTGCTTCCTTTAAGAAGAAATCTTGTCTTTCAAATTAAATTTACTGGCCTTTAGTTATTAGAGTTCCATAGGATCAGGCAAAAATGATTCAAACTCAGAATTAGTTTGAAACGAGTTGATGCAGATTTTATTCATTTTTTCAACAATCAAGTCAGTCTGCTGTGTTCACTACTTGGGAAGCAGTTTTACTGAGGCATCGTTTAGGGAAAGAACATTGCCAAATCTTTTATAAAATGACTCTTGTCTTAATTAAATCTTACAGCCCAAATTTTCACTCCCTAGCCACATAAACAAGACAATTTGATAATCATTATAGTCTAGTTAAAAATAACCAAATCAAACCCCAGATTGCCATTTACGTGTTTTAAATGGAAGGGTTCCAGAAATAACACAAAATAACAAGGTTATTTGATTAAGGATCAACACATTATGAAAGATAAGATATTTGAATAACTGGTTCAAAGTCAAACCATATTTGAGACAGATGAACTTGTTCCCACACTGGACTTTAAGTGGCATACATGTTACAATCTGGTTCCAAATATTTGTCCAAATGTTATATTTACCTCAAGCAACTTAACCAAGGGGGGAAAAAAAGATAAAAGAATGAAATTATGTGCTAATTTATTGGCCAAAATACAAGCTCCTCACACACTGTGGTTCTATCATATGGCTTGATTATGGGGCTTGTTTGCCCTGGGTTTCATGTCAGGGCTCTTGATTATTCTTTCTTTCTTTCTTTTTTCTTCTTCTTTTCTTTCTTTCTTTCAGTACTCTTAGATGTCTTGGTCTAACTCTCCATCAAGGAAGAGTAGTTCTACCACACTTTCCTTTGAATTATAGGTCCTGGAATTTAGCTGGTTATTCTACTTCAGACTATTTGCATTGCCACTGAGCAGTGGTTTGGAATGTGCTCCACATAGTGGGTTTTATGGAATAGATGGAGTTAACCAAAAGGGACTCTAATACTTTTAAATTAATATAAAAATAGAACTCATTATTAAAACAGCAGAACATTAACCAGGATTACTAAGCGCTATCTTTAAAAGAATTTACAAAGAGATGAAGGTTTTGAAGAAAACAAGCATCTAGCTGCAATTAGATTCCTTTTCATTATCTGTAATTGTTACCTACTTATTCCAAACCCAATTTTATTAGACTCTGATGAGAATGTTTTTGTGAAACTCATCAATTTTTCTTAATTCAAGGGGAAAAGAAACCTTTCTGGATCATGGAAATATGCACAGAAATTAGAAGTAGTTTCCCTCAACTTAGATAAGAATTTTGTAACTTACTTTCCTCTTTCATTAAGGCCTCCATGTGCTTCCCCCATACTTTCAATCAGTCATTTAGCTATAGCTTTCTTCAAAAGCAAAGAAGGAAGAAATTTTAGTCATTGCTACATGAAGTTTTCTGATTGTCACCTTCCAGTTTTTGTTAAATGATATTAATTGATATCTCTTCTTTACTGCTCTTTTCTCAATGTCAAATTTATGGCAAACCTACGAAGCAAAAAACTTGCAAGAAAAAAAGAAAATCACGTTTGGATTTTTGGAGGGAAAAGTTCATATTGTTTTAAGTTCTGAAATTTATTAGCTATAAACATCCAAAAGATAATAGAAAACATCATAAGGTATAAATTAAATGCTAATAACAATATAGCTTATTCTCAGTAATTTAGAGATAACTCTATTATTGGATTACAAATCTACCAGTTGTCTAAGCCTTTTAAACCACACATATCATTGCTTCACAGCAAAAGCCAAGGAAATATATTGGAAAGAGAGACTGTTATCACTGTAGTTAAGGATCAATGAAGAGCAAAATAAGGGACAATCTTATGAAAATGTCAAATTCCTTTCCTGGGTAATTAGTTAAGTTAAGATCTTGAATTCCTAATTATATTCCTTACAAAAATAAACTCAGAAATTTGGAGCTGTTCAGTTCATTTCAGTCGCTCAGGCGTGTCCGACTCTTTGCGACCCAGTGAATCGCAGCACGCCAGGCCTCCCTTGTCCATCACCAACTCCCGAACAAACCCTTTCTCTCTCTCTCTTTCTCCTCACATGAAAAGTAACAGAAGTAGTGTACTGGATAATGTAGATTGCCTCTTCAAAAGCTGTCACATCCTGCTCCCCCTTTCCTGGCCAACAGAAGCCTAATTTTGTTCTAATAGCATAAAGATATCCCCGACTTAATCTCGGGAGAGTCAGATAGGACACCGGGGTAGAAATAAGGAGAAGGCTGGTGAGGTATATCCCTCAGAAGACAGAGGCAATGCTTTGCTTTTTCTACTCTTGAAGATAGTATGTGGATCCAAGATACTTGAAGCTCCCACAGCCTTCTTCAAACTAAACTAGGAATGCTGAAAATAATTGAAATTTCAGTCTAGGGTCTTGGGACTGTATTTCTGGAACCAAATCTGGAAGTGATTCCCTCAAGGAACCTTGTTATGGAAAAAATAATCCATGATTTATAGAGGTAAAGAATATAAAGCAATATAATTTTTTTTTCAAAATAAGGCTGTGACTCATTCCACTTTTAGTCAAATAATGATAGCATTTAAAAAATAAAACTATTATTCCTAATCATAAAAATTACTAATTATTAAAATGCATATACAAATCTGAACTATTCCACTACCCAAAAATGAATATTACAAATTGATGAGTATTATGCATATATTATTGAAGTAGGAAATGGCAGCCCACTCCCGTATTCTTGCCTGGAATATTCCATGAACAGAGGAGCCTGGTGGGCTACAGTCTGTGGCGTCACAAAAAGTCAGACATGGGTGAGCACACACACGCACATATACATTCGACTGAACTGAACTGAATGTATATATGTATATGTGTGTGTGTGTGTGCTCACTCATGTCTGATTCTTTGTGACCCCACAGAGTGTAGCCCACCAGGCTCCTCTGTTCATGGAATTTTCCAGGCAAGAATGCTGGAGTGGGCTGCTATTTCCTACTTCAATAATATATGCATAATACTCATCAATTTGTAATATTCATTTTTGGGTAGTGGAATAGTTCAGATTTGTATATGCATTTTAATAATCAGTAATTTTTTATGATTAGGAATAGCAGTTTTATTTTAAAAATACTATCATTGTTGACTAAAAGTGGACTGGATCATAGCCTTATTTTGAAAAAAAATTATATGCATATATATCAACATATTAATATTTAATAAAGTTCCATTTACTGTTTTACAAATTTTTACTAACAAAATGAAATTAAACTTGAAACTGAAGGAATCAAAAACTTTTTAGAGTATGCTTTCACCTAAAAATACATTGGTATTATTAATGGTTTTCTCAGGTTAGAAAAAAATACCCATTTATAAATTTAAGAGTTTGAAGTCTGTCTTTTATTGAAAATTGAATTTAGTGTCAACAGTGGTTTCTGGCATCCACAGGCAGGAACAGAGATGCCCTAAGTGGGCTGTTTTGGGGCTTACCCATGTTGTGGGTACTATTTCAAATCCTGAACTGGGCATGGAACAACAGACTGGTTCCAAATAGGAAAAGGAGTACGTCAAGGCTGTATATCGTCACCCTGCTTATTTAACTTATATGCAGAGTACCTCATGAGAAACGCTGGACTGGAAGAAACACAAGCTGGAATCAAGATTGCTGGGAGAAATATCAATCACCTCAGATATGCAGATGACACCACCCTTATGGCAGAAAGTGAAGAGGAACTAAAAAGCCTCTTGATGAAAGTGAAAGTGGAGAGTGAAACAGTTGGCTTAAAGCTCAACATTCAGAAAACGAAGATCATGGCATCCGATCCCATCACTTCATGGGAAATAGATGGGGAAACAGTGGAAACAGTGTCAGACTTTATTTTGGGGGGCTCCAAAATCACTGCAGATGGTGATTGCAGCCATGAAATTAAAAGATGCTTACGCCTTGGAAGAAAAGTTATGACCAAGCTAGATAGCATATTCAAAAGCAGAGACATTACTTTGCCAACAAAGGTCTTTCTAGTCAAGGCTATGGTTTTTCCTGTGGTCATGTATGGATGTGAGAGTTGGACTGTGAAGAAGGCTGAGTGCTGAAGAATTTACGCTTTTGAACTGTGGTGTTGGAGAAGACGCTTGAGGGTCCCTTGGACTGCAAGGAGATCCAACCAGTCCATTCTGAAGGAGATTGGTCCTGGGTGTTCTTTGGAAGGACTGATGCTAAAGCTGAGACTCTAGTACTTTGGCCACCTCATGCGAAGAGTTGACTCATTGGAAAATACTCTGATGCTGGGAGGGATTGGGGGCAGGAGGAAAAGGGGACGACAGAGGATGAGATGGCTGGATGGCATCACGGACTCGATGTACGTGAGTCTGACTGAACTCCGGGAGTTGATGATGGACAGGGAGGCCTGGCGTGCTGCGATTCATGGGGTCGCAAAGAGTCGGACACGACTAGTGACTGAACTGAACTGATGGTGTGGGTACAGTTTTCAAATTTCAGTGATCCTTGCCCATTTTTTTTTTCTGTTGATACACATCCTTTATTTCACTTAGTGCAATTTTGGGGTAATTTTTTCACTCTTTTTTTTTCAGAAGATAAACATTTTTAAAATACCCCTCTTTTTGGAGCCTTCCCCTTCATCCCACTCCTCTAGGTTATCACAGAGCACCAAATTCAGCTCCCTGTGCTATGCTTCTGCTTCCCGCTAGTATTACTTTTACACATGGCAGTGTGTGTCTATCAATGCTACTCTCTCTTTGCACAGTATAGGTAGCATTTTTTTTTCTGTCCAATATGTTGCAAATATTTTTCCTAATCTTTTTTTTTTTTACTTTGGTTAATGTATAATTTTCTATATAGATATATTTAATTTCTGGTTGGTGAAATACATCTATCTTATTTCTTAGATGTTTTGGATTTTCCATTTTATTTAAGAAAGTTGCCCCACCCAAAGTTATATCTACATATCTATTTTCCCCTATGTACTTTGTTTTATATTTAAGCTCTTAATCCATCTGGAATTTATTTTTTTATCTCTCCAGTGTGAAATACCAGTTCAACTTTATTTTCTGCCAGATGGATAGCCAATTGTGCCAACATCATTCATTAAATAAACTCTATTTCTGCTGATTAACTTAAAATCACCTTTATCAAATAGTAGATCTCTACATATGTTATGATATATTTCTAGACTATTTTATTTCATTGATTTATGTTTTCTTCCTTTGATGATGCTATTGGATTACAGAGAATTCACAATAATTTTTAATAACAGGTAGGATAAGTCCTCTTTCTTTACACTGTTTCTTTACCATTTCCTATAATTGAGTCACATGAACTCTAAGATAATTTTATTCATTCCCTACCCACTTTAAAAAGACTTTGATTAAGAATTAAAATCAGTCTGATATTGGGAGAAACTCACATCTAAATGATATAAAGTTTTCCATTCAAGATGATATCTTTTCATTTTTGTACTTGGTTCTGTGCCTCTTAATAAAAAGGCTTTGTATGGTGTTCTTCACATAAATCTTGATTTTTTTAAAAAATTAATGCTTAGTTTTAATAGTTTTTGTTACTAATGTGAATGAATTACTTCAACCCATTACAGTTTAAAGCAGTTTTACTAGTATAGAAAAGTTATTGATTTTTGTTTTATATATTGTAACACTAGCTCTTTTTCTTTTCCATGGGGATGGTCTTGATCCCTGTCTCCTGTACAATGTCACGAACCTCCATCTATAGCTCATCAGGCACTCTATCTATCAGATTTAGTCCCTTAAATCTATTTCTCACTTCCACTATATAATCATAAGGAATTTTATTTAGGTCATACCTGAATGGTCTAGTGGTTTTCCCTACTTTCTTCAATTTAAGTCTGAATTTGGTAATAAGGAGTTCATGATCTGAGCCACAGTCAGCTCCTGGTCTTGTTTTTGTTGACTGTATAGAGCTTCTCCCTCTTTGGCTGCAAAGAATACAATCAATCTGATTTTGGTGTTGACCATCTGGTGATGTCCATGTGTAGAGTCTTCCCTTGTGTTGTTGGAAGAGGGTGTTTGCTTGACCAGTACATTTTCTTGGCAAAACTCTATGAGTCTTTGCCCTGCTTCATTCCGTAATCCAAGGCCAAATTTGCCTGTTACTCCAGGTGTTTCTTGACTTCCTACTTTTGCATTCCAGTCCCCTATAATGAAAAGGACATCTTTTTTGGGTGTTAGTTCTAAAAGATATTGTAGGTCTTCATAGAACCGTTCAACTTCAGCTTCTTCAGCATTACTGGTTGGGGCATAGACTTGGATTACTGTGATATTGAATGGTTTGCCTTGGAAATGAACAGAGATCATTCTGTCGTTTCTGAGATTGCATCCAAGTACTGCATTTCGGACTCTTTTGTTGACCATGATGGATACTCTATTTCTTCTAAGGGATTCCTGCCCGCAGTAGTAGATATAATGGTCATCTCAGTTCAATTCACCCATTCCAGTCCATTTTAGTTCACTGATTCCTACAATGTTGACATTCACTCTCGCCATTTCCTGTTTGACCACTTCCAATTTGCCTTGATTCATGGACCTGACATTCCAGGTTCCTATGCAATATTGCTCTTTTCAGCATTGGATCTTGCTTCTATCACCAGTCATATCCACAACTGGGTATTGTTTTTGCTTTGGCTCCATCCCTTCATTCTTTCTGGAGTTATTTCTCCACTGATCTCCAGTAGCATATTGGGCACTTACTGACCTGGGGAGTTCCTCTTTCAGTATCCTATCATTTTGCCTTTTCATACTGTTCATGGGGTTCTCAAGGCAAGAATACTGAAATGGTTTGCCATTCCCTTCTCCAGTGGACTACAAATAGCTGTGAAAAGAAGAGAAGTGAAAAGCAAAGGAGAAAAGGAAAGATATAAGCATCTGAATGCAGAGTTCCAAAGAATAGCAAGAAGAGAAAAGAAAGCCTTCCTCAGTGATCAATGCAAAGAAATAGAGGAAAACAACAGAATGGGAAAGACTAGTGTTCTCTTCAAGAAAATTAAAGACATCAAGGGAACATTTCATGGAAAGATGGGCTCGATAAAGGACAGAAATGGTATGGACCTAACAGAAGCAGAAGATATTAAGAAGAGGTGGCAAGAAGACACAGAAGAACTGCACAAAAAAGATCTTCATGACGTGGATAATCACGGTGGTGTGATCACTCACCTAGAGCCAGACATCCTGGAATGTGAAGTCAAGTGGGCCTTAGAAAGCATCACTATGAACAAAGCTAGTCGAGGTGATGGAATTCCAGTTGAGCTGTTTCAAATCCTGAAAGATGATGCTGTGAAAGTGCTGCCCTCAATATGCCAGCAAATTTGGAAAACTCAGCAGTGGCCACAGGACTGGAAAAGGTCAATTTTCATTCAAATCCCAAAGAAA